>NC_072395.2:38837740-39145240 GCF_028885625.2 Pongo pygmaeus
AAGCAATGTTTGCCTCCTGGACTCAAGCGATCCTCCCACCTCAGCCTCCTGAGTGGCTGGAACCACAGGTGCACACCACCACTCCCAGCTATATTTGTAGAGATGAGGTCTCCCTATGTTTCTCAGGCTCATGACAAGGAATACTGCATGCCAATAATGGATGCCAGCTGAGTGTTCTCTAATTCAACTGGATTCTGACACTGTACTTGGAGATTACACATCCCACAGGCTGAGGGCTCAGTACCACAAAACTCCCCCAACTTCAGATGTCAATCACAAGCCCCAGGTTGTAGCCTGTGCTTCTGACCAACTGGCTACCATTCCCCCCACCCCTTACTTCGTTTTGATTCATTGCTGGAGCACCTTCAGAGAACTCAAGAGAAATCTTGTTTACATTCACCCATTTATTTTAAAGGATATTACAAAGGACACACAGATGAACAGCCAGATGGAAGAGATGCACGGGGTGAGGTGCGGTTGAAGAGAAAAGGAGATTCCATGCCCTTTCCTGGCATCCGACCCTCCAGGAACCTCCATGTGTTCAGCTATCTGGAAGTTCCCAGAACGCAGTCCTTCAGGGTTGTTAAGAAAGCTTCATTATGTAGGTATCATTGATCATTAGTTTATCAACTCAAACTTCAGCTCTTGGAGGTTGGGGAGGGTGACTGAAAGTCCTAACCCTCTCATCACATGGTAGGTTACCCAGTCACCAGTCACCTCATTAGGATATAACACCTTCTTAGCACTGGAGATTCCAAGGATTTTAGGAGCTAAATGTCAGGAAACATATACATCAGGAAGACCAAATAGATGCCACAATATCACATGACCATTTTCTTGGAGTCAAGATATTCGTTCTTCCTTAAAACTTCGATGTTTCTAAATATCCAACGTATCCACATAAGGTTAAAAATAAACTTTTCACCACTCCACTTGTCATTTAAAATCATCCAACATTTTAACATTTCATCAAATCTCTGTATCTATACAATAGTGCCCATCTCTTCATGTTTTTAAGAGCCCTGTGCTCACACTATTCCTAGTGAATAGACAGCAAGAGATATTATCCCTTCTTACAATTATGCTCTGTGCATAATAAGATAGCAAGTCAAAGATAAAGCCAGGATTAGAAGTACTTTCTTAAATTGAGAGCTTATCAGAAGGTAAAGCTGGCTAACATGATTACCTATGTAACAGCACCAGACCTTCTCACTTAGAAATTCAAGACATCCCCAACCACTCAGAAAGGGTATGGGGGTTGAAAACAGCCACATTATATACATGACTTCTATAACTTAAAGATAGCCAAGTTCATATCAAACTAAGTCATTGAATTTTATATCACTTTCTAACAAGTAATCATAGAACCACGACAAAACATACAAAATACAGAAGTTTTCTCCTTGACTTCGTGCAAATTCATTCCAATTACTCCAGACTTCTTTTATTTTAGTCACTCAAATTTTGATTTTTCATTTCCTTAGTCGTACATTAGGACAAATGCAAATTATATACAGAAGGCAGCACATTTAGCCTTATTATCTCAAACTCATTCCTAAGTAAGTACATCTGCCTGGATGGTGAGGCCTCCATCAGAGGTTAAATGCAAGCCCTAGCTGGAAAGTTACTGGAAGGGCATGTGTTCTACCTGCCTTTCTCTCTCATCATCCCAGATCTTCATCTCCCCAATGTCACCACATTAGGAGTGTTTTGCATATAAATCAAAACGAAGCCCCACAGAGCCCTTGGTAGGAATACCTGGACTTGTGTTTTAGAAATAGTTTTGTCAGCCAGGCGCGGTGGCTCACACCTGTAATCCCAGCATGCTGGGTGGCCAAGGCAGGCGGATCACAAGGTCAGGAGTTCGAGACCAGCCTGAACAACACGGTGAAACCCTGTCTCTACTAAAAATACAAAAATTAGCCAGGCATGGTGGTGCACACGTGTAATCCAGCTACTCAGGAGGCTGAGGCAGGAGAATCGCTTGAACCCGGGAGGCGGAGGTTGCAGTAAGCTGAGATCACACCATTGCACTCCAGCCTAGGCAACAGAGCAAGACTCTGTCTCAAAAAAAAAAAAAAAAAGAAAAGAAAGAAAGAAAAGAAAAAAATAAATAGTTTTGTCACATACACATTTGTGATCCTCTCACTCTGCACGCCACTGCCTCTCTGAAAGAACGAACATACCACACACACACGCACACATGATGGACAATATACAGCCACCAAGCAATCATACACATCTTTTAAAAAGAAATAGGCAATTTCATGATTCTACTGTACCCTGGATCCATCAGGCTTTATCTAGGGAGTGCTGTTTTTAAAATATGTATAAGCTTGTTTAGGTCCTCAGTAAGACCATGAAGTGTTTTGCTCCCTAAGGAAAACTGAAATTTGAGGTATAAGAGTGGCGTTTTACACCTCTATAATTCATCTTTGGTAACCATGCCCATTTGATTTATAAATAATCTAAAAATACGGATTTTTAACGAGCAGTGTATTTACCTTAGTCCACCTCATCTTTTTCTTTTCAGGAATGTTATCATAAAAATGTGTGCTGATTACTTCCTTGTATCTGAGCTTTGAGCAACTTACAAGGCAGACACTGGACCTAAAACACAGGTTGGTTGTTTTAGAAGAAAAAAAAAAAAAAAAGCTGGTTTTAAATCTGGATTTAAGTCTTGGCCCTGACTCCAAAGCAAGCCAGTTTATGTGCCTGTCTTCTGTTGCCAGATCTGTAGAAACTAGAATGGCATTCTCCGCTGAGAAACCACAAACTAGTTTCCTTAGACCATTCATCTTCCTTTTTGAGACAGAGTCTCACTGTCACCCAGGCTGGAGTGCAGTGGCGCGATCTCTGCTCACTGCACCTGTGCCTCCTGGGTTCAAGAGATCCTCCCGCCTCCACCTCCGCCTCCGCCTCCTGAGTAGCTGAGACTACAGGCATGAGCCACCACGGCCCGGCTAATTTTTCCTATTTTTAGTAGAGACAGCATTTTGCCATGTTGCCCAGGCTAACATCAAGTGATCCGCCCACCTTGGCCTCCCAAAGTGCTGGGGTTACAGGCATGAGCCACTGCGCCTGGCCCTCCTTAAACCATTAGTTTTGAAACCATATTTGAAGTTCCTCAGAGGTGCGCCAGTATTCGAGAGGAGGTTAAGATTTCAATGAGAACAAATGAGATTTTAAAATCTTTTTTATAGATGGGGATTCCATCCCATCTAAATTTTGCTTTTTTAAGAAAAGAGTTACTGCCCTTTTTTTAAACCTAAGTAAAAACCCACACCCTTTACTTTGTTACAGGTGTGTTATAATTTCAAGTTGTCTTTTAAGTATGAGATAACTTTCATTGTTACAAAACAAGTAGGTTGGGAGTGGATCAAGGAGACAGAGGTGTGCTCCTTCATTTAACAAAGAAACAAGACCAGAGAGCTCTTTCCTCACTGGGAGTTAGAAATGACCACAGACGCTAAGAACAGAAAGCAAGACACTAACACTAAGAAAGGTTTTAGGAGCTACAATCTCTCATTTAGAAACCCCAGATAGAATTTTAAAGAAAAAAGAAAAAAACGATATATTTCTAAAATTCAAATAATATAAGTCAGAGTAAAAAAACAAACAAACAAACCTACTTAGCACAACATAAAAATATTCTGGTTACTCATCCTAGAGATTTAAAAAAAATCAGGAGGTGAGGCAGATCCTATTTTTGTTCCTTCATTTAGTGGATCTGAGTCACGGCTGTTCCAACGATTTTCCTGATGAAACAAATACATGTTTGTTCCATCAACAAAGGGCTACCCTAAGAAACTCACCTTCTACTGCAGTAAGAAGGGTCTCATAGGTATTTTTTGTGGTTCTAATGGGTACTCAGAAAATCCTTATGTGATTTAATATACTCTTAAAAGGACTGTCTAATACCAAAACATGTACTAATATCCAGTGGCCTTTCTCTCTGTATACTGGTTTAATTATAACCTTCTGCATCAAATACTTTCAGAAACCTATGAACAGAAGTAGTTACAAGTAAAATGATATGATACCTGAGAATTATTTTAAAATGCTTCAGAAAAGAAAATGGGGCAGGGGGAGGTGCTGAAACAAGAACAGCAAAATGTGGTCAATTTTTGAAGCTGGATGATGTGTATGTTTGAAATTTAACATAAGTTTTAAAATCTTCTTAGAGAGTTGGCAGATCATATACTATACACAAATATTGTACATGTTATAGGATCAAAATATGGGATTAAACTAAGGGACTGAAACTACTTATAGAATGTCATTCTCAAGCCAGGCACAGTGGCCGACGCCTATAATCCCAGCACTTTGGGAGATTTCTTGAGCCCAGGAGTTCAACACTAGCCTGGCCAACACAGTGAAACTCTGTCTCTACAAAAAAAAAAAAAAAAAAAAAAAATTAGCCAGACATGGTGGTCCTCTCCTGCAGTCCTAGCTACTTAGGAGGCTGAGGTGGGAAGATCACTTGAGATAAGGAGGTTAAGGCTACAGTGAGCCATGATGACTCCACGGCACTCCATCCCGGGTGACAGAGAAACAGCCTGTCTCAGAAAAAACAAACAAACAAAACAAAATCCTCCTGCAAATATTCTGTTGGTGGATAGTTTTCAATGTATACAATACAGTCAGTACCTGTTACTCAATATTTATCCATTGCAAACACAACACAGAAACCTAAGTAACTCAAAAAGCAAACTGACATTTGTCAGGAACTGCTCCCTTGTTGGTCAAAGAAGAGGAAAAGGAGGGCTTTCTTCGATATTATTGTCTACTTTCTTGGCAAGCAATAAAGTGTTTGCAGTTTTATGTTGACTGGCTGGGCGGGGTGGGGAATTGTGACATGGTTACACTTTTGTATATATCAAGTTACTCTGATACATGATTTTAGTTGGAGTCTGTGTATTTTAATGTAGTAGAAAGGGCTGATTAGTATCTTGAACTGCAGAGGCTACAAAAAACAATGATGCAATGTTACGTAAGGGATAAGAAATAAGTAAATAAGTAAAAAAAAAAAGTAAATTTAAAAGTTTGTTAATGCACAAAACCAAGTAGCTGGAGAGAAAAGGACAGAAGAGTCAAAGAGTCAAGGTCCCCAGACCTAGAGTGAGAATGTACATTATCGTGTGCATACCTTAAACTCAAATATAAGCTCATTATCAAATAATTATGCAAAAAAATCATCTGTTACCTTGTGAAGGATAGAAAGGGTTATTTTTTCCAAAGCTCAAAATGGGATCCACAGATAAGGTAAGGTTACGTTAGTGGTTCTCCAATTTTAACTTGCACCAGACTCTAGTCAAGGTTTTGTTAAATAGATCTCTGGGCCCACTCCCAGAAAACGGTTTGAGAACTATGTGTTTATACTATGGCTAATTCTTGCAAATCATCTGATTTTGAAACCAGTCACAATTTTTTGAAACATTCTATGAGAAACATCTTATTAAAAAGAATTTTCAACAGGGCTCAGTGGCTCACGCCTGTAATCCCAGCACTTTAGGAAGCCAAGGCAGGCAGATCACGAGGTCAAGAGATCAAGACCATCCTGGCCAACAGGATGAAACCTCGTCTCTACTAAAAATACAGAAATTAGCTGGACGTGGTGGCACACGCCTGTAGTCCCAGCTACTCGGGAGGCTGAGGCAGGAGAATCGCTTGAAGGATGCAGTGAGCTGATGTTGTGCCACTGCACTCCAGCCTGGCAACAGAGCAAGACTCCGTCTCCAAACAAACAAACAAACAAGCAATTTTCTGACAAAGTAAGAGTATTTTACAAAGAGAACAATCACACTGGTTAGAGAATTGCACTGCATGGATGACCAAATTAAATTCTTACACCAAATAATTTGCAAACTTCATCCCTACTTTGGTCACAATAAGTAACATTGTACTTTTGAAAGATATTACTGTCTGAGAACAGAGTTTCATCTTATCCAAATACAGACTAAAAACAATGCCAACTTCACAGTACTCACTTACATAGTTGATAAACAGAACCAACAAGTCCTCTAATTGGTCCATTTGAATCTGGGGAAGAGCTGGCTCCAATCATTGTCAATTACATCAGCAACTGTGGAATACTCCCTGAGATCAACAAACTGTTAACTGCAGTGACCACAACCTGACCCAGGCCACAGCTTCCATCCTTGGGAGGGTGAGTCAACAGCATGTCAACACTAACCCAATTTCTACCACGCACAGCAAGGCTGTGCTATTTAGGCATGGACCACACGCACACTGCGCCAACTTCTAAGCTAACAATGGACAACCACAGCCTCTGGAACTCTTGTCTTGGGTAGAGTAAATCAATTTCCTTTTGTAGGATTTTCTTGGCACAAAGCCAAGTGTCAGGGGTTGTGGAGAAGGAACTGCTGGCCCAAATTCCATCCAAGGTTGACCAGTGGTTTAATCCCTTCTCTAAATCAGGCCTCTGGCAAAACAGCTAGAATCAGGAGGCCAATTCATATTTAACAAATTCAAAGTCTATCACAACACAAGAACTTGTTAGGCAAGAAGATAACTGAATGAACACCTTTTAAAATTCTGCTTTTTTAACAAAAGTCGTCTACATTATTTTCTCATGGGAGTTTTGGTACTAGTGTTAATTCATAGACTCTCCCTTAAACTCAAATAAATTATCTATTGAAAGAATGGCAAGAAGTACTGCCAAACTTCATGGGGTGGTTGGGCTAAATGTTCTCAAGTTCTTTTCCAACGTTAAAACAACCGGATTATAAGAAACAATTCATTTAATGGAGCATTCTGGAGCAGTAAAGATAGAGGATCTGGAATGAGATTGCATAGGTTTAAATTATAACACTAACTGTAATTCTGGCCAAAAGGTTATCATTTGGGGTCCTCATCTGTAAAATGGAGTATCTATGTCATGGAGTCAGTGTGAGAATTAAGTAGGCACATAAATTTCTCAACGTGATGCCTGGCACCTAGTCAACACTCAAAATAGAGGAATGCTAATAATGATGACATGCAAATCTGATATTGCAAATACCAACCCAAAGAGTCTAATGAAAACTTTCTAAATTATATGTCATTGGTTCATTATTTAAGCTTCTGAGATTTGTACAAGCACAAATTAACTCAAATGTTACTTAACGTTTTACATTAACTATAAACACCCTGACGATGTATTTCACAATTTCTTGATTTTTCCCTACAGTTTGGGCACAGCCTTATTATGACAGAAAAGAAAGCAACAAACCCAAAGCAAAGGCTTTTCCCTAGACTGCTTTTAATTTTCTATTAACTGCCCAATTTTGAAAAATAGATGTACAAAACAGGGTTCTGGATGACTGAGTTCTTTTACTTTGGTGACAAGAGCTGATGCTGAAGGAGAAGACAGATGATTAAGAAATTTACATTCTGTCATTTACAAACATGGGTATGAACATGAACAGAGCCTCCAAAAACATCTGGCAAATAGAAGACACTATGAGCCAATCAATCACCAATGCTGGCTTAGTAGTCATATTAATAAATATTTGCTGAGTATATACTATGTTCTCTGGGCTGTATTATTTCTTTTAAGCCTCACAACAACTCTAAGTTTGGTACTTTTCTATTGGTTCCAGTTTACAAATGAAGAAACTGGGAAGAGTAAGGGGAGTTTTCAAAAAGAAATAATACCAACAGTTATTACATCAAGGGTTTCACAAATGAAGCATTCAAAAATTCAGAAAGGCAATGAATTGCTTTGCTAGACCTGTGGAAGGCCCTCAACCTGCACAGGTAGCCAACACCTGGTAGATACCCAATTACATCCAATTAGGTCACCTCTGTATGGCTGCAAGGAGCCAGGGACATGTGTGGTGCCTAGTCACACTACATACATAACCTGGGAACCATGCAGCAAGATGGAAGAAGAAGAAACAGTATCCAGAATCCAAATGTTAGATCTCAGGGGTAGGGTAAGCACAAGGAGTATTTGCACCATTTAAGGTGATAACGCTGCTGTCTCATGGCAACATGCTAGGCAGTATAAGAGCCTTGGTAAATATCCACTGGATCTTCCCTAAGCTTAGCACAACCCATCCTGGATGGAGAAAATATCAAAGCCACCAATCTGAGCATGTTGTGGAACCAGAGAGACTTAAGAGGCTGCACTACCACACAGCCCTCACTCGATCTTTCTAGGCTCTGCTAAGAATGTTGCTGCTGGCTTACGCAGAAACTAACAGTTACTCTAAGATGGTGCATCCTGTGCTTATTTTCACCAAGCCTCATATCCCCTTCTCTGCCAGACCATTTTAATACTATTAGATCCTCCCCTATTCAAAATTAAGACAGTGTCACTGGGAGACACGGTGGTTGATGTCTATAATTCCAGCACTTTGGGAGATAGAGGTCAGTGGCTCACCTGAGGCCAGGAGTTCAAGACCAGCCTGGGCAACACAGCAAGACCCCATCTCTACAAAAAATCTTTAAAATTGCTGGGCCCGGTGGTGCAAACCTGTAGTCCCAGCTACTCAGGAGGCTGAGGTGGCAGCATCGCTTGAGCCCAGGAAGCCGAGGCTGCAGTGAGCTAAGACCATACCACTGCACTCTAGCCTTGGCAACAGACTGAGATCCTGTCTCAAAAAAAAAAAAAGTAAAGAAAAAGTGAAAAAAACAAAAATAGTGTCACTCGGCATCACTTAAGAAAATTAATAAAAATAGGTCCTACCTGTATTTCAGAGATAAGTAAAACTTATGTTGAAATGGTCAATGCTAGATTTTTATAAAAAGATGTCGAATTTTTAAAAACTCATTCAAGTTGTAAGAAATTTTATAATCTTTACTCCATGTCAAAGATAGGCATTAGAAAAATTCAGTATTACTTTACTTTCCATAATTGTCAACTTTTATAAACAATGTGGTGGAGTGGGAATTAAAATCTGATCATAGTTTTGATCCATAAAATGAGTGGGAAAATCAATTTTAAGGCAGAAAAAAATGCTTCAAGTTAAACACTTACTATTAAATATTTAAACAAAAAATGTAATAAAGATACCTTCAAAACTGGCTGGGTGTGATGGCTCATGCCTATAATCCTAATATGTTGGGAGGCCAAGGCAGGAGGATCACTTGAGCCTAGGAGTTTGAGACCAGCCTAGGTAACATAGCAAGACCCAATCTTAAAAAATAATAATGATGATGAAGTTTTGATAATCAAAAGTTATTATCCCTTTTGGCTTTACCACAGAGCTACAGAGAGGTGTCCTGGTTAGGTCACCTCTTTTATTTTTCCCTAGCTTTACTGAAGTATAATTGACAAAAATTATGTATATTCAATGTATACAACGTGATGTTTTGATGTGTGTATACACTGTGAAATGATTATCACAATCAAGCTAATTAACATATCCATCACCTCAGAGTTACTTTTTTTGTTGTGTGTGGTAAGAATATTTAACATTTACTCTCGCAGACGTTTTCAAGTATACAATTCACTATTATTAACTACAGTCACTATGCTGTACATTATGTATTAATCTCATAACTGCAAGTTTGTACCCTTTGACCAACATCGCTTCACTTCCCCCACATCCAAATCCTGGTAACACCACCCTTCTACTCTCGTTTCCATGAGTTTTGAGCGTTTTAGGTTCCACATATAAATGAAATCATGCAGTATTTGTTTTTCTGTGTCTGGCTTATTTCACTTAGCTTAAGGCCATAAGTACCAGGGGCCTGGATTCCAACCTCACCCCTACTGTTTATTCTACTTGGGTCAAATTATGTAGCCTCCCTGTATTAATCCGATCTCACGCTGCTAATGAAGACATATCCAAGACTGAGTAATTTATAACAGAAACAGGTTGAACTGACTCACAGTTCAGCATGGCTGGGGAGGCCTCAGGAATCTTACAATCAGGGTAGATGGGGAGGCAAACATGTCCTTCTTCACATGGTGGCAGGAAGGAGAAGTGCCAAACAAAAGGGGGGAAAGTCCCTTATAAAATCATCAGTTCTCGTGAGAACTAACTCACTATTATGAGAATAGGATGGGGGAAATCGCCTCTATGATTCGGTTATCTCCACCTGGTCCCTCCCACGACACATGGGGCTTATGGGAACTACAATTCAAGATGAGATCCAGGTGGGGACAGAGCCAAACCACATCACTCACTGAATCTCATTTTGTTTATACTTCATTTTGAGATAGTATTTGCTCTGCCTTTCTGATAAAGCTATGCAGAATATCAAGTTAGTACCTGGTTTCATATATGGTTTATAATACATTATTCCCAATACAATCTCAATTTACTGTTTTTATACAGCCTATTACTGCACAAATATTTTACAGCTTAAGCAATGTGGATTTTATTATAATCTCCTACACTAAATAGTTATAAAAACATTAGTTATTGGTTTAGGAAAGGTTACACTCAATCTTAAATTTAAAAGTCAGTTACAATTTCCATTAAAAGAAAATACAAAATAAGCTACAGATGTCTTATCATGGTCAATTCTCTTGAACAACTTTCTGGGTTAAAGTGCAGAAAATATAACAGATCTCAGTATACAATTCAGTGGGAGAAAGAACAGTTCCACTAAACTGCTTTCTTCTGACTTACCATGAGAATTCCACAGTTAGCATTAATGTCAACTTGAAAAATAATATTACAAGCACGAGTGCTAGAAATTTTAGATTGAGGGAGTTGCTCCTTGATGTTCAATGTGCTGAACAAAGTAAAGCAAATGGGCCTGAAGTAATAATTTATGCTTCCAGTACTTTCAAAAGCAAGTTTTGATATAAGAATCAGTGACCCATGAAAATAGATGAAATTCACTGAAATGACCTAGTTTTATAATACAATAAAACTTGTTCTTTTCAACTTTATAAAAGTAACGTTCCTCTGAAGAACAGCTGGGAGGATTCTAGGTATCACATCAAAATACGTGCCTTCCTAACATTAGAGATGTTTTACGTGGAATGGGATGGCTTGCCTGTGGGATGAAGTCTCTGGGGAGAACTGTCAAAAGCTGGTTGACTACCTACCAGGAATGGCAGAACCAAGGAGTCCTACATCCAAGATGTGCCAGGAGGGAGCAACCTCTAAGGCAGTGATCGCTAACCTTTTCGGCACCAGGGACTGGTTTTGTGGAAGACCATTTATCCATGGGGTGTTGGGGGTGGGACGGGATGAGACTGGATGGGATGGGATGGTTTTGGGATGAAACTCTTCCACCTCAGATCATCAGACATTAGTTAGATTCTCACAAGGACTGGACCAGGCAACCTGGATCCCTCCCACGTGCAGTTCACAATAGGGTTCGTGCTCCTGTGACAATCTACTGCCAGGAAGCAGCACTCAGGCAGTAATGCTCACTGGCTCACCTGCCTGCCACTCACCTCCTGCTGTGTGGCCCGGTTCCTAGCAGGCCACGGACCAGTACCTGTCCACGGCTGGGTGTTGGGGACCTCTGCTTTAAAGTATCTGCGTACAGTTAAAAAGACTCGAATAGTACAAAAGGTGATAACATACAAAGTAAATATGTACTACCTTCTCCTCCATTCCAATGTTCTCATTACCCAGAGTCAGATTTTGTCAGATTCACTTGAATCTGTTACTGACATAATACACATATAAATTTTGTTTTTTTATGTAAATTATTGTTTAATATGTGATTAGACCTGTGTTCTGAAAATTTGTTTTCACTTATGTCGGTATGATTTTAGACATTTCTATACATCAGTATGGTTATGCCTACTTTTAATGTATCAGCATAATATTCTACTGTATAAGTTTTTAAAAGGCTTGTTTAGTTGATACAAATAATGCTCTCATAATATCCTCATCTGTGCGCATTTATACAATATACTATGAACTAATTAATTCCTAGAATTCCTAGATCAAGGGATATGTACATAAAATTTTAAATGACTGATCTCAAAAATTTCTGTATCAGCTGGGTGCAGTGGCTCACGCCTGTAATAGGGAGATCACTTCAGGTTAGGGGTTTGAGACCAGCCTGGCCAACATGGTGAAACTCTGCTTCTACTAAAAATACAAAAACTGAGCCAGGCGTGGTGGCACACACCTGTAATCCCAGCTACTCGGGAGGCTGAGGCAGGACAATCACTTGAACCTGGGAGGCAGAGGTTGCAGTGAGTCCAGACTGTACCACTGTACTCCAAGCAAAGAAATATCTGTTATCAACTGACAGTAGACGAAAATGCCAATCTGGCAAGCCTTTTTAGTCTTTGCCCATCAGGGTTTTAAAAAACAATGTTATATCACTGTTTTAATTTGCATTTCCCTGACGACTAATGAGATTGAGCATATCTTCATAGGTTTATTGGCTATGTGTATTTTTTCCTGTGCACTATAAAATTCTTTGCCTTTTTTGTCCATGTCTAATAGAGATTCTGTTAGACATCCACACTGAAATATTTACGCATAAAATTATATAATTGAAATTATTTCAAAATAACCCAGTGAGGGAAAAGAGAATTGAGCAGGTTGAGAAAAGGGAATACAGATAAAACAAGATTGGGTGAGAGCTGATCATTGCTGAGGATAAAGCGCACTATTCTCTCTTGTGTATGTTTAATTCTTTTCATAATAAGTTTTCAAAAATGTTCATTTTTCTCTGAAGATGTTCATATTTAGTATTTCTTACTGATTTATAAGAACACTTCATGGAATAAAAAAGTTTGCCTTTTGTTACTGACAAACTGTACTGGGTACATAATACTAGGTAATCCAGTATCGTTACTGGGTAAATAATTACCCACCTTCCTTCTATGTACAGTCAAATATCCCAACACCATTAACTAAATAATCCATCTTTCCCCTTTCTGATGTAAAAAGATACTTTTATCTTGCACTAATTTCCAATATATGCACAACTTTATTTCTAGACTTCCAGTTTGCCCCATTGACCTATCTATGCATGGGATGTGCAGTTTTAATTTCTATATCTTTACATTTTGCTTCTGGTTTTTTATTGGCTATTCTTATCTAATGGTTTTTCCCAGATGACTTTTATAATAATTGTATTAATTTTCCTAAGTATCTACTACACTTATAAATACCCCTCCCTGCAGAACTCCTTCCCAAAGACAGAGAGCCTGCTTTTCTCTTTCACACTGGTATGTTTTTATATTTCTACCTAGGGTCTCATCTGTTGCAAGCAAGCTCAGAATTCACTTGACAGGCTGACAGCATATAATGTTAAAGAATTCTTTTCTCAGTGTAAAAAATATTTAGCTACTGTGGAAGGTCAAACTGCTAAAACCGACTGGTATAACATTTGAATGCTGCCCTTTATATAAGCTTTATTTTTATAAATAAGCATCTGACTAGAAAGTCAGTAAAAGAGCATGATATAATCAGTCTGAAGCCCAGAGATTTAAATATAATACACTAATTTTAGACACAAGTATTTTAGTTTTGCTTTATTGGTCTACAGTTTCTTAGGAAGACGTAACTTAAAAGAAAAAAAATCTTTTAAATGGCTCAATCAATTTATTAGAAATAAGCAGCAAAGAGCATCTGTTTCCACAGAGCAACTGTTAAGTTAATCCCCATTAAGTCGGCCTCAAAGCACTTGGAAGCAGTTACAGGATGTGGGTGTTATAGGATCACACAGGCGAACACCTGATAGGGCCTTACACACGCCAGGCTAATCAAAACATTAAAAAAAAAAAAAAAAAAAAAAAAAAAACCCTGAAGTCTCTTGGAAGGACTGAAAAATCCAATCCCTCCCCACCCCCCCACAAAAAACCTCCCAAAACAAGACTATTCCATTCAATTCAGATTTTGTGAATTAATGAAATTTAAGAGCCACCTGAAACCACCAAAGATACATAGTGATTTTCTCCTGAATCTAATGTCCAAATGACATAGGTAGAAAAATGCACTGATAAAATGTTAACGAAAATGCACGTCTAATACTTAGAGCTACGTGTGAGCAGGTTTTAGGAGAAGGATATCGATTCTCCCTGAGGCATGAGCATTACCCACCATTTCAGGAAGCCTCTGCAAGTGGAGAAGCCACCAACCCCTTCAAAAAGATCTCTCAATTACCCACTTCCCAGTCCCCTCTGATATGTGGTAAACAATTATTTCAATGAGGTTGGCAGAGATTTTTCAAAGCTAGCAGGCAGGCATTTTGCAGCTACCTCCAGCTGGTCCAAGCAGCCAAGGCTGTCACCAGTGCCTGGTCACCGCTGAAAACACAAGCAGGGGCAGGAGTAGGGCAGGAGAGTAGATGGAGAGAGCTGTGTCCCGGATCAACATTCTTGAGATTCCTTTGCTAGTGTTTTTTCTTCAGGGTTCACAGAGAAGAGGAAGGTCAGATGGGGAGGGACAAAACCCAAGGAAATGAGGCTCATTTCAAATTCTAACAATTTGATCACAAACAAAATGTATGCAGAATTACAAATAAGTTATTCTGTTTTCAGGCATCAAAAATGTTATCAATGAAATGTTGAAATGCTAAAGCAGTGAAATGTGAGACTAAGCAGTGTCACAGGCAGCTGGGCCTCTCCCCGGGCCTGGCCCCAGGAGGGATAAAGGGTGGCTGATATGAACTCTAAGGACTGTTCTGAAGGGCCCAACAGATGTTACAAAGAGCCTCAAAAATAAAAATCAGAACCATTTTTCCCTCATTCATCCAGGGCCTACTCCTGGCCACGTTCTGCGCTTTGTACCTCATTCAATTTAGTACAATTTTTCACCTAAGCAATCTATTTACAGATACTTTGTAGATGTGGAAATTGGTTTAGGGAAGCTTACATCATTTTCTTGCAGTCATATTTCTAGTAAATTGAAAGCGCTGTGACTCAGATCCAAGGTCTGAATGACTCCAACATCCACACTCAGAACTTCCTTTACTTGGGATTGAGAAAAAGGGAAATAATGAAATTGGGAGGGGGAGAGAAGACACCAAGTAGAGATATCAGCACTCAGAACTTCCTGCAGGAGAGGGTGAAAGAAGCTGGCAGCCAGGAACTGAGGGCCTAACTGATTACTTTAGTATCTTACCAATCAATTGCATTCCAAGGCTTGCTTACTTAGGAGGCTAACTGCTTAGTCCAAGAAGAAACACTGGCTGAACTCATTGACATATTTTGCTGGAAGCAGAGAAGATAAGTGGTTAAGAGTACAGACAATGAAGACATAGTTTAAACCCAGTCCACTGGCCGGCTCCCTCCCAGCTGGGGATAACGGTAGGTACCTCACACGCTGCTGAAAACAAAAAATTAAGTGAAAGCACTTTCCAACAAGGCCTGGTTCATAGAATGAGCTATATACAGTACCTGGTAATTAGTATTACTATTGCCACAACCAAGGAGGCCTCTCAGCAAACTATTTTTACATATGTCAGACATACAGTTATTTATTCCAGACTAATAAATCACAAACAATATGGCACGGTTGACCGCCAGGTTACTGATGCAATTTCTTTTCACTGGAACCAAAAGACAAAACCACCACCAAATCTGAACTAAGTATAATACAGTAATTCTCCCTGTCTTAAATTTTAAAATACAGAAGAAAAGATGAATTGCTATATACTCTAAACGCTCTTTTAAATGTTTGGAGTACAGAATGTCTTTCATGAAATCATCTTGATTAAAATGTACATTCTTTTCCAAGAAAGGAGTAAACTGAGTATGGAAGACCCTCACCATTAGTTTTTATAAATGATTGATCAATGGGAATCATCACTGAAAAACTGCATACGATTTTTGGAATGTATGCAAATTGATGGAATGTTTGTAAGCTCATGTGCTTCTTCCAACACCCCAGCACGCTCCCACCTCACAGCCTTTACACTGTATTGTTCTCTCCAGCTTTAATACTTGTAGAAAAGGGAAAAAAAACCTTTCTTCTCTACCCTGTTAGGTTCAGCACCCGAGGCCTTGCCAATTAAACTGACGAGACTGATTCGCAGGGGAAAAAACACATAAATTTTATTTAATGTTAATATTTTTACATGAGGGAAGGGAGAGGAGGGAGCTCCACAGAAAAGTAAAAACCCAAAAGAAGCAGTTAGGCCTGAGAGCATACATACCATTTTAAAAAAGAGCAATAAACTGTGGAAAAGTCACAAGACAAAGCAGAGAGGAGTTAAAGGAGAGGGGAGTTAGGGCTTCCAGGGGAAGTGTGGGAAGGTAAATATATGGGGGAAACTAATAGAAGGTAAGGGTTATTTCAATAAGGTTTGTTTCTGCAGACGATGGTGCCACCTCTAGTGGTCTCTCCAGGGATGGAGAGGGGAAGGAGGATACCATCACATAGCAAAATTTTTATAAAAAGGGGGTAAAGCTTGTCCTGGGCCTGCTATTTCTTGATGATCTTCGGCTCAAATTAGTACTTACGCCAAAATGGCATATTTGGGGGTAGCATATTCTGATTCCCTTCATACCCTTCCAGACTGTGTCTCTATCTAGCTCCTCACTGGCTTAATTTTTCTTCGTAGCACTGACAACCAAGTGGCACAGAATATACTGACTGACATATCTAGATAGATAGATAGATAGATAGATAGATAGATAGATAGACAGACAGACAGATAGACAGATTGATTTGCTCTCTGCCCCACCCAAAAAAGTATAAGCTCTGTGAGATCAGGCAGCTGGCCTCTTTCATGGTTTTATCCCAATGCTTGGCATAGTGTTGGTGTTCAATTAATGCACTGAATAAATGAATGAATTTCCATATTATATCAATATTTTCTTACAACTAGAATTTCTGTGACGTTGATAGTATAAGAATTTGTTTTTATTACTGTTTTCAACAGTACCAACATTTACTCATTATGTTGTTACAGGACTGTGTTTCTTTTTTAAAGTAAACAATAAACAACACTGTCTTTGCTCCAAAAACCTGTAACAGTGAAATATAATAACATAAAACTGGCCGACTGGCCACAGAAACAATAGTTAATAATCAAAATTACATGTGTCTGGCTGAATGGACTCCACGACCTTACACAAGGTTCTATAACAGCAGCATTTCATCACAATTTGTTAAATTTGAAGATAAATACTGTCTCTTTTCTGGTCAAAGATTCTTATATCTTTGGAAACTTGACAAAATTAATGTTTTTGACTTGTTTTTCACCACATAACATCAGGAGAGACTTTAACAGCAGTGAAGTGGGAAGGAGGACGCTTTATTTATATCCGTGTAATCATGTAACCCACTTCATGCTCCCACTGAATGGTTCCAGGAAACTGAAATCACAGTTTCACTAATATCTACATTCCAGCTCCAGCTACATTTGCCTGTCCAATGCAACAACTTACAGTTAAGCTTCTGCCTACACAAGCAATCACAGAACCATTAAATAAGAGGACTGCTTGTTTGAACTACTAGATCAGCTTTTCCTTATTTTTGCTAATCTGTATGGTGTACGTTCATTTCATTTTTTTTTATGTTAAAGACCACCATGTGTAACACTACTTGATAGCAGCAATTTATAGCAGTGGTCCCCAACCTTTCTGGCACCAGGGAATGGTTTGATGAAAGACAATTTTGTGGTTTGGTTTTGGGATGAAACTGCTCCACCTCAGATCATCAGGCATTAGATTCTAATAAGGAGTGTGCAACCCAGCTCTCACTTTCTTACATGCAGTTCACAATAGGGTTTGCGCTCCTATGAGCATCTAATGCCCTGCTGATGTGATAAGAGGCAGAGCTCAGGCAGTAACGCTCACTCACCCATTGCTCACCTCCTGCTGTGCAGCAAAGTTCCTAACACACCACAGACCGGTATCAGTCCATGGCCCAGGGGTTGGGGACTCCTGATTTAGAACATTAAAATAAATAATAAATAATTAAAATATTACCTGATATTTGGCAAACAATCCCTCTCTAAGTCACTACTTCCGGCCTATGTTCAGGCTAGAAATGCCAAATAAAAAAGCACATGTCCGTCCAGGCGCGGTGGCTCACACCTGTAATCCCACCACTTTGGGAGGCCAAGGCGGGTGGATCACGAGGTCAGGAGATTGAGACCATCCTGGCCAACATGGTGAAACCCTGTCTCTATGAAAAATACAAAACAAAAACAAAATTAGCCGGGCGTGGTGGCGGGCGTGGTGGCAGGCGCCTGTAGTCCCAGCTATTCGGGAGGCTGAGGCGGGAGAATGGCATGAACCCGGGAGGCGGAGCTTGCAGTGAGCTGAGATAGCCCCACTGCACTCCAGCCTGGGTGACAGCAAGACTCCATCTCAAAAAAACAAACAAACAAACAAACAAACAAAAAAGGGCCAAGGATCTGAATAGACATTGCTAAAAAGCAAATGTACAAACAAACACACAAAACAAAACAAAAGCACATGTCCACAACTACATAGCTCCAGTTTCCCTAAACAGATTTACCCATTCAATAAACAGTACATGTACAAAGAACTTAAAATAGTATGAGATTTAATGTTAAGAAATAAAATGTAGGATATAAAATGTAATCTATAGCATAATCTCAAAAATGGTTTAGAAAATGACATAATAATACAGACATTTGTGGGTGGTAGGATTATGCATATTTTTATATATTTTTAAATATATTTTTCAAAAGCTTCCTATAATGAATGTAATTCTTTCCCAATTCAAAATCTACCTTGAACATAGTTTAAAAAAAATTATTCTCTCTCAGAATGTAAACTAGTACCACCTCTATGGAAAACATTATGGAGATTTCTTTTTTTTGTGAGACACAGTTTCACTCTTGTCACCCAGGCTGGAGTGCAGTGGCATGAGCTCAGCCACGAGCTGGGACTACAGGCGCCTGCCACCACGCCCAGCTAATTTTTTGTATTTTTAGTAGAGATAGGATGGTCTCGATCTCCTGACCTTGTGATCCGCCCGCCCCAGCCTCCCAAAGTGCTGGGATTACAGGCGTGAGCCACCGCGCCCGGCACATTATGGAGATTTCCTAAAGAGTTAAAAGTAGATCTACCATTTGATCCAGCAATCTTACTACCGTATATCTACCCAGACGGAAAGAAGTCACTGTATGAAAAAGACACTTGTACACATATGTTTACAGGACCACAATTCACAAATACAACGACACAGAACCAACCTAAGTGGCCATCGACTAATGAGAGGATAAAGAAGATGTGGCATATATATACCACGGAATACTACTCACCCATTACAAGGAACAAAAATGTCTTTTGCAACAACTTGGATAGAGCTGGAGGCCGTTATCCTAAGTAAAGTAATACAGGAATTGGAAAACCAAAAACCATATGTGGTTTTAGCTTATAAGTGGGAGCTAAACTAGGAATAAGCAAAGGCATACAGAGGGATATAATGGACTTTAGAGACTCACAAGGAGGATGGTAATAGGGCATTATCCTAAGTAAAGTAATACAGGAATTGGAAAACCAAAAACCATATGTGGTTTTAGCTTATAAGTGGGAGCTAAACTAGGAATAAGCAAAGGCATACAGAGGGATATAATGGACTTTAGAGACTCACAAGGAGGATGGTAATAGGGGGGCTAGAGATAAAAAAAAAAAACTATACATTAGGTACAAGGTACCCTACTTAAGTGCACTAAAATCTCAGAATTCACCACTATGTAATTCAACCAAGTAACAAAAAACCGCTTGTACCCCAAAAGCTACTGAAATAAAAATTATTCTCTCAAAAATTTTAAGCCCTAAACCTCAGTTCCTATTGTTTATATTTACTAAGAAAAAAAACAGAAAACACTGTTTTAAAAATGGTGGATTTTTTTAAGTTTAAAGGTATATAAGACAGCTGCCTAAGGACACACAGATACCCCTGTACCTTGTTGTTGTTGTTGTTTTTAATTTTTTAAAAAACATAGAGATGGGATCTCCTTATGTTGCCCAGGCTTGTCTCAAACTCCTGATCTCAAGCAATCCTCTGACCTCAGACTCTCAAAGTTTTGGGACTACAGGTGACAGTCACCATGCCCAGCCAATATCCTTGTACTTTCAACTCATTCCTACAAGCCATGAACCCTCTAAGCATTGTCCCAGACACAGCACTGGCAAACTTCAATCATTTTCATCAGAATATAAAGAAACACAGGGCATGCTTAACTTCAAGGTTGCTATTTCCTTTGTGAGTAAAGCCTTGCCACAGATGAGAAGTCCTGAGGATCAAACAGGAAAACTTTAAGTTCAATTAAATCTAAAAATCATTAAACCTAAGTTATATGACTAAGCAAACTCTCTTCAAAGCACTCAGTCAACATCCATGCTGGTAAATATTTCAGGAATGAAATGAAAAATAACTTTCAATTCTAAAAGTTCATCCATCATGCATGCTTCATGTTGTAAAACAAATATTTTACAAAAATGAGTTTACAACAAAAGAACACCAATTCCACTTCTCCAACCCTCCATGTCAGGCAGTAAGCTTTCCACATTTGCTTACATTCTGAAAATAACTATTTTACATGCCAGGAATGCACTAGGCTTATGCTGTCAAAAAGTATCATACTTTAAGCGTAACTGGGTAAGAACTATGGGCACACACACAAAAAAGCCTTCCAAAACAAGGGGAGGTAAATGAAATCTTAACACCTGTGTTTCCAGAAGCCCAGAAATGAAGTGCAATTCCTTATAATATGTACATGTTTACATACCCATACACTCAATAAAATGTGTAAGGTAATGACATGTCCATCTCCCCACTTCCTTTTAGTGGGCATCTGACATTTCAGGGTTCAGAATCACATATCCTGGGTCCCAAAAGGTCCCCCCATTCCTATTCCAACAGTGCTCACAACAGAAAAAGATGAACTCATCACTGGACCCTACATCATCTCATATATGTACAATACTAGTCCACAGAGAGGTCGTAGATATGCCTGGTAACTCTATTCATCCTACTCCACAAGTTTTGTCCAAATCAGGCTATGCCTTCAAGTGGACCAGATTGTCTTAAACTCCCGGCTTAATATTTAACTGACAGCAACAACCTAACATTACTACCTTAGTAACTAAAGGGGATGCAGCAACATGGAGCAGAGAAAGTGATGAAGAAAGAGATTAGAAGTCAGAGAACAGGGATTGGGCTCTTGAGCCTTAAAATGTGGGTGATTTTGAACAACTCAACATCTCCAGATACTACTTCCTTCATCTGTAAAGTGCAGAAGCTTAAAAAGGAGGTCTTATAGATTCCACCTGTTCCATAAACTATGATTCTCTTCCTAGACAGCTGCAGGTTGAAGAGACTCTCCTAGAGCTGCACTGTCCAATACAGTAGCCACTAGCCATCTGTGGCTACTAAGTACTTGACATGCAGCTGGTCTGAATTAAAATATGTGAAATATGTAACCAGGCGCAGTGGCTCACGACTATAATCCCGGCACTTTGGGAGGCCAAAGCAGGCAAGTCACTTGAGGTCAGGAGTTCAAGACCAGCCTGGCCAACATGGTGAAATCTCATCCCTACCAAAAATAAACAAAATTAGCTGGGTGTGATGGTGCACGCCTGTAATCCCAGCTACTCAGGAGGCTGAGGCAGGAAAACTACTTGAACCCAGGAGGTGGAGGTTGCAACGAGCCAAGATGATGCCACTGCACTCTAGCCTGGGCAACCGACTGAGTGAGACTCCATCTCAAAAAAATAGTAATAATAAAATAAAAAATAAATATGTGAAATGTGAAAATTTTGAAGACATAATATGAAAAAATAATGTATTTCATAAATAGCTTTTATACTGACCACCTGTTGAAATAACATTTTTAATTTAGTGACAGACTAAAATTAATTTCATCTGCTTATTTTTTTATGTGGCTACTTGAAAAGTTTAAATTAGATCTAACGGTCCCATTATACCTCTACTGGATAATTCTGCTTTGAAGTCAGTACTGGGCATGCATGAAGCCCAGAGCAATTCACAGATGAAATGAGCCCAGGAATCTGTATGGAATACAGACCTGGAGGTTACCATTTCCATATTAAATGTATAAAGGGCTGAATGTATAAAGGGCTGTTTTAAAACCATGCTTTTGTTTTCTTATTTTGTGCACCAACAATAAATCAACAGCAAATATCATTGGGTCTAAAAATAATTGATATCTGGCCAGGCGCGGTGGCTCACGCCTATAATCCCAGCACTTTGGGAGGCCGAGACAGGCGGATCATGAGGTCAGGAGATCAAGACCATCCTGGCTAACATGGTGAAACCCCATCTCTACCAAAAATACAGAAAAACTTAGCCGGTTGTGGTGGCAGAAGCCTGTAGTCCCAGCTACTCGGGAGGCTGAGGGAGGGGAATGGCGTGAACCCGGGAGGCGGAGCTTGCAGTGAGCCGAGATCACGCCACTGCACTCCAGCCTGGGCAACAGAGCGAGACTTCGTCTCAAAAAAAAAAAAAAAAAAAAGATATCACTTCATTTACGCTATGACTGATTCCTAATTATCAACTGTAGGCCTTAACGATAATCCTAAGTGGATGTGCCTTTATGCAGGCACTTGTAGCCTATTTTGTTTTCTTTGAATTAAATATATAAAGTAATAATTTACTTCATAAAAAGATTATAATCTCCCATTTTTTAAAACACATTTGATATTAGTAGGAATAACTAAAATGAACTCGTATGAATAGACCATTTTTATTTCATTGATATCTAACTAGGAATGTTGCAACTAATTTTTGCAATCTGTATCAATTTGTTTAACATATTTTAAATGATCAAAGAAGCAGAGATAGTTTCTAGAGAGCTTATTTACTTAAAAATACAACAGATATTAATCAATAAAATATTAAGATTCAGGTGAGTCGAGAGTGAGTACTCAAGTTCTCTTTTCTCACAACATATTCTTGGAGTGCCAACTTTTTCAGTTCAATGATTTTATGCAAAGGTATACATCTAACTGCCTGCAAAATAAACTACTGACTATTTTAAATCAGATAAAGCAAACAACAGTCCCCAGCTATGCAATCCAAAGCCAGCAAAGGCCACCCATTTCAGACTGGGTTTGAAGCATAGCCAGTTATGATAGCTCAAATATTTTCAGATGTATGAAAGCAGAACACAATTCAGAAATATACATTCTCTGGCAGACAATTTTTTAGAACCAAGTTTCTCAAATTATATAATACAAATTATATGACTATTAGAAAATTATGCATGAATTAAAGGAGATTTACTTAATTTTCAAATTCCAATATAATTAAAATTTTCAAACTTACCTACATGGGCTTTCACGGGTGAAAAAAAGTATAATTTAAAAATATGAGCAATGTAATATGACAGAAATATACATTCAAACACATCTGATTACTACTCTTTCTAATTTTTCATAAATCAACAGCTATTTGAGACATGCACAAATTTTCATGTGTTTTTCTGAAGGTGGTATCCAGAAGTGATAATTTTCCTGACAGTTTAACATTTTTTAAAGAAGACATGCCAAGATTTAAACAATCTAGCTTTTTGATTACTCTCTTTTTTTGAGACAGAGTCTGGCTCTGTTGCCCAGGCTGGAATGCAGTGGTATGATCTTGGCTCACTGCAACCTCCGCCTCCTGGGTTCAAGCGATTCTCCTGTCTTAGCCTTCCGAGTAACTGAGACTACAGGCATGCACCACCACGCTGGGCTGATTTTTGTATTTTTTGTAGAGACGGGGTTTCACCATGTTGGCCAGGCTGGCCTTGAACTCCTGACCTCAAGTGATCCACCCACCTAGGTCTCCCGAAGTGCTGGGATTACAGGTGTGAGCCACCGCGCCCAGCCTTTTTGATTACTCTTAAAACTGCGGGATCAAAATGAAATGTTAGAAAGTAAAACCAACAGCAGAAAATAAAACCAAGAGCAGCTTCTGAGGAATCATATTTTAGACATTTCTTTAAGACAGATCCTGTAATATTCAACTATTGGAACATATTTCAACTAAATATTTCAGTGAAGACAAAATCCCTACTACAAAACCTCCAAATACTCTCTAACAATGATGATTCTATCAGGCCTACTCAGAACTACAGGTTTTCCCCACATCTTGATTTCATCGCATACTTTCTGTGACATATCTTCATTTAATCACTTTTAGAATAATTGAACAAGAAAATAGGTAAGGAATTAAAATAAATTTTAAAATGGCAGTCCCATTCTTACTGACATAAATTTATTAAGATCAATGTTCCTTTTTTCATAGATCTTCCCATTCTGTTTCAGTAACACCAGCAAGCATAAACAGATTTGAAAAGCTACGCAGCCACAGAAAAGAGGTTCAGCATGACAGACAGATCTAGCTCAAAAGAGGTGCTCAGTATCAAGCTCTTTTCTAAAAACCTCAAAGCTTGTTTTGTCTGCTGTTGCTTTCAAAGAACTAGCACAACAAAATTGCTTTGAGGAAGTCTCTAGATCAAACGAAAGATAGTTAACCAACAGGGAGAGTAAACTGACTGCCACTGCTATCCATACAGGGCCACAGAAATCATTGCTTTCTTCCATCACTCTGGTTGGAAGGCCTTCCCAGGAATGCAAGTCTGAACCATGTAGAGAACTCTCAGCCAGAATGAAGGCTCAGCTCTTGGATGTTTCTACCATAAAAATGAGAAAGCATTTCCTACCTTCTCCTCTGTCACTCCACAAAGATGTGCTTCCTGTGTGGCTGGCTAGCAGATAAGGGAAGGTAAACAAATCCCAAAAGCCTACTCTAATCGCTCATGGAGAATCTTTGCTTTGGTTCAGAACATTAAGTCTACCCATTTTCCTCTATCCCTTTATGGTACTGTATTTCTTCTACATCCCAGAATGCAAGTTGCCACCCAATATCCTACCTGTCCTTTATCCTTAAGAGCCGGAAATGTTATTTCTGATAGCAATGCTCCCAGCTAATAGAGCACATTTACACGCTCCCTTGGGTCGAGGTGTCACTATCTGGCCCATGAGATTAAGCAGACCTTGAAAAGGACTTCTACAAAAGCTCCTAAACCTAACTGAACCATGATCATCAATGCCTCGTCCCCATTTTAGGAACATTTAAAAGTACTCCATCGCTAAGAAAATGAAGTTCAAACTCATTAAGGGCATCCAAAATTTATAATTTCACACTGTCTCTCTCACTTATATACCCCTGGGCTTCCTCCTTTGAAACTCTACACCCTCGCTGTTTTTTCTGTCTGGGAAGCCCTCCCCACCCCAGTTCACCTTCACGCATACTTGAAACCTAGTTCAAATGCTGCCCGCCTTCTCTGGGAAGAGTTTGTACCTCCTCTATTATAGCCTTTGGCACACCGTACCTAATTATTTCTCCATCTCTTTCTTCCTCCACTGGACTGCGGAATTCCTCAAGGCACAGACTGAGCTACCTTTCTATTTACTCACAGACCCACCCAGATTCTAGATCTCCTGTCATAACTGAAACACAGAATCCATGCAGTATATGTCCATAAAATGAATGATAATTTCAAAAATTCAAAATGAGAGAAACAATAAGACAGTAAATTTTTTTTTTTGAGACGGAGTCTCGCTCTGTTGCCCAGGCTGGAGTGCAGTGGCGCGATGGCTCACTGCAAGCTCCGCCTCCCAGGTTAACGCCATTCTCCTGCCTCAGCCTCCTGAGTAGCTGGGACTACAGGCGCCTGTCACCATGCCCGGCTAATTTGTTGTATTTTTAGTGGAGACAGGGTTTCACCGTGTTAGCCAGCATGGACTCGATCTCCGGACCTCGTGATCCGCCTGCATCAGCCTCCCAAAGTGCTGGGATTACAGGCGTAAGCCACTGCACCAGGCCATAAATTAATAATTTTTTAAACATCTTAACTCCAAGTAAGTGTCAACATCACAGAAGTCAATCACAAATGCCCTGAGAAAACTTGCAGTAGAAACATAACGGGTGAATGCACAATCCAAATATTCAGTTAAACATTCCGCATTAAACCTTCCCCCTCATCTGCGCACAGAAGAATCACAGGCTTAGGCTTGGTTTTGTGTTCAACCTCTGATAGAAATGAGCAAACGAGCAATGAAGTCAACATGTCAGGATTGCTTTGTAAATCTAAATAACTTCACATGTGATAATAAACTCTAAGAATGCATCCAATGTCTTTTTCTCTGCAACAAAAAGACACTAATATTTTTTCTCATCTCATCGGCTGTTTATTAAATCAATAAATACAATTAAAAACACATGCGCTTAAGAAATACTCTCAATAAACTGAAGGGATGCTTCCCATCTGTGTCCCTACAATATGACCCAGAAAATTCACAATGATATAAATTTAACCTTTGAGTCTAGCTCACAAAAGTGAAGTGAAATATTCAAATAGCAAATACGAAGAAAGGAACTACCAAGAAACAAGGAAAGTCAGCCTCCAATTTTGTTCATTTAAGTATACCCTCTCTGCCACCACGACATTCATTATGTTTGTCCTGGACAGCTCTAATGGCCATGCTGATTGATACTCAGTGTTAAGGCCACCTCTGTCCAACAGACTTTGCTTCTACTCTGTTTCAGCCAAATACTCACATGGCTATTCCATCATCACCTGGAAATCTCCCAGCTTCCCTCAGGAATTCCCCCCTCTCCTATTTCACTGAACAAGCAGGAACAAGTGATTCCAAAATTGCAATTGTGTCTCAAATGTACTCTTAAAAGTGAAACCCTCCACAATTCAACTAGCAGCAGTTCTGTAAGCTGCCTTTACATTCAAACACCCTATGGGTTAGCCAAGAACGCCCCTCCACAACAACCACAGAATTTTTATATTCAGTTTACTTTTGTTGGATTTAAATGTTCTGGATTCTGTGGTATAAGAGGATTTAACACTTGACACAAAACATTCAAAATAAGATTGAGAAAACACTAGCAAGATACAAGGCTAATCATAATGACCTCAATTAGATTTTCAATTCCTGTCAAGTTAATGGTATATAGTAATATTGGCTTCAAGCCCTTCAAATTGAAAAATACAATTCTTTTAGATAACAGAGATAATAGAATTCAATATATTTTTTTAAAGGGCCAATTTTGATCCTCGTCACACTAAACACTAGCTGTAAAATGGCCAAAAAAGGAGCCAAAAAAAAAAAAAAGACAATGACAGGGAAATTTTCATTTTGATGCCACTAAATTTAATTCCAATACACATTTTCTTTCTTTCCAAACTCTACTATCTTCTTCACACAAAATTATGTCTAGGCACCCTCTACTGAAAGTGTCCCAATCAATCAGGGCATGGATGAAATATTTCAAGAATGAGGCTTTTTTTTTTTTTTTTTTTTGCAGGCCAACTGAATTTTTGAAACACAGTTGCAAATGACTGAACATGATATATTGACAGTATTTATGAAACTTTTTCACAATAAAATGTTCCAAAAAGAGGCTGAAAAAAAAGAATCTTATTTAAAAGGCTTTAATCTTCCCTCTATGCTTGTTCACAATTTCTTAAACGTAAGAGAAGGTCGCACAGCTGTTCGAATCTTCAATCTGAACGTAATTCGTTATCACCACACATAGAATTTCTAGAGTACTCATTTATTTAGTACATACAAAATGTAAGGCATTATCATGAGTGATCAAACAAATTACTGTATAGAAAAGTGTGTGATCACAATCAACACTAACTTCTCTCTCCCACTTGTGTTTTCAATATTTAATCACCCAAAGTAGATCTTCTGTCTACAATTATTCTTTTACATTACAGTAAATACATAGTTCCTTCCCCCAGTTATCTAAGTTTACCTTCACGTACTGAAATGATCAGAGAACTTTGACAATACTACAGACACTATCACATTCACAACACACATCCTTCTACGTAGCATTCTCTTATATTCCTTACCCAACTTAATTTTTTCCAAGTCACTTCCTTCCTCCTTTTTATTCTGTCTACCTTCTTGGGGGCAAGGACGTCGAAAATTTTGTGAAATGAAGGAGTGGCCTTTCTTGGTTGTACCCCTAATAATCTAGGTTTCTTTGTGTATGAAAATAAGCTAATTTCTACAGAAATTTGGTTTAAATTTTAAATTGCTAATCAATTTAAGATGTAAGTATCTATGATTAATTATTCTTAGAATAATTAGTCTGCATATTTTCACATTTCTATGGGAGTTTCTTAGGTACTCTTCAGGTATATCCTCAAACTAATTTACTGTAATGACAAAATTATATTTGTGTTAAACTATAATAAGCAATTGAGAGCATCAGGATGGAGAATATTTGCTATTACATATGACTTTTCATATGATGGGTTTTAATGTTAGTCTCTGAAGACTTAAGCTAAGACTTCAAAAACTTTGCATCAGTTTTAAAGGCTTAATCTTTGAAGTAGATGAGGATTTTTTTGAAAGATGAAAAAAATCAATAAATACAGTTAAGAAACAGTGCTTATCCATCTTTATTCTATGAGCCTATCAATTCAATTATAAACAAAATAACTGAGTAATGATATTTATAAAAACAACGTTGGCCAGGCACAATAGCTCACACCTGTTATCTAGCACTTTGGAAGGCCGAGGTAGGAGGATCGCTTGAGGCCCAGGAGTTCAAGATCAGCCTGGGCAACATAGTGGGGACCCCATCTCTACAAAACATTTAAGAAATTAGTCAGATGTGGTGGCACATGTCTGTAGTCCCAGCTACTCTGGAGGCTGGGGCAGGAAGATGGCTTCAGCCCAGGAGGCCACGGCTGCAGATCACACCACTGCACTTCAGCCTGGGTGACAGAGTGAGGACTTGTCCCGAAAACAAACAAAACCAAACACAATATAAATATGCTTTTGAAAATTCATCCAATAGTAGGAGTAGATATAACAAGTCCTTTTTTTAAGATGAATCAACCGTTAATGGATAAGGTCTTAAAAATTAAATTTATTTTGCCTCACTAATTTTACTGTGAAATAACAAGCACACACAGACAAGGAAAAACTAAACAAATGAGTTTGTAGTAACTTGGGGTGAGGGGCAGGTCTAAAACACGTAAGTCTATCTCAACAGTAGGATTAAACCTCTCATTTTTCTTCCTGCAAAATATCTCCAGGGGGTCAAAATATATTAGTCATTCAAGGTTTGAAATTTAGCAAAGCAACAAGAGTAATAATGCATTTCTTCACTTAATACAAATGACCTTTCTTTATGCAACAGATCTCTTATTCTCATAAGTATCCTTTATAGCTGAAAAGTAATTTATCAGTCTCTATCATCTAGGATGCCTTACATTTTTCAATGAAGATAGTATGTGGCTTTCTGGAAGCTAAATGAAAGCCAAATTATTAAATAAGAGACAAATTATTAGATTCTCTCAAAAAAAGAATCAGGCAAAAAAAAAAAAAATTCCTATCAAAATCACCAAAAAATTGGCCAGGTGCAGTGGCTCACACCTGTTATCCCAGCACTTTGGGAAGCCTAGGTGGGTGGATCACTTGAAGTCAGGAGTTCGAGACCACCCTGGCCAATGTAGTGAAACCCTGTCTCTACAAAAAAAAATACAAAAATTAGCCAGGCGTGGTGGGTCACATGCCTGTAAACCCAGCTATTCGGGAGGCTGAGGCATGAGAATTGCTTGAACCCAGGAGGCAGAGGTTGCAGTAAGCCAAGACACGCCACTGCACTCCAGCCTGGGTGACAGTGAAACTCAGTCTCAAAAAAAAAAAAAAAAAAAAATCACCAAAAAACAAAAGAAGTGACAATTATTCTTGTTGAATCAAATTTCTCATTAGAAAACCTTCTGACTTTGTGAAGAAAAAAAGAGAGGAACCATCTGGAAATTAGGAGATTCAAACACTGTTTTGGGTCCATCATTAATAAGGCCTTAAGGAATCACTGCACTTCATTCATCAGGATCCATTCATTTACAAAACAGGCTTATTCATATTTTCCCTTTTCCAAAATGTTTGTCCTATTTATTCCTCATCCCTGCTCATGGACCCTCCACTCCTGCTTCTGGAACCATCTTAATCACTCCTCACTGTATCTACTGTAACCAGGATGTTTATCACAAATACAGCTTCTGTCATTACACATCCTCATATGTGAACCCACTTCTTGTCTTCTTGTCTTTAGTTGGACAGGACAATTATAATTACATGAGCTGGTTAACAAAAACCCATGTAAATTCTTTGGGACTCTGCTTCTTGATTTTTCACTGTGTTAATCATCATTTAACCACAGTATCACCAGTTTCATACACTCAAGGCTTTCAAATATCCTTGGCCTGCTTTTGAAGCTAAAAACCTTTTATTTTTGAGCAACATATGCTGATGTTTTAAAAAAATATATAATTTCAATTAAACAGCAGATCACTATAAAGTTTTAAAGATGTAACAACCATAACATGCCTGGTTATACAAATTCACTTTATTGCAGCTGGGCGCGGTGGCTCACGCCTGTAATCCCAGCACTTTGGGAGGCCGAGGCAGGCGGATCACGAGGTCAAGAGTTCGAGACCAGCCTGACCAACATAGTGAAACCCCGTCTCTACTAAAAATACAAAAATTAGCTAGGCGTAGTGGCACGCGCCTGTAATCCCAGCTACTCGGGAGGCTGAGGCAGGAGAATCGCTTGAACCTGGGAGGCAGAGATTGCAGTGAGCTGAGATTGCACCACTGCATTCCAGGCTGGGCGACAGGGCGAGACTCCGTCTCAAAAAAAAAACCAAAAAACAAAAAACCAAAAACAACAACAACAACAAAAAAACAAATTCATTTTATTTTGAAACTAACTTCTTAGAGAAATGCCGCATTCTCAAGCAATCTGCTTTTTGGTTTCCCTGTCCTTGGGTGAACATAACTTCAAGCTTCCATATTAGGACCAAAATTATTTTGCTGGCATTTGAAATCTTCCATTTCTACCCAGATTGGCAAAGCCTGTTTATTCGTTTTGCTAGCACAGATTCCGCTGAAAACTAAACCAAGTTTGTTCACAGTTCCTTGCACATAGCTGATAGCCAACTAATAGTTAATAATCAAGCCAGTGTATAAACTTGCTCAATATTAGACATCTGTGGCAAGGTGCCAGTGTGTATAACATTAAAAATAGGTCTCCGGGAGGCCGAGGTGGGCAGATCACTTGAGGTCAGGAGTTTGAAACCAGCCTGGCCAACATGGTGAAACCCTATCTCTACTTAAAAAATACAAAAATTAGCTGGGCGTGGTGGCGAGCACCTATAATCCCAGCTACTCAGGAGGCTGAGGCAGGAGAATCGCTTGAATCCAGGAGGCAGAGGTTGCAGTGAGCCAAGATGGCACCACTGCACTCCAGCCTGGGTGACAGAGGGAGATTCTGTCTGAAAAAAAAAAAAAGGTCTACATCCATGTTATGTGGAAAAAAAGAAAAAAAAAAAAAACTAGGTATTTCCCATTTGTGTAAAAAAGTGCTTATGCTTTTTGCACATTTCTGTACTGTTTTAAATTTTTCAATGAGCATGAATTATTTTCATTTTTCAAAAAACCAATTGAAATACACAATACATATTTAATAAATGAAATTTTATAACATGTATTCTAAAAATTGTATCTGAGACACCATGTGCTTTTTAAATTTAGATCAAACTCATAGGCAACAATCTGCCAATTTCCTGCAATAGTCTTAATTGGCCAATAAGTAATTTCTTAATAAGTGAAACATCATATAGGTTTTTAACTTTCAACTATGCAGGGAAACTTACATATACGCATTGTACATCAACATCACCACCGTACACAGTAGCAACTAACACACAGTGCTTATGCTTATGCCATCAGGTTACATATATATTAACTCACACACTGTTTCAAGCATTTAACATAGATATTAATTCGATCCTCAGTAACTAGAAATACTCATCCCATTTTACAAAGGAAAAAACTGAGGCACAGAAACTTGCCCATGGTCACTAGCTCAACAGACAAGGACAGAATTTATGCCCATCCATTCCTGCCCTGGTCCAAACTCTCCTGATTAGTGTGCAATGCTGCCTTCTCTACATACCTGAGAAACACTCCATGACTCAGTGTTATTGGCCTAACATCACGCCTGGCATCAAAATCAACATTATAAATTCAGAACAACTCTGGTTCTTTCTATAGAGGTGAGATTTTTAAAAACCTCTCATCTTCCCCATTTTAACTATCTTCTTTCGTAAGATACTGTGAGTCTCACAAGGTTGAAGCTAAATCTCTATTGCATGTTTCTTCAACATGTAGCCACACAAAATAAACCTAAATAAAATGATCTCTTAGGTTTCTATTTCAGCAGATTTAATATATGTGAACCTGAGACTTCTGTGGCCCTCTTTGAATACTCAGCTAGCGAATCTATTAAGCATCCCTTTTTCATAAAGCTATTAATTAATGAATATATCCAGGCTTTTAAATTTAAGTATGTGAATTTATTCCTAGAGCAATCATTGTACTCCAGTTTTTGCTAGATTTCTACTTCTGAAGAGGTACCACTCAAGCATATCTATTAACCAAGATTAATCTAAAGAGGAAAATTTGCCAAACCTTTTTTTCCCCAAGAAAAATACTAGTGTCCTCACAGTAATGGTTATTTCTTAAGCCATCCACACGAAACTGAAGAAATAGTTACATAACATTTCCCCCTTTACTAAGCTTTTCACTTGCAAAATCAGCTTCAGGGTTTGAGTTCTGTCTGCTTTTCTTCTTATACAACAATAAAAAAAGAAATACATATTTTATTGATTAAACTTGCTACTCATTCTGGGGTGTGCTCATTCCTTCCCCAGCCACCTTCTGTCTTCCCCCACCCACTCATGAGGGTGTATCTGTACACTGGCTGTGAGACCCACAGGGTGACAGCATTTCCAAGGGTTTGCAAAAGACGGCATTTCCCATCCATTCCCACTCCATACATTTGCATCTGAGCTCTCACTATGAAAAGGAAAAGATGTTTTTGTTTCTGTTTTCTTCAGCCCTTTTCTGTCTACAAAGCCAATCTCCTCTGTTCAACTGATCGGAACATTTATACTATTTTACAGAATAGTGTTGCCTGAATGTAGAATCACAACAAAGCCAGTTGAGATCTTTAAATTAAAAAAAGAAAAAAAAAAGATTTCATAATCAAGCATAGTCAAGTGAAACAGAGAGAGGCTGAAAACCACCAGACAAAAACAAAACATAAACAGAAAACGTGATTTTTCCCTATCCTCCTCGTTGCCACTCAGGGAATCACTTTGTTCATCTCATACTCCGTCTATCAAGATGCTACTGAAGCTCTCTGGTCCTGCATTCAGCCCCTTACCTTTGACCTCTCAACTCCTTATTTCGAATTCCCTACTCCTGTTGAGAGCACCCTGCACCAGCATCTGTCACTCAAGTGAGAGAGACAGAGAAAGACAGAAAAGAGACAGACAGACAGACAGAGGGGTGTGAGGGGTGTGTGTGTGTGTGAGGGGGGTGTGTGTGTGTGTGTGTGGTGTGTGTGTGTGTGTGTCTGGGAGAAGCAGAGAGGAATGTAAACAAATATTGTATATGCAAAAACTTAACCTCCAATCCCCAGACCTGGGATATAAACCTGGCTGGAAATTTACTACCAGGAAATGCTCCAGGATTACCTATTATCTCATCCCATTGTTCTAAACTTTTTAAATACAGGAAGTTTTCTCTGTAACATATTTACTCAGCATACTTAATCTGTATTTTCCTTTTGGTATTTTAGTACATTCCACTTTGTTTTACTATCACATGCATATTTTATTTACCCTGCAAACTTCCTGGGAGTAAGGGGAGGGAGGAGGGAAGGGGAGGTAATGAGGTATACAGTCAAACTAAACCTTACATTCTGGAAGCTTTAAATTTAAAATGCATCTGTACAGGTTTATCTTTACATTTGTAATTGATAGAGATTTTAAAAGAAACGTATTAATGAAAGATGCTTTGTAAGATTCTCAAGGTAATACAATTTGCAGAAACAATGTACATTTCTACTGAATTTAATGCACTTCTCACTGATAGTTTAGTGGCCACGTGAAATGCAAGTAATAGCTCTGCTTATTTCCAGAATGACTGACAACATTCATACAAATATCTGTAGAAGACTCTAGTATGCAAAAAACAGTAACATAAAATAGAGATCCTCTAGCAACAAGACAACATAAAGATAACCTCTCCCACTCCTTCAAACCAATACTGTTGATCACATTATTTCTTTTTAATTTTTTTGAATCAGCCATTCCTCATTTAACCTCGTGAACTTGCATGTTCCTTTTCATTCCTCAGTCAGGACCAGTATTATTCCATCTAATAACTTCTCCGCAGTACTAATAGCCTTGCAAATGTCGTTCAGGAGCCTCTGCTGGTTACGGTGACAAGAGAAAAGCTTCTGCAGTCTGCCAGTTACCATGGTTTCTCACCGATTAGCAAGAACCGTGACTCCTTACAGATCACCATCAAACCTAAGCTTTACTACTCTGTGTGTCGGCTTCTACCTTTAGGGAGGTACTAGTCAGTAGCAGCAGGTTTCCATAAACTATAAATTAGCACTACCACAAAGGTAAGATGATTGTGACTAGGTTAAACCCTCAACAGAGGGAAATAAACTTAAGACGAAGCTAGATTTAAAAATAAATAAATAAATAAATATTAGGGTAGTGAAACATCATACAGATTAGGGTTTGTTAAACTCACACCTCTATCAACATACCAGCCAAAATCATCAACCCAGATAATAACCGTGTTTCCCCCGACAGCCAAGGCCCCATTATCATTGCCCTTATTCATTTCTTTTCTACAGCCACCTGCAGCAGACCTATTTTCTAAGCTCTATAAAAGACAGTCAACTCGTAATTACATCTTTTCAGTGGACACAGGGAGAACCAGATAAACCACCCTCAAACCTCAGTAGACTGAATTACCTACCCTTCTACCAACACTTCGCAAAATGGCATGATGTGAATCTCACCTCCACCCTTTAAAGGAGTTAACAATAGCTAGTGAAAAGGTCCCAAAAGATGGCAGAAAGAGCAAATTAATGCAATTAAACAGACCAAAAACTAAATTCGAATCTGCCTACATGCTTCCTCTTTTTATACAGAAAGAAATACTGCTCAACAAAGTTACATATTTAAGTTTTGACAAAAGCTTCAAAAATACGGTTATCACATGCTTTTAATTCCTTAAATGTATGGTTTTTAATCTGTAGTAAGACCATTCGGGAAAACTGGAATAATTCTACAAATAAATGTAAGTCATGAGAGAAATCAGAATTCTCTTAGTTAAGTGCATTTTTTTAAAACATGGAAAACGAAATTCTTTAACTCTTAAAACAACCTGTCTTAACTAGCCCTAAGGTGATTCCTGAGCCACTTGTGGGTAAAAATCAGAAGAGAAAAAAGTTCAATGACCTTGGAAATTAGAAACTAAAAAACTAATGGTGTGATAGTCCGTACAGCCTCAGTGAAATTACAGGAAAACATCTGTCCGGAAATTGCTTTTTTTCTTTTGGAAAATTACTAGGAGGTTGGGGGAAAAGAGGGGAAAAAGGGGGAATGAAGGTTGCAAACGTTAAGATGCCAAACAGGAACCCAAACGAAGTGAAATACAACCTCCTCTGGCCCAATTGTCATGCAAACAACTTCTAAGCATCTTCAGATGTAAAGAAAAACAGTCACTGTGCACAGGCGTTAGCTGAATGTTCGAGAGTTGGATGAATGGGGAAGACTTGTTATACACCTAGTGGTGGGTGGATTTCACTAGGCTGCAGCCTCCACACAGCTTTTCTTTGCTGCACTGCAGAGGCGCCATCTTCTCCGTCTTAATCTTCACTCAATTCGATTCTTTTATCTGCACCCTAAAAAAAAAGACCCTTCGGACCCTCCCCAGCATCCTGTGCCCCCAGGGGAACTAAACCAGAGTCCCCAGAGCTGCCAGGAAAGAGGCCGCGCCTTAATCAGACAAACGCCTCCTTGGATGCACAGGACAGAGCCCGCGCCTCCCCACCATCCACCACTGCCCTTTCCAGACGCACATCCCACTCTCCGCCTTATTTCCTCCCCGCCAAGGACTTTACAGCCCAGCACAGAATTAAGCCTCGGAGGTGATCCGAGGGTGGGAAGCAGAGGGGCCCCGAGGCTCCGCCAGAGGCCCCGACAGCGTCTCTGCCCCCTCTGAGGCGGACGCGGAGCGCCGAGAAGGGAACCGGGCGGGAGCCTCGGTGGCGCACTGAGACTAACGCGGCTCGGCCCAAGGCGAGGGCGGGGTGTCGCGGCTTTTGTTCCCGGGGACCTTCTGCCTCTCAGGCAGAAGCTTAGGGTGCGAGCGAACTCCCGGGGCGTCCACGCTTGGGGAAGGCGCGGGGTGGCTATGGGTCTCCGACCCCTCCCATTTCTCGCAACTTACACAAAAGGGAGACGCGGAAATGCACAAAGTTTGCCTATGGAAGGCGGTGCGCGACCCCGACGCCGGCTCGGGCTAGGGTCGCACCCAGGCGGCCGCCGCCAGCAGCCGCGAAAGGAGGTTGGAGCAAGGAAGGGGGATGGGGGTGAGAGGAGAAGGTGAAACGAGGCGGAGAACGCAGGGAAAAGCGAGGGGCCCCTAGCTTTCTGGGCTGTCCCGACTCCGACTCCTCCTCCCCAGGGCCCAAGAGAAAGGAAAGGGCAACGATTCAACAGCAGAGGACTGGCTTCAGGGACGCTGCGTTTTCGGTTTTCCCCACGTGCTCCTTCCCCCTTCCCCCCTGTCTGAATGTCTCTCGCCTCCCCTGGCCCCCGCTTCCGAGGCAGGGAATGAGTCGGGGTCTGGGCTCAGGGTCGCCCCCTACCCTTCTCGCCCCGGGCTGGCGCGGAACCAGGGAGACCAGCGCCTCGCCCGCTCCCTGTCCGCGGGCCGGAGCGCGAGTCCCTGGGGCAGGGCTGGGCCGAAAGCGCGGATGCGCTGGACGTCCGCAAGCGGGGGCGGAGAGGAGAGGGGTCCCCTTGACGGACCCCCGGCTTCTCTGCATTAAAGACTTGGGTTAAGGTCTTGGGTGGTATCGGGTCCCCACCGTGCCGCCTCCCCCCGCCTTCCGAGGCGCGGCACCCACCTCCAGCGCCCGAGCCGTCCAGGCGGCCAGCAGGAGCAGTGCCAAACCGGGCAGCATCGCGACCCTGCGCGGGGCACCGAGTGCGCTGCTGTGCGAGTGGGGTCCGCCGCGTCCTTGCTCTGCCCGCGCCACCGCCGCCGTCTCTGGGGGCCCCCGCGCGCACTGCTCCGGGTGCTCTCGCCTACCGCTGCCGAGGAAACTGACGGAGCCGGAGCGCGGCGGCGGGGCTCAGAGCCAGGCGAGTCAGCTGATCCGGCCCACCCCGCTCGGCACCCGAGAGAGACCCCTAGCGGCGCCGCCGGGGAACTGCGCCCGCTCGCGCCGGGAGGGGCCCGCGCGCCCCGCGCCCACAGGTGCAGCGCCCTTGGCGCCGCCCTCCGCACCCCACGCGCCCCCCTCCGCTCCCCGGCCGACGGCCCACCTGGGCTTCGTGAACAGTGGGAGGGAGAGTCTGGGGCCAGGAGAGGGACGATGCACGATCAGGGAAAGGTGAGTCCTAGGACGCTGGGGCTCTAGAAAAGTCGAGAGCGCTCCTGCTCGTCCCTGTGAGCTTGAATCATCCGACCCCGCAGGCCTCCCGGGGGTGTCGTATAAAGGACTGCTGCTAGGGTGCGTTTTTATCCGCATTTCGTTTTTTCTCTCGGTTTGGAGAGGTGGGGCAGGCGTTTCTGGAAGAGAATGAGAACGAGTGAAGCTTAAAGGAAATAGGATTTTCTTTGCTTGTTGAGACAGCAATAGCCTCATTTTTTAACCCCCAACGTCAAAAGCAGCCACGAACCACCTGGAATTTCTATCTTTAGAACGAACCAAAGGAGAAAGGCGCAGGACCTGGCAAAGAAGCGGGCAACCCATTTACTTCTTCTTGAAAGCAGGGTTCTGGGCTTGGGTTTTGTTTCTTTCTTATATTTTTGTTTGTTTTGGTTTTGTTTTGTTAAAGGGGGTGGTCAGTGTGGATTTTGCGGGGCGGGGGGTCTTTTTTTGTTGTTAAGCAGGGATGTAACATCCGTCTGAATTGGGGAAGAAGGAAAAATTAGGAGAGATCATTCGTATTCGACCCCCGTAAATGAGGACTTCTGACCTCAAACGTTGCCCTTGTTCTTCATCGTGTCTGTCCTAAATTATAGAAATGAACCTTCTGCCATGCCACTTTCTCCTGGATTAAACACAAACCGCCCACTGTCCAGTTAGTGTCCAGATAGTTTAGAATGCTCTAGAACTGCTCAGATGTATCCCCTGCTCTTGACCTGAAGTAGCATTTATTTACCAAGCCACAGCCCACTCCACACAGGGCTTGCAGCGAAGGACTGAAGCCAGGGAGTGCTCTGGCCCTTCCGAGGGCTGCACTGCAGCCTGCCTTCTCTAACCTGCTCATTGCGCTGAGAAGGGTGCCTAGGCCGAGAAGGATGGTTCAGCCAGCGGGGTTACAGACTTCCTGGGAAGTCATTTCTGTACCAGTTCCCTTAAATGGTGTCTTGTGTGTCTTCTCCCGCACTAGGCATTCAGTCTTGACTCTTGGATTACTTTTGCCCCTGAATGTCCTTTGGATGTCCTCAACAAATAAGGACAAATATTTATTGTCATGCAGTATTTGTTTGTACGCTTCATGTCATTTACTTCTTACAAAAGCCAAAGAGGCTGTTACTATTATTATTCCTATTTATACATCAGGAAAGTGAAGCTAATGAACTCCCAAATCTAACAGCCAGTAAGCGATGTGAGTTGGGACAGCAGGGAAAAGTCTAAAGTGACAGGACAAACCCAGTTGTTCACTTTCTACACCGCATTTACCCACCGCAATTCTGTATTTGTTCCAGGTCTGCATGAGCAAATAAGGCAAAAAAGAAGGTATCTGAATGCAAAGAGAAACGTGGTCCAAAGCTACAAATCTTGCAGAGTCCACTGCAAAATGCAAACGTGAGACCCTTTGTTACATTATTAAGAATTTTAAGGCCGGGCCTGGTGGCTCATGCCTGTAATCCCAGCACTTTAGGAGGCCCAGGTGGGCAGATCACCTGAGGTCAGGAGTTCTAGACCAGCCTGGCCAACATGGTGAAACCCCCATCTCTACTAAAAATGCAAAAATTAGCCGAGCGTGGTTACTCATGCCTGTAATCCCAGCTACTCCAGAGGCTGAGGCAGGAGAATCGCTTGAACCTGGGAGGCGGAGGTTGCAGTGAGCCAAGATTGTGCCATTGCACTCCAGCCTGGGCGACAGAGCGAGACTCCATCTCAAAAAAAAAAAAAAAAAAATTAAATTAAGAATTTTAAGATGGCAATGGCAGAGCGTTAAAACAAGCTTGGGGCTCCTCCCACCGCAGGGCCTGTGAGACTTCCCAGGGTTGCATGCCCATGAAGCCAGCTCTGGGAAGGAGAAGGCAGTTTTAGTTTAAGAGTGAGGGACTTTTCTTTGGGAGGCCGAGGTGGGCGGATCACGAGGTTAGGAGAACAAGACCATCCTGGCTAACACGGTGAAACCCCGTCTCTACTAAAAATACAAAACATTAGCCGGGGGTGGTGGCAGGTGCCTGTAGTCCCAGCTACTCGGGAGGCTGAGGCAGGAGAATGGCGTGAACCCGGGAGGCGGAGCTTGCAGTGAGCCGAGATCGCGCCACTGCACTCCAGCCTGGGCGACAGAGCGAGACTCTGTCTCAAAAAAAAAAAAAAAACAGTGAGGGACTTTTATTGAGCATGAAATTCAAAATTGTAGAGATGAGATCATAATCTATAAAAATTAAAGTTCTTAGATTTAGCAGTTTCTCTTTCCACTGTTGAAATTCACCACACCGACACATTCCCTGGTCAAGATGTTCCTGGGGGAAGATGATTATGCTGCTAATTGCGTCAGAATGATGGACATTGCCTGCGTGTTCTCTGGTTCCTTCACTACTCAGAGATCCTGATGGCTTTTTGCTTTTCAGCCAGTAGCTCTGTTCTGCATTTAATGCCATTTCCTGCCCTGAGGTATCTTCCAGATCCTCCAAGCAGAAAATGCAGGAACATCCCTAGTTATAACCCTACAAAGTTGGGGAAGGAACCAACAACCACTTGTCTGCTGGAATTCCTACAACAGCATCCCCATCCTAGTTTCAAGTGTCTCCATTTGTGAGATATTCACTGGCTCTCTAGACTGTGCATTCTATCTTTGGGCATTTCTGGTTACTAGAATGTTCTTATCCCATTTAAAGCTCACATCCCCCGCCTTTAAACTCCCACTCAGATATCCTTATATCCCCAGTGACCAAGCAGAATAATTCTTTTCCACACTTCAGATCTTTACAAATTTGCCAGCGGTTTTCATGCTACTCCTTCCTCTAGAGTCTTCTCTTCACAAGGTAAAACAGGCACTTCCTTCAACAGTCGCATAATGGCATGGTTTCTGGTTCCTTCCACACCTTGGCCATTCTCTAAATGTGTTCTGGCTTGTCTGTGTCTTTTTACAGTACTCGAAGTGTGCTCTGACTGCTGCAACGTGGGAAATGTTGCCCACCACTCTGCCTGGAGCCTCATGTTGCATTTGACTGTTTTAGTAACCGCATCCCACTGCAGACTCCAATTGGTCCAGATACCCCATTTCTATTTTAAGCATAGTCTGCTGGGCCGCGTTTCTGTCGTCTTGTATTTAGGCTGTTATCTGTGCCCCATAAATATCACCAAAAGCAATCGTTAAGTCTGAGCCAGATGAGCCCTGCAGGGCTGCCGTAACTTACCATAGACTGGGTGGATCAAACACCAGAAATGTATTTCCTCACATTTCGGGAGACGGGAGGTCTGAAATCGAGGTGTTGGCTGGGTTGGTTACTTCTGAGGCCTCTCTCCTTGGCTTGCAGATAGCCACCTTCTCCCTGTATTCTCGCGTGGTCTTCCGTCTGTGTCTTACTGTGCCCTGATCTCCTCTTCTTATAAGGACATCAGATATTGGGTTAGGATCCACGCTAATGACCTCATTTAACCTTAATTACATCTTTGACCCTATCTCCAAATATGGTCACATTTTGAGACACTGTCGGGTTAGGACTTCAACATATGAATTTGGGGGTGGGGGTACATAATACGTCCTTCTTTAGAACAGCTAAGACTTATTCTATAATCCTGTCACTCATCTTTGGCCTTTATTTCCAATGACCTTTCTTTCATTTTCAGTTGGAAGATCATTCAACTCAACAGAAAAAAAAAAAGAAATGGAAGAGATCTACTTTCTCTCTGTCCTGCATCGGCATTGCATCATGATCCCCATGCAGCCGGCTTACCCCTCCTGCAATCATCAGGCTCTGAAAAGAAAGAAAATGACCTTTTATACTTCCTTTTAGAAAATTTTGTCAAAGCTTAAACATTGACATTTATTGACATTTAAAATCTGTATTAGTTTACCAGAGCTGCCATAACAAAATATCACAGACTGGGTGGCTTAAACCAAGAAATTTATTTTCTCACAGTTCCAGAAAAGTCTAAGATCAAGGTGCAGGTAGGATTGGAATCCTCAGAGGTCTCCTTGGCTTGCAGATGGCTGCACCCTTGCTAAGTCCTCACACGTTCTTTCCTCTGCACAGGTACCTCTGGTATTTCTGTGTGTCCTAATCTCCTCCTTTTATAAGAATACCAGTCAGACTATATTAGGGCCCACCCCAGTGGCCTTAATTTAATTAGCTCTTCAAAGGCCCTACCCAAATACAGTCATGTTCTAAGGTACTGGGGGTTAGGGCTTCAACATACGGATTTTGGGGGAACATAAGTCTATAACCAACCCCTAAAATTCCCCTAAAATTATTCTCACATTTTAAGCTACTCTCATGTCCGTCCTTGGGAGTGGATTCCTTTTACTTTTTATTCATGTCCTTTTGAAATCAGAAAGCTTCCTAGGTCATTAGAATATTTCTTTTTTTTTTTTTTTTGGAAGCACCAGAGTCCATGAGGCATTTTATTTGTAAATATATGTATTACATCCCTAGAAAAAGAATCCCAGGATTTTCCCTCCTGTGTGTTTTCGTCTTGCTTCTTCATGGTCCGTGATGCCAGCTGAGGTTGTCAGTACAATGAAACCAAACTGGCGGGATGGAAGCAGATTATTCTGCCATTTTTCCAGGTCCTTGAGTTGCACGTCAAATCTGGGGCTGATCACTCCACACTTGTTTAGCCTGCCTGTGAGGTTCACAACAATTTTCCCAGCTCTGTGGTCATCAATGATTTCAAATTCGCCAATGTAACCATGCTTCATCATCACAGTGAGAAACCGGACAATGACTTTGGAGCACGGCCTAATAAGCACCTGGCGTTTGCCTCTCTTTTAGGCACTGTTGATGCTCTTGAGAGCATCTGCCAGGACATTCATTGCGCACCATTGTGGCAGCGCGGAAAGATGGCGGAAAGAGTGGTAATTAGAATATTTCTTTAGCTGCTTCCTGGTTGAATATATGGATTACTTAGCCACTCCAGACTTCCGGTAGTGTTGGGAGTTACCATGCTTTCCATGAAGATGTGACCTTGCTGGGTATCCTCTATGTTGGCAGACGCAGTGATGTATTTGAGAGTTTCACATGCCTCTTAACCTGTCTTTCCTCCCAGAACCGTGTGCTAACTCCTCATCAAAGACCAGAAGTAGATCCTGAATTATATTAATTCTCATCTCTTTCTACCTTCTCCAAGACAGAAGGACATGGTTAACTTCTTTATCTCAACATCAGCCTTCAATACCTACAAAAGTCTAAGCTGTAAATAGCATTGAAGCTTTGCATAATAAAATTCTTTTCCCCAGTGATGGGCAGTTTTTCACATAGTAACATTCTTTTAATCTTTTTTTCTTTTTAATGAGTAGACATAAAGAAATGCTTAAATAAATAATTATCAACTAACATACCTACATTTAACTACACATACCTAACAGACCTGAATATAGGCAGAGGAGGTGACATTTTACTTACCCTTTTATTAAAATTACTGCTTCATCTATTGGTCTTTACTTCACTAGTGCATCCATAAAATGTTTACATTTTTTTTAAACAATAAAATATTCTTGAGATTAGTCCTTCTCTGTAATCACTACATAAAACTGCTTTAGAGACAGCCTTCAGATCAACTAAATTATATTTTACAAATGGGCTTAGGTATTTCAGTAGTAACTCTATGGAACAACAGAATTCACTGTTTAACCGGGGACCAATATTGGCAGCTGGCTTCCATAACTTGTTTGAGGAATGTAGTAATTCCAAGGTTACCGCAAGGACTAATGTACAAGAATATTCCTGTATTTTATGGAATAAAAAGGAAGAACAAGAGAGGAGAAAGAAAGAGATAGTACATACCAACCCCAGAGGTAGGGAGTATGAAAATCAATCAAGTAGCCAGAAGATTTAATGGAGCCATGTGGGTGTTACATCAGTTCTCTTCCTTAGAGAACTTTGGATAATAGGGCAACAATATGCTCTGGTGGAAAAGAACTCAGACCTTGAGAAAGCCTGACCACTACAGTTTCTGAAAAATGCTCCTTTCATTAGGTGGTGTGGTGATGAATTATAAAGGCACCCAGCACAGTGCCTGGTTTACCATAGAAATCGGTTCTTTTTTCTTGAGAGAACAACAATTCACAATAGCTGTCACTTAAGTGACCAGCATAATCCTGGCTTTGAGCTTGCCAGGGGCTGCCAGTTAGCACAATGGCTGTCAACCCCGTGTTATTTATTTAGATCCCCTAAGTAATGCTTTGCTAATAAAAGCTCCAAATTTGTGAGTGATTTACTCTTGTTTTATTTATTTAATAAATAAATTAAAGTGGCATGATTTATTAATTTAATTAATTATTAGCAGTGGCGCAATCTCAGCTCACTGCAACCTCTACCTCCTGGGCTCAAGTGATCCTTCACCTCAGCCTCCAGAGTAGCTGGGGCTGCAGGTGCGCACCACCATGTCCAGCTAATTTGTGTACTTTTTGTAGAGATGGGGTCTTGCCATGTTATCCAGGTTGGTCTTAAACTCCTGAGCTCATGATCCACACTCCTTGATCTCCTAAAATGCGGGGATTATAGGCATCAGCCACTGTGCCTGGTTGATTTACTCTTATTTTAATTTAAATAAAAGCAACTCAAGGTTAGCATCATATCAGGCTACTCTCAGTTGTATTCTAGTATCTCTCTTGAGTGTGGGAGTAAGGGATGGAGCTGTAGCTAGTTTGTTGAGAACTAGACAAAACCCTGACTGCTCCCCAGGGCATTTGCCTAGGATGTGAAAGATATGCCTCCTGTTTTCAGACGGCACCGTGCTTGGAAAGGCTGCTTGCCAGAGGTGTTGAAAGGATGCCACTGGGCTGGTCCTGCACAATGGAAGACCACATACATGCTCCAAGAGAGTCACTCCCCAGAGCAGCTGCAGGAAGCCACAGCTCTGTGGCCTGGGATCCTTGCCACACTGAATATTAGTGATAGACATTGGAGCTGAGGGGATCTTATGCTTCAAGGCAGCTGGATCTCTTTTTTACTAGTCAAATCATACCTAGGGATTGTCTTTCGTGTTCTAGAGACTTTGATGAGTAACTCGACTTTTAAAATCCAAGTGAAGGCTGTGGCTAGAGAAGCATGACCTAAACCTAAAATGAATGGGAACATTACAGTCTGACAAGCTTTGAGAATTCAGATTCACATCGCCTAAAGAAACAACATCCTGAGTGATGAAACAAACACATAAACCAACCAACAATTTGTGATCTGAGGTACCAAAACAGACACCCTTTTATCACCTAAGATGGACTGTAAGGTTAAGGAAACAAAGTTACCTACAGGGTTAGGGTTCGGGGACTGGCTGGCATGACCAATTTCTCAATTTCTATGGCTCTAAACTCCCTAATAATAGGAACTATCAGACCCATCCTGTGATTTACAACCCAGACCACTACAACTCTAATTGGAATGAGGACCAGCCTTACAAACATTCTTTTCTGATAAGCAATTGCAGACCTTAAGCCAGTTTCAGCCAGTTTATTAGAGGCTATGCACAAACTGTCTTTGGGTCCTGTAGTTCACCTTTTGATGTAAAGAGCCAAATTTTACCTCATTTTAACACTAAAACCCTGCCCCAAAGTGTACATGGGATGTCACATATATATTTACCCATTGCACATGCACTCAGCTCCCCTCATAAATATGTATATATTTTCCTCCAAACCTGCTGAATATGTATGACTCCACTGTGTGACACGGACACTGTGAGGCATGAAACCCAACTGTCCTTCCCCTCTTTTGAAGAGAGAGCACATTCAGCATACACGGAAGACTATGTCTTCCGGGTTCGCAAACTGATATTGCCACTAAAGCTCTCCTTTCTATTATTTAGCCATCATGATGGTCTTTTGGATGATAAATTCACAAAAGCACCATAATCATTCAATATACAACTTTGTCCCTGAGCAAACACCCAACTTTATCCCTTAAATAACATTTTTGTCCCATGTGTAATTTATTCAGTTAAAGTAAATATAACTATTAGAAATGAAAATGTTCAGTATTGGTGGATCAATAAAAAATTTTTATATTCTCACTTTGGGTGGGAATTAAAAAAAACTGGTTCATTTGCTTCCATTAAGGAGCTAATGTTTATATGAGAAAAATATCTGTGCAAGAAAAAGAAAAGGCACAGTGAAAAAAAGTACATCAGTAAATACAATTTAGTATAAAGTATTTGTGCTCATATATGTGAATTCATCAGAAGAAAATTAAGGATCAGGCCTGGTGGCTTGTGCCTATAATCCCAGCATTTTGGGAGGCCAAGGCAAGAGGATCACTTGAGCCTAGGAGTTCAAGACCAGTTTGGGCACAAAGTGAGACCCTGTTTCTACAAAAAATAAAATATATTTTTTAAAATTTAAAAATTTTGGCCAGGCACGATGGCTCACACCTGTATTCTCAGCACTTTGGGAGGTCGAGGTGGGTGGGTTACTTGAGGTCAGGCGTGGTGGTGGGCACCTGTAATCCCAGCAACTCAGGAGGCTGAGGCAGGAGAATTGCTTGAACCTGGGAAGTGGAGGTTGCAGTGAGCCAAGATTGCATCACTGCACTCCAGCCTGGGCGACAGAGCAAGATTCCATCCAAAAAAATAAAATAAAATAAATTTAAAAAATTTAAAAATTTAAAAAAGAAAATGAGAGTTACAGACCTGTAGCGTTGGAAGGGTGAATAAGGGACCTTCAGAGGAGGTTTTTTGTTTTTGTTTTTTTTCAGGGTATTTGATAACAACCATTAAGAAAGAAGAAAAGGAGGATGTTTGAAGGAGAAACCATGTAAATGCATCAAGAGTGTTCATGATGGGGGTGGTAAGTGGGAGTTAGCTATAGGAAGAGGTTTTTTTTTTTTTTTGAGACTGAGTCTCGCTCTGTCACCCAGGCTGGAGTGCGGTGGTTTGATCTCAGCTCACTGCAACCTCCGCCCCCTGGATTCAAGTGATTCTCCTGCCTCAGCCTCCCGAGTAGCTGGGATTACAGGCACGCACCCCCACGTCCGGCTAATTTTTGTATTTTTTAGTAGAGACAGGGCTTCACCATGTTGGCCAGGCTGGTCTTGAACTCTTGACCTCAAGTGATCTGCCTGCCTCAGCTGCCTAAAGTGTTGGAATTACAGGCATAAGCCAGCACGCCCGGCCAGGAAGGGTCTTAATGTTAGAAGAGCTGAGGAATTTAGGTCAGATGGAATAGGCAGCAGTGGGCAACTACTCACTACAGATTTCCCAATCACGATCTGACATTTTAACGTTTCTAGAGGCTTGTCCACGGGGAATGTATACGGAGATTCAGAGGATGAAAAAGTTGAGATTGGGAAGAAAAGAGAGAAGAATGTGCCAGAGGTTCCAGGAATGACCATAGATAGGGTCTGTGAAAAGTTTGTGAAAAATCACACAAGGACACCTTATTACTAATAAGGATGCCTAAGGATTACAGTGTGTCAAGCTGAGGACGTATACAGATGGGATCTCTGAATACTCGTGAGTTGTATTGAGTTAACATTGCATGTCACAAATGAAGAGGTGAAAGAGTAAGGGGAAGAGAAGGGAGGGTTTGTACCCAGTTCTGTCTTACCTGGACACCTTTAGTGACAATGCTGAACTGCAAAGGAGAAAAAGTGATTTGAAAACTTTTTTTTTTTTTTTTTTTTTGAGACAGTCTCAGTCTCGCTGTCTTGCCCAGGCTGGAGTGCAGTGGTGTGATCTTGGCTCACTGCAAGCTCCGCCTCCAGAACTCAAGCTATCCTCCTGCCTCAGCCTCCTGAGTAGGAGTGGGATTGCAGGCACACATACGCCTGGCTAATTTTTTTTTTTTTTTTTTTTTTTGTATTTTGTAGTTTTAGTAGAGATAGGGGTTTCACCATGTTGCCTAGTCTGGTCTTGAACTCCTGGCCTCAAGTGATCCACTCGCCTCAGCCTCCCAAAGTGCTGAGATTGCAGGCATGAGCCACTGCACCCGGCCTGAAACCTTTTTTTTTTAAATGAGGGAAATAATAAATTTAATGTTCATTTTGTATGTAGAAATCAGAAGTACATGCAATAGGAATTAACTTGAATATGATGTATAAAGTTTGAAGAAAAGGTGAGTGATAGATGAACATTGGTGATGTAACTCCAGAAGTTGTCTGTCATAACCGATGACTTATCCCCATCATATGTGCTGAAGACTACTCAGATGAAGTTAACAACCTGATATTACAAAATAAGCATATATGTTTTCCGTTTATAGGAACCTAATAGTCATTTGGAGACTTACTTAGTACTTGGGGTGTGAGCTATAGATAGCCCTGTGTATCAGGGTTTTCCAAACAAACAGAACCAATGGGATATATATAGATATATAAAGACACTTCTTATAGGAATTGGCTCAGGAGATTATAAAGGCCAAGAAGTCCCAACATGTGCCCCCTGCAAGCCGAAGAACCAGGAAAGCCAGTGTAATCTTGCATTTGAGGCTGAAGGGCTGAAGAGTGGCTGCTGGCATTGAAGGCTCAAGAACCTGGAGCTCTGAAGTCAAGGGCAGGAGCAGATGATGGATGTCCCAGCTTCAGAAGAGAGAGCAAATTTGCCTTCCTCCACCTCTTTTATGATTCCTATGCTCAGTTAATTGAATGATGCCCACTCACATTAGTGAGGATGGGTTCTTGATACCCAGTCTATTGATTCAAATGCTAATCTCTTCCAGAAATACTCACACAGACTCACCCAGAAATAATATTTTACCAGCTATCTGGGCATCCCTTAACCCAGGATGGGCTAAGAGACAAGTGGACACATAAAGTTAACCACCATACCCTGTAAATATGGTATGAGAAGGGATCGAGTCATATTTCTTATCAAGATTATTTCCCAATGCATAGATGCCTTGGAATAATACTTCTTATAAAATAATGAATAACATTTTCTAGCACAAGTTCCAAACGTGTACCATGGAACCCTAACTTGGTCGTATGTTGCTCGGTGTTGCATGCATACCCGAAAAATTCTGTAATCAAGTAACTTTGAGAAATAAGAGGTTAAATAAAATTATAAAATATCTTCACTTTAAAATGCGTACAATTCTTTAAGATGATAATCTACATTTTGAATTTTAAAGAGGGTAGGTAGCTTCAGTATGTAGCATCGCTCCCTCTCCCTTTTTTTTTTTTTTTTTTTTTTTTGAGACATAGTCTCTCTCTGTTCCCCAGGCATGATCTCTGCTCACTGCAACCTCTGCTTCCAGGGTTCAAGTGATTCTCATGCCTCAGCCTCCTGAGTGGCTGGGATTACAGGTGTGTGCCACTGTACCCGCCTAGTATTTTTTTGTATTTTTAGTAGAGATGGGGTTGGCCAGGCTGGTCTTGAACTCCTGACCTCAAGTGATCCGCCCACCTCAGCCTCCCAAAATGCTGGGATTACATGCACACACGACCACACCTAGCTAATTTTTGTATTTTAGAAGAGACTGGTTTTCACCATGTTGATTGATCTCGAACTCCTGGCCTCAAGTGATCCACCCGCCTGGGTCTCCCAAATTGCTGGGATTACAGGCATGAGCCACTGTGCCTACCTGGCCCCTCTCCCCATTCTTTGTTTTTGTTTGCTGCACCGACTCCTAGTGTTGCACAAAGCATGTTTTAGGGAACGTGGTTTGGAAGCATTCGAATCAAACCCTTGGATTTTTTTAGACCCTTATAGAAGTGAAGGTTTATAGTGTACATTTTTGTCAAAGCAGATGGGTTCTTTTCACTGAAAGTTGTTTTCACACATGACCTTGAAAATAAATTAATAAAAAAAGGTAGAAATATTAGGCTGACAGACATTTTAAAGTAGGGCATAAGATGCCATAAAAAGCCTTTTGAAAGTTTAAAATAGGAGTTAAAGTGTATGTTATATGGAAGATACCAGATTAGAGTCTGAATATTTATTATATAAATGTGCAAGTATATGATCAGCTTCTTCCCAGTTTGGGGGAGAAATGGGACGGCATTCAATTCACATTTGAGACTGCTTCTCTTTAAATTTTCATAAGTGAAAAGGAAGAAGGATCACTAAGTTTACAAAGACAAGTCTCGGAATAAGACTTTCATTCACTGTATTGCCTTTAATCGTCTGGTGGGAGGGCCTCAAGAAGTGGCCAGGGCCCTATGAAGATTGGTGAAGAGTTTCAAGGAGGAGAATTGAAGGAGACAGCTATGGGATTAATTTTGAGAGATGCCTTTGCTGAGATGTCTCATAAAGTATACACGGAGAGCAAGGGCACAAGGAGACAGAGAACTCTCTCGGCCAAACGATAAATCAGAATTTCCATAGTTTTTCTCTGTTAGTCCTTATTGAAAAATTCATCTACTGCTAATGGTGTCAAGTAGCCCTGCCAGCCCTCATTATTGTACCAAAAAGCAAAACAAGGAAAAGGTTTAGGGAGCTAGGTCTAAAAGGAAAATCATTTCTGTTTCCTAACAATCAGTGAAAACAGATTCTGTTATCTAAATCTTGCAGAACCAAGGGTCCTAATACCGACTTTATTCTGGTGAGTTTGTCAGTTGATAAAACATACTAACAGGCCAGGTTCTTTTCTCAGATGAACAGTAAAATAACATGGTTATAAACAGAAAAAAAATGGTGAAAACACAAATCTTGGTGTATTAGGCCATTCTTGCATTGCCAAAAAGAAATATCTGAGACTAGGTAATTTATAAAGAAAAGAGGTCGGGTGCGATAGCTCATGCCTGTAATCCCAGCACTTTGGGAAGCTGAAGTGGACGGATAACCTTAGGTCAGGAGTTCGAGACCAGCCTGGCCAACATGGTAAAACCTCATCTCTACTAAAAATACAAAAATTAGCTGGGTGTGGTGGCACGCACCTGTAATCCTAGCTACTCAGGAGGCTGAGGTAGGAGAATCACTTGAGCCTGGGAGCAGAGATAGTACCACTGCACTCCAGCCTGGGCCACAAGATGAGACTCCATCTCAAAAAAAAAGAGACAGAGATTTAATCAGTTTATGATTCTGCAGGCTTTGCAGGAAGCCTGATGCTGGCATCTGCTTGGCTTCTGGTGAGGCCTCAGGAAGCTTACAGTCATGATGGAAGGTGAAGGGGGAGTAGGGATGTCACATGACCAGAGCAAGAACAAGAGACAGCATGGTGCCACACACCTTTAAACAGCCAGATCTCATGAGAAGTCACTCATCACAAGGACAGCAACAAACAGATGGTGCTAAACCATTCATGAGAAACCCACCCCCATGATCCAATCACCTCCTACCAGGTCTTGCCTCCAATACTGGGGATTACAATTCAACATGAGATTTGGGTGGGGATAAATATACAAACTATATCATTCTGCCCCAGCCCCTCTCAAATCTCATGTCCCTCTCTCATTTCAAAATACAATCATGCCTTCCCAACAGTCCCCAAAAGTCTTGACTTGTTCCAGCATTAACTCAAAAGTCCAAAGTCCAAATTCCAAGTCCAAAGTCTCATCTGAGACTCATCTCTTTCCATCTATGAGCCTGTAAAATCAAAACAAGTTATTTACTTCCAAGATATAACAAGAGTACCAGCATTGGGTAAACATTCCCATTCCAAAAGGGAGAAATCAGCCAAAAGAAAGGGGCTATAGTCTTCATGCAATTTCAAAACCCAGCAGGGCAGTCATTAAACCTTAAAGCTCCAAAATAATTTCCTTTGACTCCACGTCCCACATCCAGGGCATGCTGGAGCAAGGGGTGGGCTCCCAAGGCTATGGGCAGCTCTGCCTCTGTGGCTTTGCAGCTGGATACGGCCCTCATGGCTGCTCTCACAGGTTGTTGAGTGCCGTGACTTTTCTAGGCACAAGATGTAAGCTGCTGGTAGATCTGCCATTCTCAGGCCTAAAAGGCAGGGGCCCCCTTCTCACAGCTCTGCTAGGCCATGCCCCATTGGGGACTCTGTGTGGGGTCTCCAACTTCACACTTCCCCTTGTCACTGCCCTAGTAGAGTTTATCTTTGGAGGCTCTGCACCTGCAACAGGTTTCTGCCTGGGCACCCAGGCTTTCTTGTACAGCCTCTGAAATCTAGGTTGAGGCTGCCAAGCATTCTTCAATCTTATATTCTGTGCACCTACATACATAACACTGTGTGGAAACCTCCAAGTCTTATGGCTTGCATTCTCCAAAGTGGCAGCCCAAACTGTACCTGGGCCCCTTTGAACCGCAGCTGGAGCTGGAGTGGCTGGGATATGGACAGCAGTGTTCCAAGGCTGTGCAGGGCAGTGGGGCCTTGGGCCTAGCCCACAAAACCATTCTTTCTTCCTAGGCCTCTGGGTCTGTGATGGAAAGGGCTGTTGCAAAGGTCTCTTAAATACCTTCAAGGGGATTTTCCCCATTTTCTTGGATATTACCATCTGGATTCTTTTTAGTTATGCAAATATCTCTAGCAAGTGGTTTGCTCTGCAACCTGCTTGGATTCTTCCCATGAAAATGGGCTTAGCTTTTCGACCACATGGCCAGGCTGCAAATTTTCCAAACTCATATGCTGTCCTTCCCTTTTACATATGAGTTCCAGCTTTAAGTCACTTCTTTTCTCCTATATCTGAGTTGGGCTGCTAGAAGCAGCCAGGTTAATTCCTAAATGCTTTACTGCTTAGAAATTTCTTCTGCCAGATACCCTAGGTCATCACTCACAAGTTCAAACTTCCACACATTCCTGGGGCATGAAGAGAATGCAGCCAAGTTCTTTGCTAATGCATAGCACATGTGATCTTTGCTCCAGTTCCCAATAAGTTTCTCATTTCCATCTGAGACCTTGGCAGTCCTGGACTTCACTATTTATATTTCTGTCAGCATTTTGGTGACAACCATTTAACCAGTCTCTAAGAAATTCCAAACTTTCCCTCATCTTCCTGTCTTCTGAGCTCTCCAAATTCTTCCAACCTCTGCCCAGTTCCAAAGTTACTTCCATATTTTCAGATATCTTTATATCAATGCCCCCATTTCTCAGTACTAATTTTCTGTGTTACGTCATTCTTGCATTGCGGTGAAGAAATACCTGAGATGGGTAATTTGTAAAGAAAAGAGTACTATTTCCCTCACACTTCTGCAGTCTTTACATGAAGCACAGTGCTGGCATCTGCTTGACTTCTGGTGAAGCTTCAGTGAGCTTTCAATCATGGTGGAATGCAAAGGGGAAGCACACACATCACCTGGTGAAAGCATGTGATGAGCAAGAGAGAGAGAGAGTGGTTGAGGGTGTTGCCACACACTTTTAATAAGACCAGATCTCATGTGAACTCAGAGGGAGATCTCACTTATCACCAAGGGAGTGGCCCAAGCCATTCATGAGGGATCCACCTCCATGATTCAAACACCTCCCACCAGACCCCACCTCTAACACTGGGATTATACGTCAACATGAGATTTAGACAGGGGCAAATATCCAAACTATACCACCTGGTTTTCAGGTCATTCTAGAGCACTAGCATCTACCCTGGCTTAAATCCTGAAAAATATCAAATTTATGCGTTTTTGACCGACATAAGAAAACAGGTCAAAGATTTGCTTAGTCGATTGTACCATTTCTGCCTTAACTACTTGGGAGCTACTGGGAATTTTCTATTTTTAAAATCAGGTTATATCAAGATTGTTTGGTGTTTTTCTTTTTTCTTTTTTTTTTTTTTTTGAGACAGAGTCTTGCTCTGTTGCCCAGGCTGGAGTGCAGTGATGTGATCTCTGCTCGCTGCAAGCTCCGCCTCCCAGGTTCACGCCATTCTCCTGAGTGCCTCAGCCTCCCAAGTAGCTGGGACTACAGGCATCCACCACCACGCCTGGCTAATTTTTTGTATTTTTAGTAGAGACAGGGTTTCACTGTGTTAGCCAGGATGGTCTCAATCTCCTGACCTCGTGATCCACCCATCTCAGCCTCCCAAAGTGCTGTGATTACAGGCGTGAGCCACCACACCTGGCCCTGTTTGGTGCTTTTCGACCAAAATCTCTAAACAACTCCAAAAGCCTTAAACAGACTATAGCTAGAAAAAGGCAGACAAAGATATTAGAAACCAAGCTTAAGTAACTCAAGTCTTTAATGCTGTCTTACTAGTCTCAGTAATTCAACACCTAGGAAACATCCACAGAAGACATTTTATCAATCAAAACAAAGAAGCTCGGGCAAGCACAGTGATGTGTGCTCACTCATAGATAGACTTGTTTTTGAAATTAGTCTTCAGTGATATTCATTCAGTGTAAGATTTAGTCTCCATAAACCAAAACACAGCACAACTTGAAGCTTTACTGGATTCTTGGGAGTGAGAAGGAGTTCTGTAACGTGTCTGTGATTAAGCAGTAGTTTCATCCTGATTTTTCAAGCTCAGAGCTCTCTACCCTTTCACATGCTTGAAGACAAGATGTTGGACAACTGGCCCAGAGGATGTTTTCCTCTCATTTCTGTAATCTTCTGGTAAGGAAGGAAGGATGTGACTTAACATGATTCTCCTTCAATCTGAACATGCCAGTGTACCTTCTTTCCCATCCCACTCCATATGTACTCTGTGTCTGTTTTGTTGTTGTTGTTGTTGTTGTTGTTTGTTTTTTGAGACAGAGTCTCACTCTGTTGCCCAGGCTGGAGTGCAGTGGCATAATCATGGCTCACTGTAGCCTCAACCTCCAGGGCTCAAGTAGTCCTCTCACCTCAGTCTCTTGAGTAGCTGGGACTACAGTTGGGTACCACCATGCCCAGCTAATTTCTTCAAATTTTTCATAGAGATGGGGTCTCACTATGTTGCCCAGGCTGATCTCAAACTCCTGGGCTCAAGCCTCCCAAAGTTCAGGATTGCAGGAGTGAGCCACTGTGTCTGGCCTCCGTGACTGTCTGAAGTCTCTCTTTCACAACTCTCTTACAGCTCCTGTTAGTTGAGGAAAAAAATCTGGAATTACAGTGTTTACAACTGAAAGGGATGAAGTAGTCATTTAGGCCAAGTCTTTAATTTGATGAGGACTTACTGGAGAGCCAGATAAATGAAGTCCCTTGCATATGGTCATATGAATATTTATTGGCAAAGCTTGGCCTTTGTCCTCCTGACTTCCCGATCTCATTTCATCTTGTGGTGCTTCAAGGATCTGGCTACCTTGCTAGACCTGAGTCATAAAAGCAATGGGGTGCTAAGACCAGCCATACTATACGAAGTGGTGACAGTTTCCTCATTTAAAGTTGGGTTGTCTTTCTAGAATCTTAGAGTTGGAACTCAACTCAGAAATCACCTGTTTGATCCTCCCACAAAGGCAGGTGTCTCTCTTGCAATATTCTTGAGACAATCATCTGGCTTCTGTCTCCTTATTTTCTGTTATTGGGGGCCAGCTTCAGGAAATAAACATTTCACTAGAATTTTTATGTTGTTACATTTAGCTAAAATTTACCTTCTCTTCACTTCTGTCCTTATAGCCCAACACTGCCCCATGGAGTAACACCAAATGCAAAGACAGACTGTGGTTTCGAACACAGGACACTCCTTTAGAAGTGTTAAAATACTTATCCAGTATTTCCTCAAGCTTCTCTTTTTTTCTCAAAGCTAAATATCTGATGTTTCTAAACTGTGCCTTATAGGTTACAGTTGCTGGATCTCTTGTGATGCTGAACTTTGGATGTATTCCTTTTGGCAAATGACTGTATCCTATTCATCCACTAATTTGACAGATATGTAATAAGTACCTACTAAGTTGAGGGAGATTTAAAAAATACAAGCACGTGAATAAGAAAATATGCAAAGTGGTATATAACAATATAGGCTGTGGAGAAAAATTAAGCAGAGCAAGGGGAGATGGAAAATTTGTATATGGTTAGGAGCTTGGGGCCTTGCTATTCTATTAATACAGTGATCAGGAAAGGCCTCACTGATGTAGTGAGCTTTGAGCAAACAAGTAAAGGAAATGAGGGAGGAAGACTTGCAACTGTTTGGGGAGAGAGGATTTGGGCATACAGAATAGCTTCTGAGGCAGAAATAAGTCTGATGTGTTTGGAGAACAGCAAGGTGGCCCTTGAGGCTCCAGTGGAGGGCGTGAGTGGGAGAGTGGGAGGAAGCGAGGTCAGGGAGGTTGTTATGGGCTGAATGGTGTCTCCCCGGAATTCACATGTTGAAGCCATAAGCCCCAGAACCTCAGCACATGACTGTATTTCGAGATAATGTCTTTAAAGACCTAAAATGAGTTCATTAGGGTGGGCCATAATCCAATATGGCTGGTTTCCTCACAAGAAGAGGAAATTAGGACACAGATGGGCACGGGAGGAAGACCATGTGACGACACAGGGAGAAGAGAGCCATCTATAAGCCAAGCAGAGAAGCCCCCAGAGAAGCCAATCCTGCTGACACCTTCATCTCAGCTTCCAGCCTCCAGAATTGTGAGAAAATAAATTTCCGTTGTTTAAGTCATCCAGTCTGTGGTACTTTATTATGGCTGCCCTAGAAAGCTAACACAGAGGGGAAAAGGGCCAGATAGTACAAGACCTTGAAAACGATTTTAAGTTCTTTGAGCAGAAGGGGAGCCAGTGAGGGTTTCTGAGCAGATGAAGGTGGTGATTTGGCTCATATTTTAAAAGCATCACTCTAGCTTCTGTACTGAAAGCAGTCTATGGGGAGGCAAGGACAGAAGGAAGAAAACCAGGAGGAGGCTATTGCAGAAATGTACATGAGGGTGGAAGGGGGTGAGGAGAGGGAAGTTTTGGAATATATTCTGAAGTTAGAGCCAAAAGGATTTTCTGATGAACTGAAATTGTGATGTGAGAGAAAGAAAGGAGTCAAAGATGACCCAAGGCTTTTGGCCACAGCAACTTGGAGAATGGAGTTAACATTCATTGAGATAGAAAGAACTGTAGGAGCAGCGGGCTTTTTTTTCCTTCTTCAACTTTTAAGTTCAGGGGTACATGTGCAGGATGTGCAGATTTGTTACATGGGTAAACGTGTGCCATGGTGGTTTGCAGCACAGACCAACCCATCACCTAGGTATTAAGCCCTGCGTCCATTAGCCATTCTTCCTGATGGAGCAGTGGGTTTTAAGGGGGAGGACCAAGAGTTCACTATGGACACATTAAGATTAAGATGCCTACTCATCTTTGAGTTTGAAATGCCAGCTAGGCTGTTGGATGCATGAATTTAGAATTCAGAGGAGTGGTCGGGGTAAAGCTACAGATGGTACTGAGTGAGATCACTTAGGGTGAAATGAGGACAAAAAGAAGGATTTGGAGGCTGGGGATTGTGGCTCATGCCTGTAATCCCAGCACTTAGAGAAGCCGAGGTGAGTGGATCACTTGAGGCCAGGAGTTCAAGACCAGCCTGGCCAACATGGCAAAACCCTGTCTCTACCAAAAATACAAAAACTAGCCAGGTGTGTTGGCAGGCATTGTAATCCCAGCTACTTAGGAAGTTGACGCATGAAAATGTCTTGAACCTGGGAGGCAGAGGTTGCAGTGAGCTGAGATGGCACTACTGCACTCCTGTCTGGGCCACAGAGTGAGACCCAGTCCCCCTGAGCCCCTCAAAAGTAAAGGATTTGGGACTAAGCCCTAGTGTACTTGGAAATGTTGAGATTGTTAAGATGAGCAGGAACCAGAGAAGCAAGCAGAGGAGGGGCAGCAAGTGGAGTAGGAAGAGAAAGAGGGTGGTTTCCAAGGAGCCAAGTCAAGAATGTGTTTTGTGAGGACAGAATGATTACTGGGTTGATGCTGCAGATACTGTGTGTCAAATAAGGTAAGGACTGCATTGTATTTAGTGATAGAGAGGTCATTGTTGACACTGACAAGAGCCAGTTCAGAATGGTGGGGACAGAAGTATGATCTGAGTGGGCTCAAGAGAGAGTAGGGGAAAGAAATTTGAGTCAGCAATGATTAAAATATTCTTTGGGAAGACTTTTGCTGTGAAGGGAGCAAAAAGCTGAAGGTAGCTAAAGGGAAATACCGAGAGAAGGCAATTTTAATATTATTTTTTGAGACGGAGCTCACTCTGTCACCCAGGCTGGAGTGCAGTGGTGGGATCACAGCTCGCTGCAGCCTCAACCTCCTTCACTCAAGTGATCCTTCCACTTCAGCCTTCCAAGTAGCTGGAACTACAGGCACATGCACCATACCCAGCTAATTTTTTTATGAGCTTGAGCCTAGGAGTTCAATACCAGCCTGGGCAACATAGTGAAGCCCCATCTGTACAAAACAATACAAAAATTAGTGCTCGCTTCAGCAGCACCTATACTAAAATTGGAATGATACAGAGAAGTTTAACACAGCCCCTGTGCAAGAATGACACACACATTTGTAAAATATTTCATATATTTGTAGAAGCACATAGGAAAAAAAATACAAAAATTAGCCAGGTGTGGTGGTATGTGCCTGTGGTCCCGGCTACTTGGGAGGCTGAGGCGGGAGAATCACCTGAGCCCAGAAGGTTGAGGCTGCAGTGAGCCGTGATTGCACCACTGCACTCCAGCTTGGGAGTGGAGTATCGCCCAGTTAGTCTTGAACCCCTGGGCTCAAGCAATCTTCCTGCCTCGGCCTCCCAAAGTGCTTGGATTACAGGTATGAGCTGCCGCACCTGGCAAAGAGGCTTTTTTTAATTGAATATGTGACAATATATTTGTACGCAGAGGAGAATGATTCTGTAACAAAGGAAAATGAACAAAGCAGGAGAGGGAACAATTGTTGGAACAATGTCCTAGAGTATAAGAGAGAATGGCACACAGAATATAAGCACAGGAGTTGGTCTTAGATGGGACTAACATCTCTAGCTATATTACCTTATAGACAGCCACATGTAGCTATTTAAATGTAAATTAATTTAAAATGAAGACAATTAAAATTTTTTCTGGCCGGGCTAGGTGGCTCATGCCTGTAATCCCAGCACTTTGGAAGGTCGAGGTGGGCAGATCATGTGATGTCAGGTCGAGACCAGCCTGGCCAACATGGAAAAACCCCATCTGTACTAAAAATACAAAAATCAGCTGGGTGCGGTGGCATGCGCCTGTAGTCCCAGCTACTCGGGAGGCTGAGGCAGGAGAATCGCTTGAACCCGGGAGGTGGAGATTGCAGTGAGCTGAGATCATGCCACTGCAACTCCAGTCTGGAGGACAGAGCAGGACTCCATCTCAAAAAAAGAAAGAAAAAAAAAATCAGTTGTGCTAGCCATATTTCAAGTGTTCAATAGCTGCATATGGTTGGCGACTACAGTACTAGACAGCACCAACAAAGAATATTTTGGTCATTACAGGAAGATCTGCTGAGCAGGCCTGAGCTGAGAAATGAGGGAAGGCAGACATATGTATGAGCACCTATGCAGAGAGGTGAGTAGATGTGGTTGGGGGGAGCTTGTGGAAAGTCTTTCCTGATTTCTTCTGTTTCTCACTAAAGGCTACTTAGGAGAAGGACCTGGAGCTTTGAGGAAAAGGTGCAGACTATATCTTTAGGAGACAGAGAGAGTGAGGGGACATGGGGAAAATGGCAGAATTGCAGGACAACTTTTAAGATCCACTTCAGGCCAGCACAGTGGCTTACACCTGTCATCCCTTTTTTTAAAAACTTTGAGACAGGGTCTTGTGCTATAACCAAGACTGGAGTGTGGTGGAGCGATCTCTGCTCACTGCAGCCTCAACCTCCTTGACTCAAATGATCCTCCCACATCAGCCTCCACTACACCTGACTAATTTTTGTATATTTTGTAGAGACAGGGTTTCACCATGTTGCCCAGACTGGTCTCAAACTCCTAGACTTAAGCAATCTGCCTGCCTCTGCCTCCCAAAGTGCTGGGCATAAGTCACCGCACCTGGCCACACCTGTAATCCCAACACTTTGGGAGACTGAGGTGCGAGAATCGCTTGAGGCCAGTACAAGATCATCCTGGACAACGTAGTGAGACCCCATCCCAACAAAAAAGAATTTTAAAAGTTAGTCAGGTGTGGCCGGGTGTGGTGGCTCATGCTTGTAATCCCAGCACTCTGGGAGGCCGAGGTGGGCAGATCACGAGGTCAGGAGATCAAGACCATCCTGGCTAACATGGTGAAACCCCATCTCTACTAAAAATACAAAAAATTAGCCAGGCGTGATGGTGGGCACCTGTAGTCCCAGCTACTCAGGAGGCTGAGGCAGGAGAATGGCATGAACCCGGGAGGCGGAGCTTGCAGTGAGCCGAGATCGCGCCACTGCACTCCAGCCTGGGTGACAGAACGAGACTCTGTGTCAAAAAAAAAAAAAAAAGTTAGTTAGGTATGGTGGTTGTATTAGTCCATTTTCATGCTGTTGTTAAAAGACATACCCGAGAATGGGCAATTAATGAAAGAAAGAGGTTTAATCAACTTACAGTTCCATATGCCTGGGGAGGCCTCACAATCCTGGCAGAAGGCAAGGAAGAGCAAGTCACATCTTATGTGGATGGCAGCAGGCAAAGAGAGAGCTTGTGCAGACAAACTCCCTTTTTTTTTTTTTAAGCCATCAGATCTCATGAGACTTATTCATTATCATGAGAACAGCACAGGAAAGATTCACTCCCAAAATTCAATCATTTCCCACTGGGTCCCTTCTACAACGTGTGAATTATGGAAGCTGCAAGATGAGATTTGGGTGGGGACACAGAGCCAAACCATATCTGTGGTGCTCATCTGTAGTGCTACCTACTTGGGGGGCTGAGGCCACAGGAGCCCTGGAACCCAGGAATTTGAGGTTGCAGTGAGCTATAGTGGGCCACCGCACTCCAGAGCCAGCCCCTGTCTCTAAAAATAATTTTTAAAATATCCACTTTAGGTTAGTGATCTCTAATTTAGGGAGACCAATCAGCATGCTGTGTAGTTTTTTCCAACTTATGTTCACTGGCATGAATGCACTGTTAGAGTAGATAGAAAGCTGGGGCTAGTCCAATGAGTGGTTCTCTATCCTGGCTGCATGTTGGAATCACCTGGGTGAGTTATTTAAAAAGAAAAAAAAAAATCAGAAGCCTCATCCTTGTAGCCAAAGGGTCTGATTGAACATTCTGAAAATGGGGCCTGAGCAACGAACAATCTATTTAAAACTCTCAAGGTGATTCTAACACAGATACGGTTTTTTTTTTTGTTTTTTTTTTTTTGAGACATGGTCTCACTCTGTTGCTCAGACTGGAGTGCAGTGGCGCCATCTTGGCTTACCGCAACCTCCGCCTCCCAGGCTCAAGCAATTCTCCTGCCTCAGTCTCCTGAGTAGCTGGGATTACAGACGCATGCCACTACTACCTGGCTAATTTTTTTTGTTCTGTCTTTTTTTTTTTTTGTATTTTTAGTAGAGATGGGGTTTCACTGTGTTGGCCTGGCTGGTCTTGAACTCCTGACCTCAAATGATCCACCCGCCTCGACCTCCCAAAGTGCTGGGATTACAGGCCAGATATGTGTTTAAGAACCACTGAGTTAGAGTAAGAATGTGGAGGAAATGTGCAGAGTAGAGACGAAGGATGGGGAACTGCGTTACTGATGGACCATGGGTTCCACAGGTGCAAAGAAAGGCACTCAGGATTTGTGCAGGGATGGGGGACGGGATGAGATTGAGAAGTGTTCAAGGCTGATGAGCGATGAGAGATGGGCTGGGAATCTAGGGCTTCTTGGGTGACAAATGCAAATTGGGTAAAGGGCACATGGAGATTTGCCATGCTGGTCTAAATCAGCACAATCAACATAAATGTAGTACAGATAATTTTAAATCTTTTATTGACCTTACTAGAAAAGAAACAAGTAAACTTAGTTGAGTAGTATATTTTGTTATCCAATGTATGCAAAATATTATTTCTTTTTTGTTGTTGTTTTTGCAAATTTCTTAAAAAAAAAAATAGAGACAGCATTTTGCTTTGTTGACCAGGCTGGTCTCAAACTCCTGGCCTCAAGCAGTCCTCCCACCTCAGCCTCCCAAAGTGTTGGGACTACACAAATGAGCCACCACACCCAGACCCAAATATCGTTTTAACATGCAATCGGTATAAACATTATTGAGATATTTGACATCCTTGCTTTTTTATAGTTAGTCTTCCAAGTTTGGTGTGCATTTTACACTTCAAGCACATCCCAGTTCAGAGCAGACACACTTCAAGTGCTCGGTAACCACATGTGCAGTGGACCATGCAGGTCTAGGTGGTGGTGATGAGGTTGCAAACGTTGGATGATTTCTACAGAACATTCCTTTCAGAATACAAACATACTATAATACATTCACTCTTAAGGCAGCTGTATATGATTATATAGAATTATGTTCTTATTTAACCCAATATAGCTTTTCCAGAAAAGTATCATGAGAGTCTTAGTCATATGTTCTGCTAAAGTCCAAAAATTCCATGTTGGCCACACTTATCTAATAGAAATTGGCCTGGCATGAATTTCCTGGTGAATCCGTGTGAGCATCAGCTTCCAGAGGTGTCTGTTTCTTTTCTCTGTGTATTCTCATGCCAGTCTTTTAACAATCCAGTCTGCCTGCTTGCTTTCATTTTTGTGGAGGTGATCTTTTCTTATTTTCTGACAGTTGAAGTTACTCACTCTGGGGGAGAAAGGACGATGGGAAAACGAGCAACCACGTACCAGGTAAGTGATAGCAAAGCTGGATTTGATTTGTTAGACCTGATGCTAGGATTCCAGATTATTATAAGCAAGAAAGGGCTTGCATTGCTTGTGGAGGATCATGTGACAAAGGATTGGCCAATCTACCATGGAAATGACTTGAAACTAAGTTGCCAAAAAGGGGGTGGTTGGAGGACAATGTCTAGATAAAAGGGCACCAAGAAAAACGAAGGAAAGGATGTAATGGAGAGAAAAGCAACAGAGAAGAGTGCCCTCACACATGCTCGCAGAAAAAAATCAGGAAGTCAACTGGGGAAAAAAAAGTTTGTGTAGATGCTTCTCTGTCTACGTACTGATGCTCAGAGTGGGAAAGAAGCAATCTGATATTTTAACACAGGGAAATAGACACGGCTTTATAGATGACACCAAGTGTTGGTAGAATAAAACTGATAACTAGAGTTAAGGAGTGAGAGTATAGTTCTTTTTCAAAAGAAACTGACCTGGGAGTATGCTCTTTTGCTTGCCCAGCTGGAAAAACATTTAAAAGCTCCCTCTTCAAACAGACAGGTTGAGTAGCCCCAGACCCAGGCGAACTCTTGTCATTGTCCAGGCCATTAGGGCAGGATTTTAAAACAGGATTCTCACATCACTGCTCTACCTTGGAACACTGAATCAGATTATCTTTATCAGACAGTCTGCACTCTATTCCCCCTCTTGTTCTGGTTTTATGCATTTCTGTGCTAGACTGAGTTCATAATTTGTCAATAAAGCACGGATTTTGTGAATCAGACACATCCATGTTAAACCTGGGTCCATCATTTCCCACATAGTGACATCATTCCTATTAGCTAAGCTTAGTCTCTATCCTCCTCTACGAAATGAGGATAATGCAATGTACTCCCTGGGGCTATTATGAGGCTCCTGGGGCTTTTATGAGGCTTAGGGATGACATCTGCGAAGGGCTTGGCACCAATGGGCATTCAATAAATGCTAGTTGGGTATTGAGACTGTGGACTCAATTTAGACGAAGATTTTTCATCTGGTTTAGCTGGTTATTATATACAACAAAAAAGAAGAGATCACAATGTGATAGTTGGCTAAAACAGTCTGAGTCTTAAGTGAATTCTGCTCAGGGCCTTAGAAATAGACAAAGGAAAAATGAGACCCAGGCTGGGACATCTTCAACAAAAGCTTGACATGATTCTTGTGAAAGTATTGGGAGGATTCTGATTGGTGGCCTTTAGTCTGACATATTTCAGCCTTCACTGTTTCTCATCACCTTATTGAGCTATAATTCACATACCGTACAATTCACTCATTTAAACTGTACAATTTAATGGTTTTTAGTATATTCATAGAGGTGTGCCACCAGTGCCACAGTCAATTTGAGGGCATTTTCATCACTTCAAAAAGAAACCCCTCTGCTTCTCCCTCCCCCAGCCCTAGGCAACCACTAATCTACATTCTTTCTCTGTAGATTTCCTTGTTCTGGGTATTTTATATAAATGGAATCATACATTATGAGGTCTTTTGTGACTGGCTTCTTTCACCTAACATAATGTCTTCAAAGTTCATCCATGTTGTATCACGTGTCAGTACTTCATTTCTTCTTATGACCAAATACTATTCCACCGGATGGTATACCTTATTTCATTTGTCTGTTCATCAACTGATGGGCATTTGGGTTGTCTCCACCTTTTGGCCATTATGAATACTGTTGCTGTAAACATGTGTGCATAAGTCTTTGTGTGGGCATTAAAAATAAAAAATTTCCTATGAGTATATGCCTAGGAGTGGAATTGCTGGGTTTCAGCCTTCTCTTGGTTTTCCTGTTACAGGGAAGATCAAGAGTTAAGGACTGTACCCTTATCCCCCTAAAAGACTTTCCTGTAAGAATCTTGTTAATAATGACTGAGCACCTACTGCATACTGGGTACTATTCTAGGCACTGGGCAGCTTCGATAGGTATATCAGAGTCTAATCTCTCCCAGGTCAAGATGGAGCCTGACACTAGTGACAACTTTTATTCACAACAGTCATAATCGTAGGCTACCTTATGGGAACATCTGGTATGCCCAACTTACAGGGTTGCTGTGATACTTTGAGTATCATGCTTTTTCTATTTGCTTGTGTATGTCTGCCTTTAGCTAGAGGCAGTAAATGTGGATCAAAAATAAAGATGTGGGGCCAGGCATGGTGGCTCACGCCTGTAATCCCAGCACTTTGGGAGGCCGAGGCAGGCAGATCACTTAAGGTCAGGAGTCCGAGACTAGCCTGGCCAACGTGGTGAAACCCCGTCCCTACTAAAAATACAAAAATTAGCCAGGCGTGGTGGCACACGCCTGTAATCCCAGCTACTTGGGCAGCTAAGACAGGAGAATCGCTTGAACCTGGGAGGCGGAGGTTGTAATGAGCCAAGATTGCACCATTGCACTCCAGCCTGGGCGACAGAGCAAGACTCTGTCTCAAAATAAATAAATAAATAAATACATACATACATACATACATACATTCATACATACATACATACATAGATAATAAAGATGTATAACTTTCTTTGTTGTTGTTGTTTTGAGACAGGATTTCATTCTGTAGTCCAGGCTGAAGTGCTGTGGTGGGATCCTAGCTCACTGCAGCCTTGAACTCCTGGGCTGAAGTGATCATCTTGCCTCAGCCTCCCAGACACCTGGGACTACAGGTGCACACCCACGGCTGGTGAATTTATTTATTTATTTATTTTTTAGAGATAGGGCCTTGCTGTTGCTCAGGCTGGTCATAAAATCCTGGCCTCAAGCGATCCTTCCACTTTAACCTCCCAAAGTGCTGGGATTGCAGGCATGAGCCTCCACACCTGGTGCAGCTGTACAGCTTTCAAAAATGAAGAGAGGAATTCGTGGGCACTACTGGCATACATCTAAGAATAAAATGTGAACAATCTGGTTGTTGTGTTATAACAACTTGGTTAATACAATATGGTATTGATGAGATGCTCCCAACTCATCTTGGAGTAACTGAACGATGCTACCTGAAAGGTAGATATGAGTAGGAAGTGGAGGTATACAGGGACTGGAGTGGGGCAAGGAGGCTTTCCAGGCATGGAGAAAAGTGTAAACTAAGACACAGCTTATGTGAGAAACAAGCATAGTACAAGTATTCTAGTGTTGCTGGATCATAAGGGCTTCTGGGATAAAGAATCTTCAAAGAAGGAGAGATATAATTGCTTAATATACAGCTCACCAATGGGATTATGCAATGATTTATAACTGTCCCCTAGATAGCTGTGTGACATCAGACAAGCCATTAACATCTCTGTGCCTCATTTGTCATCAAATGCTGCGTGGGAATAAAACGTCATGAATTATCTCCTTTCTAAAGTGACACATGAATTGCTAAAAAAAAAAAAAAAAAAAAAAATTAAGTTCTAAAAGAACTTTCTCTCTCTCTCTTTTTTTTTTTTTTTTTTTTTTTGAGACGGAGTCTCGCTCGGTCGCCCGGGCTAGAGTGCAGTGGTGCGATCTTGGCTCATTGCAAGCTCCTCCTCCAGGGTTCAAGTGATTCTCCTGCCTCAGACTCCCGAGTAGCTAGGACTACAGGTGCCTGCCATCATGCCAGGCTAATTTTTTGTATTTTTAGTGGAGATAGCGTTTCACTGTGTTAGCCAGGATTGTCTTGATCTCCTGACCTCGTGATCCGTCTGCCTCGGCCTCCCAAAGTGCTGGGATTACAGGCGTGAGCCACCGCACCCAGGCTAAGAACTTTCTAATATTGTCCTATATGTAGCCAAGTCTTGTGCAGATAAAATGATATAGAGGAGATGTGTCATAGATTAGATTCTAGATTAAACAGATTAAAGTTTAAAAAAATGCTTAAAGAAAGGAAAGGACTTCCAAACTGGCTGGCAACTGATGCCTCAAGGATGCTATCCCACTCATGCCATGGCCTAGAGAAAAAAATTCCCAAACCCCAAGCTCAAGTCTGCACTTATCCTTCCCCAACAACACCCTTCATGACTCATGGAAAGGGCACACCTTCTATCTAACCGTAAATCCTCCTTTAATAGTTGTTTTGGAACATTTGGTGTGTCTCTGAGGATCGTGGATTGTTCATAATGTTCTGAGCCCATCCAGCCATCCAATAGTACCAATTTCTTCACAGATAATGTGGTTGCTATGAACTTCTGTAAAATTTGGCTATTTCCAGGTCTTTAAGATCTTAGAGGATGCTCCATCAGGAGCCACATCACGTTTTATTCTGAGATGTACACCAACAGTAGTCACGAGTTCCTCTCTTTCTATTTGAAGGCTGTACATCTTTATCTTTGATCTGTGTTTACTGCCTCTACCTCATGGAAGCCATACACAAGCAAATTGAAGGAGCACAATACTCCCAGTACCACAGCAACCCTTTAAGTTGGGCAAATGCCATCCAACATACGCCAGCCTCCAGAGCCCTTGCTCTCATTTACGATTTTACATAGAGCAATAAGGAAGAACAAGATGTTGGCCTTGATGCCTATACACAGCTATTCCTAAATAGTGGACTCAGTCATAAACGTATGTAAGCACAGGGAGCAAAGAGACAGGGCATTTCTGATTCTTGCATCCTTTTGATTCACCTGCAAGGTTGTCTTGGTTCTTTAACAGTCATCCCCATGAAAGAGCAACAAGAACATGGAAATGAACAGGGAAGAAGACATGGTGGGATCTGTAAGACCTTAAATGCAAGGGGCACAGAAAGTAAAGACAGAGGCTCACTATGATATCAAAGCACAGGTTTAAATTAAGTAACTGAAAGTCTATGTTCCAAAGTTGCTCTAAGATCATACAGCAGTGGATTCTCCATTGCAGTGCTCCCTGAGAAGGGCTTATGCTAACACCAGTCCATAGCCATTAATGAAGGGGAGTGAAACTTTCACCTGTGCTGGTAAATCTACTGTTGACTTACGTGGTACAGAATTTGCCTAAATTATCGCTATTTGTGACATAAAAATTTGAAAGTTGCAACATCTAGTAAAATTTGCACAGTGGCTATCATTGATAGAATGCAATTTCCCAAATTGAATTCATAGGATAAGGCTGTGTTTGGAATTTAAGTTTTTATTACGAGCATTGGTTAAGTACAGTTGACCCTTGAACAACGAGGGGGTTAGAGGCGCTGAGACTTCACATATAACTTTTGACTCCCCCAAATCTTAACTACTAATAGCTGACTGTTAACTGGAAGCCTTACCAATAACATGAAGAGTTAACACATATTTTGCATGCTGTATGTATTATATACTGTATTCTTGCAATAAAATATGTTAATGAAAATGTTAAGAAAATCATGAGAAACAAAATATATTTACTGTTCATTAAATGGAAATGGATCATAAAAGTCTTCATCCTCATCATCTGCAGGTTGTATAGGCTAGGAAGAGGAAGAGAAGGAGAGGTTTGTCTTGCTGTCTTAGGAGTGGCAGAGACAGAAGAAATGGAGGAGGTAGAAGGGAAGTCAGGAGAGGCAGGCACACTTGGTGTAACTTTCCTTGAAAAAAATCCCCTGTAAGTGACCTGGGCAGTTCAAATCCATGCTGTTCAAAGGCCAACTGTATTCTGTTTTCATCTGCTTCATAATTCTTTACTTGTCCAGTCATGGGTTACCAAATTACTACAGTTTTATTGTTTTAAGTAATACATTTACATATTTAAAAAATGATGAATACATATATTACTAAGACAATAAAACTAGACCATCAATCCATAGAGAGTTATATTTTTCTTTTGGTAAAATAAAACATCAGAAAACAACCCTAATAGTAGGCCTGTGCACCCACCTTCCTGTGTTCTGAGTGTTGGCTGTGAAAAGCCCACAACTACCCCATTCGGTGAAGAATTGTCCTCAGTAGACTCAGGCTACCTCACTGTAAGTTGCCTTGGGTGGTATGTATCCACCCCAACCAGGGGCAGCACACACCCAGTTAATTGATTGGTGTGAAAATCCTGCTTTTTTGCCTTAAGTTGGGACAACTTGCCTGGTGTCATTCTTGTTCTTAAACTTCTTAATGACATCAGGCTGAGGCCAGACTTCCGCTGTAACCACAACTTGCATTTGCTTCTCCTCCTGCCCTTTTCTGCTTCCCTCACCTTCTTACTAGTTTCTTCCAAAACTAGAAAGTTCAATAAACCACTTGCGTAAGGATCTGTATCTCAGGTTCAGCCTCTAGGAAACCTCAACTAAGACTCTATGAAAGCATCCACTTGTCCCAAACGGCAATAAAGATTCAAAAATGTTAAAATAAAAGGATTTAACCACTTTCAAAAAGAGGGCACTCATTTACAAAGTAGTAAAGGACACACATTTAATTATATAAAAATGTGCATAGATGTTTGGAAATTTTGACATGTAGTCACATAATAATGTGAAAATTATATACGATTATTGACATTCAAATAGCAGAAACATAGAAAGTCAAAGGTTGGCCATGCATGACCCTCATCAAGGACAAATGTGTACACATCTATGCCCTTATATTTAATGGCAATGAACTTGTCAGCTACATCCTGTTTGACATTTACAGAATGGTGTGTGATAATGGGATTGATGAATTCATTAGCATTATGAATCATACATAAATAGAATCTTTAGCACATTTTATTAAGTGTCAACTAAAATATGTTGTTTAGAGAGGACAAAGATTACAAATGTTTTAAATTGGGTTCCTGAAGGGCAAGGAAAATTAAACAGTCAGATTCCACCCTAAATGATCAAAAGGTGGAATGTACATCTCAGTCATGTTGTGTTCATGTGGCAGTAGGGCCAGAGGAGTTTTGGAAAATCCAAAGAAGCACAAAGCTTGAGGATGAGTATAAAGGAAAACACCAAGCGCTGAGTCAGACACTGGACAGGAAGTTCTTTTCTGATTTTTCAAATGAAAAGACTGTACAGTTTAGATTAAGGTTCATTAATTTATCGATTCAACCAATATTTAGAGAGCACCTCTTACATGCTGGGTCCTGCGGTTGTTGCTGCAGTTACAGACATGAAGAGGCAGGAATGAGCTCCCAAGCCAAGCATGCAGGATTGTGTCATTTCTCATTCCATACTTTTTGCTAATCATGTCTGGGGGTTTATAGGCTGTGTCTACATTTGTGTGGTTTCCTAGAGATTTCAAATATTTAAAAATATCCAAGCCCCTTCCTGTTGCCTTAAACTCTTCAGTTAATTCATATTCCAGAATTGGCACAGGGAAAAATGGATCTCTTCTTTCCCCCAGGAAAAAAACCCCACAAGCTTATAGTTACGGTAAATTAATGTGTGAATATTCTTCATTAACTATTCTGTATCTTAATTTTTTTTCCCCGAAAAATGAAAATGTTACTTATACCACTGGGAGCACTTTACTGAGTATTAATATCCAAGGTGTAAAATTCTTTGGGATTCTGGGAACAAGAACTCCCCCATGGAGAGATTAAACTACCTTCTGTTATACATTATAGAGTTTACTATCTTGATTTATTTCTTCTTGTTGATCTCTAACCCATCCAATAACCATAGCTACTAGTAACTGTGAATATCTTTTTATTATATCTGGTTTCTTGTAACTTTGAGGATTTTGTTTTAGTAAATTAAATATATTATTTGTACATGTAATTTTGCTGCATAGAACAATTAGAATTCTGGAGAAGTAGCTTGAATGTTATCTCCTAGAGAATAGGAGTTTATTGTTTGCTAATACGGCTTATTACATTCTGATGAATATTTTGACTATAATCTGAGTTGAATTGATAGGAATAAATTTTCGAAGTACTTAAATATTATTTATGGTGGTTCTTTTGTAGTGTTTTCCTTTTTATAAAACCACACTATCTGAGAAGAACTGTCGTACTTCTGTGTCTTAACTTGTGGAAACTGTTTATTTGTTTATTTATTCATATTAGAGATGGGGCCTCACAATGTTTGCCAGGATGGCCTCAAACTTCTAGGCTCATGTGACCCTCCCACCTCAGCCTCCCAAGTAGCTGGGATTACAGATGCCCACTGCTGTCCCTGACTATCTATATGAATTATCTTTATCATTGAAAATTTAGGCCAGGCGAGGTGGCACATGCTTGTAACCCCAGCACTTTGGGAAGCTGAGGCAGGTGGACGACTTGAGCCCAGGCATTCAAGACCAGCCTGGGCAACATGGTGAAATCCTGTCTCTGCAAAAAATAAAAAAATTAGTCAGGGGTGGTGGTGCACACCTGTGGTCCCAGCTGCTTAGGAGGCTGAGATAGGATTGCTTGAGCCTGGGAGGTTGAGGCTGCAGTGAGCTGAGATGGCACCACTGCCTTCCAGCCTGGGTGACAGAGTGAGACCCTGCCTCAAAAAAAAAAAAAAAAAAAAAAAAGAAAGAAAAAGAAATTTTATCAGTGTGTTTGTGCTGGTGTCAGTTTAATGCCTACAGAGACTCTTGGAATTTATGGGATGTTGAATTTTTAAAAATTCATTTGTATTAAGTGGACTTTTTATAAAAGAGTAAATACCTAATTAAAATATATTTTATCTGATGTTACCAAAGAGTTCTTCATTTCAACATTCCATCCCTGATTAAGTTAACTTATGAGGAATGAATTATATTACCTAGCAACCTCCATCCATCTTACCACATTGTTAAAAGCCTATATTCTGCAAATAATTCACATAATGAAGCAATGGGCATAAATTAAGTTATACATTTAATTAATATATACGTAATTAAATTACATATGCCAAGAAACATTAAACTTTTAAACAATTATAACCAAATTCATTGCTCATTTGTTCTAAATTGATATTTACATCTTTATTGTTAATTTCTAAGAAAAGCCTTAATAAGCAAAATAACCTAGGAGTATCTTGAATTAGCAAATGTATGTTTTATAGAAATTCTACATTTTATAGATTCTATCACTGCTTCTACAGTACATACATTTTCATATTTACTGATTCACTGGTATCCTATAAATAGCCTGGATTTTTAATATAATTTATACTAGTAGAATTGGTCCTCAGGTGCGCATATCAGAAGACAAACACAGAGATTGTTGACATTGACATATAGCAGACTTTTATCCCACTAAAAACGCATTTTTTTAGCAGATTCAAAATTGGAAGCATGAATTGAAACAACACAGCAATAACACGTTTGCTTATAGTGGAAAAGTTTTGTACTATTTTATAGAAAACCTCTACAAATTTAAGACAAGTTACTGAGCTTGTTGACAAGTTATGAGGCCATATGAAAAGCAAACACACAAACAACAAAAAACTAGGCACTACAAAAAAGTAAAAGGAAATTTAAGTTGGTCATTGCAATTTAATTAAGACAATAGTTTGAATGCAAATGAAGACATAAGACAAATACGATGGAACATTAGAAATTGTCTTGCTTGGTACTGTAGTTTATATAAGCAGAAGCGGAGACATACTGAGGTTAAGTTTCATCCAAAGTCACCATTAGATTGTGGCAGAGCTGGCTCCTATCTCTTGTCAAGTCTTCTTTTCACTGCATGACATTGCCTCTTATAAACAGGACATGGTGCCAGTTAATTATAATTGCTTAAGAAAAAGCAATTGAAAAAATGGTGAGTTGTAATTACATATGGGCTGAAATAACATTAATATAATCAGGAATATTTGGGGGAGGAAACACCATTCTAGAACATCTATTTCAACCTTGGCAAGCTGGAATGACAATCTGTAACTTTATTTTTACCAGTTATCACTTACTGGTATAATGAAACAAATGCTAACTGTAAAATTTAATTATTAAATCAAATATTTAAAAAAATTTATACATATGTTTAAATCACATTGCACAAAGGAAAGAAAAGGGGTTGTATTATTTTCAGGCATAAAATCATTTCCTTCTTCCTTTTAATTTGATGTGAGACCAGCTTGTTTCATAGTCAAATTTGTACAGAAATGCCCAGAGAGGGCAAACAAGGAGCTTAACAGATGTCATTTTGCTATTCTATGAAGCTAAATAGAACTGTAGTTTATTGAATGATTTCTCTTATTCTACTTCTGTTTGAATGTAGATTGGGGGATGGATAGTAGCTGAGTCCAATTTAATTTGTTCAATTACTCTCCATTTGATTTATTTATATCATATGATAAATTAACCAGTTTGTTTTAATCTATACTCTGTATAGGGTTTACAATAAGAACATCACAAAGTATGGAGTGCAACTCTTACAGGTTATATATATTCATTTTATTTTATGAAAATTGAATGTCATATACTTACACATTTAATAATATGTACCAAATATTTATAACAATTCATCAAACTTGACATTTTTTGAAACAAGAATAAAATTTCAAGAAAGTTGGAAGAAAAGTACAAAGAATTTTTGTTCCCTCTCCTCATCCATTTGAAAGCAAATTGCCAATACGATGCCTTATGACCCCAGAATGCCTCGGTAGATTACAAATGAAGACACTATCATACAACAAAATACAACCATTGAAATCAGGAAATTAACCTCGATATTATTAACATCAAGCTTGCCAGTTGTGTAGAAAGAGGATCCAGTTTAGAATCATGAGCTGCATTTTACTGCCCTGTCTCTTAAGCATTTGTAGGCTTTGGAAAGTTTAAACTTTTTCTTGAATTTCATAAATTTGACAGTTTTGAAGCTCATGGCCTAGGTATTTTGTGGACTGTCTCTCAATATGGGTTTGGCTGATTTTATCTCATGATTAAATCCATGCATCTTTGGCAGGGATATCACAGAAATAATTCTGCCCCTTCATTGCATGCTGTCTGTGGTACATGACTGTGACTTGTTCAGTTACTGATGATGTCTCTGTGATAACTGGGTTAAGGTGGTGATTGCCAGGTTTCTTCACAGTCGTTTACTCTTTCCTCTTTAAGAAATAATAAGTATTTCATGGTGAAGTACTTTAAAACTCTGCAAACATCTCATTCCTCTTCAAATTTTCATGTTATTCATTTCTTTTTTTATATCTTTTCTTTACTTTTTTTTTTTTTTTTTTCAGACGGAGTTTCTCAGGCTGGAGTGCAATGGCATGATCACAGCTCACTGCAACCTCTGCTTCTTGGGTTCAAGTGATTCTCCTGCCTCAGCCTCCCGAGTAGCTGGGATTACAGGTGCCCAACACCATACCCAGCTAATTTTTGTATTTTTAGTAGAGACAGGATTTCACCATGTTGGCCAGGCTGGTCAAGTACTGACCTCAGGTGATCCACCTACCTTGGCCTCCCAAAGTGCTGGGATTACAGGCATGAGCCACCACACCTGGCCTCTTTCTTTATAACTTCATAGATTTGTGGTCTACTTATTTAATGGACTAAAATCCACTACTATGATTATTTATTTTAATGTTCAAATTGTGGCTGTGGGGGCCACTTTGATTGCTTTTATAATCTTCTGACATTTCTTTATTATTCTTTAAGTATTTCCTGACTTTCTGGTACAGCAAAAGATTCTAGGCTCATTTTGTACTTTTTCTTTCCCATTCGGGAATTGGTCATTTTGCTAAAGGGTCCTGTTTCTTTGTAATGAGAATAGTATTTAGAAGCCAAGATTTGGGTGCTAAATGTATTCATTACTCTCAGGGTGTCACTGCCTCCAGACTGTTTTGGAGGACAAAAACTAAGGAATATATAATAATATGCAGACATGCACACACATATCTGTTACTCATATGCCTACATTTACATACATTTATAAATTCATACCAGTTCCTTCCATTTCAATTCAACACCACTGAGTTCATTCTATTTTTCTTTCATTTCAATATTTGTAGCTTTCTTCTCTGACAGTGAGAAACCTGGTTTGCCAATTATACTGAACATATTTATTTATTTCATCACATCTGTTTCCCTCCAACGTCCTCTATATGTGGCTAAGCTTCCATTGCCACTCTACTCTCCACCATCCATGGGTGCTGTTTCATTCTGCTTAGGCTCTGCTGGCGTCTGCCAGGCCATCCCTCCATGAAGATGCCTTCTTTTTTTATTTTTTTGAGACGGAGTCTCACTCTGTCGCCCAGGCTGGAGTGCAGTGGCACGATCTCGGCTCACTGCAAGCTCTGCCTCCCAGATTCATGCCATTCTCCTGCCTCAGCCTCCCGAGTAACTGGGACAGACTACAGGCGCCCACCACCACGCCAGGCTAATTTTTTTTTTTTTTTGTATTTTCAGTAGAGACGGCATTTCACCATGTTAGCCAGGATGATCTCGATCTCCTGACTTTGTGATCCACCTGCCTCGGCCTCCCAAAGTGCTGGGATTACAGGTGTGAGCCACTGCACCTGGCCTTGTTATGGTGCCTTTTTATTTCTTTGCTCCTGAGAGATAGTCCTGGACTTTGTGATGCTACCTTACTGTAACTTCAATGTTAATGCTTTTAAATATTTTCCACAGGTGTTAAGTCATTTTAAGTCATTTGTTACTTTACTAAGTCACAGAGTACCATACATTTTATATGAAGGATAGGGATCCATTTCCTCAAAATATAACTGCTAGTAAGACAGAAGCATAGTGTGATGGTTTATTTTAGGTGTCAACTTGGCTGGATTAATGGATACCTACATAACTGGTAAGACATTCTGTCTGGGTGTGTCACACCAATCTCTTAGATGGACTAAATGGGGAAGATCCACCTTCAACACAGGGGAGCACCATCCAATCGGCTGGGGGCCCAGATAGAATAAAAAGGCAGAGAAAAGGTGAATTTGATTTCTCTCTCTTCTGGAGCTGGAACACCCTCTTCTGCTGCCCTCAGACATCAGAATCCCAGGTTTTCCAGCATTTGGGTTCCAGGACTCATACAAGAAGCAGCCCCCTGTGTAATCAGGCTGTAAGCCTCAGACTGAGAGTTACATCGTCAGCTTCTTTTGTTCTGAGGCTTTCTGACTTGGGCTGACCCGTGCTGCCACCTCTCCTGATTCTCCAGCTTGCAGACTCCCTATGGTGGGACTTCTTAGCTTCCATGATCACGTGAGCCAATTCCCCTAATAAATTACCTGTTATCTATGTAACTATCTGCCATTGGCCTCCAAACCAGAGTGACTCCCCGTTCAATAAAGGCTGAATGAAGTGAGACCTTCTGGGTTACATTCCCAGGAATTTAGGTACTCTTGGTCACAAGATGTTTATGGTTGAAGGAACAAGTTAATTATGCTAACTAAGACCCAGAACTTAAGGAAATGTCCTGATATCCAGATATCTTAAGAACAGACCAGGCAAGGTGGTGCACATCTATAATCCCAGCACTTTTGGAGGCTGAGGCAGGTGGATCACTTGACCAGACTGGGCAACATAGTACAACTCCATCTCTCCAAAAAATACAAACATTAGCCAAGGGTGGTGGCACACACCTGTGGTCCCAGCTACTCAGGAGGTTGAGGTGGAGGATTGCCTGAGTATGGGGACATCTAGGCTGCAGTGAGCCACGATCGTGCCACTGCACCCCAGCCTACGCAACAGAATAAAAAGCATTCTTAGTTTAGGAACAGGTTTCACTTTAAAGATTATAGTACACCCATAAATTCTTGCTGATATCAATAGTTAAACAAGAGAAGAACAATACTAATAGACTGTTACAAGCTAATCACAAGTCTTTGTATAGTAATAAAGCACATTATTCTTAGTCCTAACATTGTATATAAGCAAGCATTATGTTTGATGTAGGGGCATTCCTTCTCTTGTTTTCTGAGGACGCCCTACTCTGTAATAAGAGTAGTCTCTAATAAACTATCTTAATTTCACTGTACTCTGCTTCTCACACTGAATTCTTTCCTGTCTGAGATCCAAGAACCCACTCTTGGGGTCTGGGACAAGACCCTTTTTCCAGTAACTATCTATCTATTTATCTATCTATCTGTCTATCTATGTATCTATCTATCTATCTATCTATCTATCTATCTATCTATCTATCTATCTACCTATCTATCATCTATCTATCTCCCGCCTATTGGTTCTATCTCTTTGGAGAACTCTAATACACATAGTAAAGTTAAGATTAACACACAGAAGCAGGTCATGGATTATTCAGGTGGAACCACAGGGGACATTTGGTTGGGATTGCATGATTAACGCCCTACCATCTCATGTCATTAATCAATGGTCACTTCTTTCCTGAGCATTAGCATGTCTCTAAGATTTGCTCTTGTCTATCATATGAATGCAGAATGCCATTATTGTGATAAACCCCAACAGGTCCCACAGAATTTTTACAGTCTATTGTGTCAAGTTGTACTTAAGAGAGATTTTTTACTTTATGGATCAATGATTGGATAGGTCAAAATGAATCCTTTAAAGCTATCATATTTTATCAGTTTGCTGCAGTTGCCTTGCAGGCTCAATGAAACCATGTTTCCTAGAGTCCAAAAACCTGGGAGGTGACCATCGACTCTTCTAGATGAGCTGGTGTTCTCTGCTTAACTACCTGCTCAAGTTCATTCCATGAGGGAGAAACCTCCGTTTTTGACTTTGAATACCACTGCTGAGAATTGTGCTTCTATTTCACTTTGTGGAATGCTTGAAGTGATTTTTACAGAATTCTTTTTGGAAATGTTAGTACTTGTGGAACAAATGGCTTATTGTTAAACTTGGAGTTGGAAGACCTGGATTTGAATGTGGATATTGCCAGTTACTAGCAGTGTGACCTCAGTTTCTTCAGTAAAATAGGATATTATCATTGTCTGACAAAGTTTTTTTGGGCCTCAGTTAAAAAATGTTAAGATAAAGTCATTTCAGTACTTGAAAGTGCCATGCAAATGTGAGGCACTATTAGTATTTTGTAAAAAGTCATTTCTTTAAAGGGAAGACAATTCATGAAGAAAAAATTCAAATGAAAGCAAAGTAATAAATAAAATTACCTTAAGAACTGATGAGAGAATTCTGGTTTTGTAGATGGAAATTTGTTTTTGAATTTAATGAATATACATATATTTACTCCTTTAAGTAGTTATTTTATGTTTCAAAAAGATTCAAACATTTTAATTGCAAAAAGTCTTTGCCTTGCTTTAAAAGCAAGTTTAACTTCAGGGACAATACACCTATTCATTACCCAAACCATTCCTAAGCGGTAACAGCCTTAAGAGCCTATTAATGTAAGGGGGAGTGTTAAGTCTTATTCAAAATGAATTGAACCCGTGACTCCAAGTCAGCTAGTTTATATTCTAAGACAATGAAAATTAAGAACAATGATTTAGCGACTCCAGAAGACTCAATCTAATATGATCCGAAAAAGGCCAATTATTATAATTCTTTTAGCCAATATTAACTTCTGAATGTGTCAAATTCTCCATCTTGGAAATACTGTGTTGACTCCAGCAGACACAAGAAGTTTTCTTCTCTCATTAGCAAAACTTCTATGTTAGACCAGAGGAAGAAGCATTTAATTGGCATTATTCTAAAAATAATCAAACAATTCAACAAATACATATTTTATAATGATTTTGTATTAAAATAGAACTGGTTTTACTTAATTGGTTGTAATTTAAAGTTCAAAATCTTAAAAATATATTTGTTGTAAAAATTTCACCAGGTTCTGTGTTATCTCTTTTCAATTTTCCTTGAAAGAGTTGCTCATTATGATATTTAAATTCTTGTGTCTTACATTTGAAAATTAGTACTGATTTTTCAATATAAAAAATCCTATCAAAACAGCTTGAAATCTTAGCAGTCTTTGTACTTTTCATAACATATTTTATTATACATATTTTATATACAAATAAATAAAAAATATAAAATTTATTTTTTAATTTTTTTGAAACAGAGTCTTGCTCTGTTACCCAAGCTGGAGTGCTGTGGCATGATCTTGGCTCACTGCAACCTCCACTTCCCAGGTTCAAGTGATTCTTCTGCCTCAGCCTCCCAAGTAGCTGGGATTATAGGCGTGCACCACCATGCCTGGCTAATTTTTCTATTTTTAGTAGAGACGGGGTTTCACCATGTAGGCCAGGTTGGTCTTGAACTCCTGACCTCAAGTGATCCACCCGCCTCAGCCTCCCAAAATGCTGGGATTACAGGTGTGAGCCACTGCATCCAGCTCTGTATTATATACTGTAGTAGTCTGTACAAACAAAAGCATGTATAGAATTTTGGCATTCATGTTGAAAATATGACCACAGATTTCTTCTTAGGTACATGGGAAGATCGCCTTGTATTCTAGTTTTAGGTTTCAGCAATTTCACCACTGACCATTTTATTGAAATCATATAGTGCTGTAGGTAGTCAGATAATGAGATGCCACTTAAAAGGCCTGAAATACTTGGCGTTGCATAATGGGGATGTATATACTACGTTAGAGGCTAATTCCAAAATTTGGGGAAAGATTAATAAAACGTTTCTCTTGTCAACTGAAGAATGATGAGGTTCATAAATTTAGAAAGGTGAGCTTTGTTTTTTATAAAGAATTGCAGCCCTCAGGTGGCCATTCTGACAGGGTTGGAAGTGTAGCCTCCTGCCAGAAGCCAGAAACAGGCACTTTGAGGGAGGGAAGAATAAGACAGGAATTTATGCTGAATGGGGAGGTTGAATATACATTTTTGTTTGTTTCTTTGTTTGTTTTTTTAGACAGAGTCTTGCTCTGTCACCCAGGCTGGAGTGCAGTGGCACAATCTCAGCTCACTGCAACCTCCGCCTCCCAGGTTCAAGTGATACTCCTGTCACAGTCTCCCGAGTAGCTGGGATTACAGGCACCCACCACCACGCCTGGCTTATTTTTGCATTTTTTAATAGAGATGGGGTTTCACCATGTTGGCCAGGCTGGTCTCAAACTCATGACCTCAAGTGATCCATCTGCCTCGGCCTCCCAATTGTTTGTTTTTGAGGCAGAGTCTCACTGTTGCCCAGGCTGGAGTTCAGTGGCCCCATCTTGGCTCACTGCAACCTCTGCCTCCCAGGTTCAAGTGATTCTCATGCCTCAGCCTCCCAAGTAGCTGGGGTTACAGGCGTGTGTCACCAAGCCTGGCCAATTTTTGTATTTTTAGTAGAGATGGGGTTTCGCCATGTTGGTCAGGCTGGTCTTGAACTTCTGGCCTCAAATGAGCCTCCCGTCTCAGACTCCCAAAATGCTGGGATTACAGGCATGAGCCACCATGCCCCGCCTGAATATACCTATTTAATCAGCTATAGGAAAAGGCACAAATATATGAAAGGAGAAACGTGCACATAGTTGAGCTTCATGCCTGTCCATGGGCATCATGTTCAAAATATGGTGGCATTAGTATAATCTGAGGATGGAGTTTTCAGCCCTCTGACTCAAAAGGTGAAGCAGGCAACACAAAAACCCTCACTATGCATCCTCTATAAACCGGCCAGAGCCACTTCATGTTCGGTGTTCTTTTGTCAGGAAGGAAAGCTGAGTGGTTGTTTTGTTAAAACTACAAAAGGAAGGATAGTCACAAGGTTGGAGGAAATCACTGGCGGAGCCAGTCTTTCCCGATGGCTGGTTTCTGTTTAACCCTTAAGAAAGAAAGCCTCATGGCTGTTAGCAAGGTTGCAGGGGAGGTGAACGAGGCATGTTCAATCTTCCGTGTCATCATGGCCAGGAGCGCAGTTTTCAAGGTTTCTCTGCGGTACCCTTTGCCAAGAGAGAGTTCTGTTCAGCTGGTTGGGGGGCTCAGGATGTTATTTTTATTTCTCACTCGTAAGGGGAACATCAACTTAGAGTGTCTTGTCCATGAGACTGAAATGTCTTCCAGTTGTCTTTGAGAAGAATGTCCTCATTTGAGTTTCCCTGAAAGCAGAGGGCCTGAGACAAGTATGTGGGCTCAGGTAGTTTCTTTGGGAATGAATCCCAGGAAGAAGAAGTGAGAGAGTAGAGGCATGGGAAAACATGGAGTTATTGAGCTAGCTACCTCTGTGGAAAACTGGGGCTCCATTCTATTGAAGAGCTTCTAAGAAACTTTGTGGAATCCCTCAGAGATGTTTTCGGGAAGGACAGGAGACTGGGACACTCGTCTATTAATTCAGTCTCCCATTGATTGTCAGTTTTGCTAGAGGCACTTTGGCACCATGCGCTTCCAAGTGTGCATGTTTAGGGGAGAGGCAGGCTGAGTTGCTTTCAGTGACTGCAGAGAAAGTCCAAATTGTGAGATGCCACAGCACAGCTTGAGGTGGGATGCTGGTTACTTGCACAGACTTGTCCTTCACAGCTGTGCTGAAATCTAGTGGCCAAGGGAAGTGGTTGAGGCACCACAAGTGTCTGCTACAGATAAGAGAAAGCAAATAGTATAAGAGAAGTTATTATTCAATTATTTCTAATAGAGTTGAGGGAATGTCATAGCTGTAGGGTCACGTTCTGTACAGAGTGGTGTATGAGATGAGAATGTGCTACCCCAGAATATGCATCTTTGGCGTAAAGATTACTTTGAGCTGATCATTTTTAGACACTAGACACAAGAGAAATTTTGAAAACACAAACATTTCCCTTTTGTAAGGGAAACTTACACCTATAAAGAAAAATGTCCATTTGTAAGTGTGTCTCCCTCTCTGTACCAAGAAGGGAAAGATGATTAAATTACTAGAGACCCACCCACCTAAATCTGCATAACAAGCCTTACTCTTATTTACTGTGCTGTTTCCAGTCACATCCCCATTACTGGCCTTCCCAACACCCTTCTTTCTTTGATTCAGCAGAAGATGGTGCTTAAGCCGGAATTCTGTAACCTCTTGGAGATTTGCTCATTTCTTTGGGTGTCTCCCAGTATACATGAGGTATATATGTTATTAAACTTCCATTTGCTATGCTATGCAGCCGTAAAAAAGGATGAGTTCATGTCCTTTGTAGGGACATGGATGAAGCTGGAAACCATCATTCTGAGCAAACTATCCTAAGGACAGAAAACCAAACACTGCATGTTCCCACCCATAGGTGGGAATTGAACAATAAGAACACTTGGACACAGGGCGGGGAACATCACACACTGGGGCCTGTCGTGGGGTGGGGGGATGGGGGAGGGATAGCATTAGGAGAAATACCTAATGTAAATGATGAATTAATGGGTGCAGCACACCAACATGGCACATGTATACATATGTAACAAACCTGCACATTGTGTACATGTACCTTAGAACTTAAAGTATAATAATAAAAAAAAATAAAAAAAAAAACTTCCATTTGCTTTTCTCTTGTTAATGTGTCTTCTGTTACAAGGGTCCATCTCGACTAAGAACTCTGAAAGTTAGAAAGAAAATTATTTTTCCTCCCTTACAGTTTAAAATGAGAGTTAAAGGCATTTTCTTGTATTACGCAGAAGAGGGAGAATGCTGTGATTTTTCATGATTAATGTTGAGTATCAAAATGGATGTCTTTCGCTGGAGTCTAATCAGCTATCCTGATTTGAAGAAAGCAGGTTTTCAGAAACACAGTGTCATATGTTCCTACTAAGTTCATTAAGTAACCACTGATCTGCAATTTGGTATCCCAGATGGACCTACCCTCAGGAAGTGAATGTCCTGTGCAAATGGCTATTTTTCAGATAAAGCTCCCAAGAAATGGAATAGTGCCGTAGAAAAAAACTGCGTTCTTGTCATGCGACCAGGAAAATTTAGACATGCGGATGCATTGGAGGATGAGTAGGGCAGGGTTTATTGAGTGAAAAGAAAACAGGAAAGAGGAACTCTCAGCAAAGCGAGAGAGAGTCCTGCCAGCAGGTCTCTTGCCTCACAGATTGAATCCCAGGTCACCACCCAGGAACTGAAGAGGCCAGGCTCCTCTCCGCTGCAAAAGGTGCAGACTTCCCAAGGCTCCACCTGGTCCTCCTGGTGCACAGGTGGACATTATTCAGAATCAGTCGGGAAAGGGCGGGTTTCATCTGGGACCAGCAGTTTGGTTTTTCAGCCTTCAGGCTGTTTTATGCTTGGAGGTGGGGACCCTTTCGCCGGGGACCCATGGCTGGCTTCTGTCTCTATCAATAGCATATTTGAGTGCAGGGCTGAGGCAGCCTTTTGCAGGCTTATTATCATGTATCAAATTCTTACCCCAGAGAAAATCAGAGTTGTGATTTGAAGGGTTATTAGGGTAATTTCATCTGAGATTTTGAATAATCATCAACAGTCACCTAATCTGCATCTCTTATTTTATAAAAAGGCTAATAGACATTAATAATTTACCTAACATCAAATAGTTTGTGAACAGACAGGCTGGAACTCTCAGACTGGAATTCAGTTCAATACTCTGCAATGGCATCATAGATAATATGCATTTGTCAGTTTGCATAATCAATATTTTATTTTTGTACCATGCAGGATCATTGTTTAAGTACACAGTGATATACTTCCTGACCTTTAGAATTTTAAATCACTGGGCTTAGTGAAATTCCCCAAACACATTTAAAAACTCATAGAAAGGCATATGAATGCAAGCATTTGGAGTGTTTTGAATACCAAAAGCCAAAACCAGTACAGGTAAATGACAAGCATCATTTAAAAAGAATGTCTGAACAGCTGGCTGAATAAATCAGCCAAAGTTGAAACACTCTTTTCGCTTGTCTGTGAAATTTTTCTTCCCAGAAGTGAGGGACTCCCTTGAGGGAAAGAGGATAACAGGTAAGCATATTCACTGTTTGCCACCTCTAGAAATAAAATGCTGCGTATGTATTCATATGTATGATATATAACACACAACTAAACTTTTTTTTTTTTTTTTTTTGAGACGATGTCTCTCTTTGTTGCCCAGGCTGGAATGCACTGGTGTAATCACAGCTCATGGCTCACAGCCCACCTCCTGGGCTCAAGGGATCCTCCCACCTCAGCTTTCCGAGTAGCTAGGACCATAGGTGGACACTACCACGCCTGGCTAATTTTTAAATTTTTTGTAGAGATATGGTCCCATTACATTGCCCAGGCTGGTCTTGAATTACTGGCCTCAAGCAATCCTCTGGCCTTGGCCTCCCAAAGTGCTGGGATTACGGGTGTGAGCCACTGCACCCAGCTACAAGTAAACTTTTGAATCCAAGAAGACACATGGTATGGGGTCTAGACTGCTGTGACCATCCTATGTCAGGGCAAGTCTAGTGCTTCACTATCAAAGACATTTCGGAAACATGGGCTGGGCTTGGTGGCTCATGCCTGTAATCCCAGCACTTTGGGAGGCCAAGGTGGGCAGATCACCTGAGGTCCAGAGTTCGAGACCAGCTTGGCCAACATGGTGAAACCCTGTCTCTACTAAAAATACAAAAATTAGCCTGGCATGGTGATGACCTCCTGTAATCCCAGCTACTAGGGAGGATGAGGCAGGGGAAACGCTTGGACTCGGGAGGTGGAGGTTGTGGTGAGCCAAGATTGCACCACTGCACTCCAGCCTGGGTGGCACAATGAGATACTATCTTAACAAACAAACAAACAAAAAAAAAAAAAAAAGAAAGAAAAAGAAATTTCTGAAACAAAAGAAAACACCAGCCACTGAAATTGGATTTAATATAAGTGCTTTGTGACTTTGGTTTATACTTTTGTTGCTAGGGTCGTGGAATTTTCATTTTTACCTCCAGCTTGGAACCAGCTGTAAGCCAGTGTCTCCCAATGGCTAGCTAAGAGCATTTCCTAGTCTGTTTGGGAAGGAGATAGAACCTCATTTTCCTTTCTACATTCCCTATGAGTCACTCAAAGTCCTTGAAATCATATTTCCCAGGAATCACAAATGAACCAATCTAAACTCAGTGGGGATGATAGACTTTCTTGACGTCCTCTGGATTTCCTAGGTCCAAGGATTGGTATTTGTGGTAGTGGGTGATGCCCAAGGGTGAAGGAGAACTGTTACTATATTCAGAACCCTGAGAGTTCGTTCTGTCCTTCACTTGAAGGAAAACTATCAACAGGTAACAACACCCCTTAGACTTGCTCCTTCTTCTGTGGATGCCCTTTTCTGGCCACGGGCACTTGAAGGAAATGAATGAGAGACCCAGGACATAGGGGCTGGGGAAGGAGTAGAGATTGATGTCAGCTCTTTCCTGGAAAGGTTAACAGAAACTACAGGGCATGATTTATTGAAATAATCGGGGTGAAAATGCTTGTATATACCAATCTTATTTTTTATTTTGTTTTATTTTTGAGACAGGCTCTCCCTCTGTCACCCAGGCTGGAATGCAGTGGCACGATCTTGGCTCACTGCAAACTTAGCCTCCAAATTCATGTGATTCTCCCCCCTCTGCCTCCTGAGTAGCTGGGATTACAGGTGCGTGCCACCACTCCTGGCTAATTTTTTTTTTTTTTTTTTTTGTAGTGCAGACGGGGTTTCACCATATCGGTCAAGCTTGTCTGGATCTCCTGACCTCAGGTGATCCACCCACCTCGGCCTCCCAAAGTGCTGGGATTACAGGTGTGAGCCACCGTGCCTGGCCTAATCTTAAGTTTTAATTTCAAATATTATTTTTATAATTAATGTTCACATCCCTTATTTATTGAATGAAAACAATGCAATGGGTTAGATAAGTGTTAGAACTAATGCTCTATAATAAACTCTAAAAAACCCTAGCCAGCTGGGCACTGTGGCTCACGCCTGTAATCCCAGCACTTTGGGAGGCCGAGGTGTGTGGATCACGAGGTCAGGAGATCGAGACCATCCTGGCTAACACAGTGAAACCCAATCTCTACTAAAAATACAAAAAATTAGCCGGGCATGGTGGCGGGCATCTGTAGTCCCAGCTACTCGGGAGGCTGAGGTAGAAGAATGGTGTGAACCCGGGAGGCAGAGCTTGCAGTGAGCCGAGACTGAGCCACCGCACCCCAGCCTGGGCAACAGAGCGAGACTCTGTCTCAGAAAAAAAAAAACAAAAAACCCTTTCATTGTGCGAAATGTCAAAACTATTTAAAGGGAGTGAGAATAGTATAACGAACCTGGGTACCCATCTAATCTTGCTCCAACAATTATACAATATCAGTTCATAGCCAATTTTATTTGATCTGTATCTCTCTCTGTCCTTCCTCAAATTATTTCGAAGCAAATACCAGACATATTTATATTTACCTTTAATCTTTTCTTTTTTTTTTTTTTTTTTTTTTTTAGATACAGGGTCTCACTCTGTTGCCCAGGCTGGAGAACAGTGGCATGATCATGCATTCATTATTCACTGCAGACTTAAACTCCTGGCCTCAAGCAATCTTTTAACCTTGACCTCCCAAAGTGCTGTGATTACAGGTGTGAGCCACTGTGTTTAGCCTAGACTTACTTTTAATAGCTTTTGATAAGTTATTTTTTAATGTAATTTTGATAAAATAATTGTACCTAAAATGTACTAATGTGTTGGTATTGTCTACTATCCAATCTACAAACAAATTTTACTGATTCGTTCGTAACTGACCCCAGAGTTGGTTGGTTTGAATCACTGTAACTGAGCCTCTATTATAAAGATCATAAGATGTTTGTTTCACCTGTTTTCCCTTTCCCCTTGTCCTTTTCTTTTTCTATGTGTGCTTGCTTGCATGTCGTTATTTCAGTAGAGGGTAGTCACTAATAATTGATTAACTTCATATCCTAACCCATAGGGGTGCCTATCAGATTGATGAACTTGTTTTTCTTTTAAAGAACCATGATCCTTACATGATGCAGACCTCCTTGATGGTGTCCAGAAATTTGGGTAGAGGGATGCCAGCAGCTTTGATCACTGGGGGAATTTCATCTCCCATATACCCACCTTACTCATACAAGTCCCCAGTTTTATTCAAAGGCAGGGCAGATTTGAGAGGCTGTCTCTCCTGCCCTCTTGCTTTGGTCAAATCGAATAAACCTTTCTCTGTTCCTGAGTGCTGATGTGTCAGTGTTTGGCTTACCATGCATCAGATGCACAGATCTAAATTTGGAGATTCTATAACATCAGGACCCATGTGATGTTCACATACTGGATTAGGCTGACGACTCATATATCTCTCTTTTAATGTGTGACCATTTACAGTCTCTTTCTCCCTCTCCTCCCTTTTTTTTTTTTTTTTGGCAATTTCTTGGTTATTAATGGTCTTGTTTTAAAGTGAAGTATTGTCATTTAAGTTTATATATCAATGTTATCATTATTTGTTTATTTACAACAAAGTTTTATGCCAAGGCAGTCATGCGATTGCCCACCTGACCTGCTTTTCCACCATCAGTTTTACCTGTGTGTGTCCCTGGATCATCAGGAAGCATTGATTGAGTATCTTTTCCTCTTAATCTGCCTTACTATTTTCTAACGTAGTTACTGATCAAACTTAGTAGTAACCCCCTCATTTTGTGTGTAGGCAAAAGCAACTATGAATGAACAGAAGAAGTTTCCCACAGTGGGTAAATGTGTGGACCTGGGTTTGAAACCTGATGAAACTTGCTGGCTGTGCCCCCTTGGGCCAGGGATTAACTGCTCTCACTCTTAGTTCCCTCAACCCTCAGGTGCATGTGATTATATTCACTACCTGATATGGCTTGGCTCTGTGTCCCCACCCAACTCTCATCTTGTAGCTCCCATAATTCCCACGTGTTGTGGGAGGGACCTGGTGGGAGGTGATTGAATCATGGGGGTGGGTCTTTCCTGTGCTGTTCTCGTGATAGTGAATGTGTCTGACAAGATCTGATGGTTTTAAAAACGGGAGTCTTCCTGCACAAGTTCTCTCTTTGCCTGCTGCCATCCACATAAGATGTAACTTCCTCCTCCTTTCCTTCTGCTGTGATTGTGTATCCTCCCCAGTCACATGGAAATGTGAGTCCAATAAACTTCTTTCTTTTGTAAATTGCCCAGTCTCAGGTATATCTTTATCAGCAGCATGAGAACAGATCAATACAGTAATTTGGTACCAGGTAGTGGGGTGCTACTCTAAAGATACCTAAAAATGTGAAAGTGACTTTGGAACTGGGTAACAGGCAGAGGTTGGAACAGGTTGGAGGGCTCAGAAGACAGGAAAATGTGAGAAAGTTTGAAACTCCCTAGAGAGTTGTTGAATGACTTTGACCAAAATGGTGATAATAATATGGACAATGAAATCCAGGCTGAGGTGGTCTCAGATGGGGATGAGGAACTTGTTGGGAAGTAGAGCAAAGGTTATGTCTTGTTATGTGTTAGCAAAGAGACCGGTTGGCATTTTGCCCCGACCTAGAGATTTGTGGAAACTTGAGCTTGAGAGAGATCATTTAGGGTATCTGGCAGAAGAAATTTCTAAGCAGCAAAGCATTCAAGAGGTAACTTGGGTGCTGTTAAAGGCATTTAGTTTTATAAGGGAAGCAGGGCATGAAAGTTTGGAAAATTTGCAGCCTGACAATGCAATAGAAAAGAAAATCCCATATAATGAAGAGAAATTCAAGCTGGCTGCAGAAATTTGCATTTGTAACAAGGAGTTAAACGTTAATCCCCAAGACAATGGGGAAAATGTCTCCAGGGCATGCCAGAGGTCTTCATAGCAGCCCCTCCCATCACAGGCCTGCAGGCCTAGGAGGAAAAAGTGATTTCTTGGGCCAGGCCCAGGGTCCCCATGCTGTGTGCAGCCTGAGGACTTGGTGCCTTGTGTCCCAGCTGCTTCAGCCATGGCTGAAAGGGGCCAACATAGAGCTTGGATTGTGGCTTCAGAGGGTGCAAGCTGTAAGCCTTGGCAGCTTCCATGTGGTGTTGAGCCTGCCAGTGCACAGAAGTCAAAAATAGGGGTTTGGGAACCTCTGCCTAGATTTCAGAAGATGTATGGAAATGCCTGGATGCCCAGGCAGAAGTCTGCTGCAGGGGTGGGGCCCTCATGGAGAATCTCTGCTAGGGCAGTATGGAAGGGAAATGTGGGATCGGAGCCCCAAAACAGAATCCCTACTGGGGCACCGCCTAGTGGGGGCCACCATCCTCCAGAACCCAGAATGATAGATCCACTGACAGCTTGCTCCATGCGCCTGGAAAAACTGCAGACACTCAATGCCAGCCCATGAAAGCAGCCAGGCAGGAGGCTGTACCCTGCAAGGCCACAGGGGCAGAGCTGCCCAAGATCATGGGAACCCAGCTCTTGCATCAGCATGACCTGGATGTGAGATATGGAGTTAAAGGAGATCATTTTGGAGCTTTAAGATTTGACTGCCCCTCTAGATTTCAGACTTGCCTGGGGCCTGTAGCCCCTTTGTTTTGGCCAATTTCTCTCATTTGGAACAGCTGTGTTTACACAATAATTGTACCCCCATTGTATCTCGGAAGTAGCTAACTTGCCTTTGATTTTACAGGCTCATAGGTAGAAGCGACTTGCCTTGTCTCAAATGAGATGTTGGACTGTGGACTTTTGAGTTAATGCTGACGTGAGTTAACACTATGGGGGACTGTTGGGAGGGCATGATTGGTTGTGAAATGTAAAGACATGAGATTTGGGAGGGGCAAGGGGTGAAGTGATATGGTTTGGCTCTGTGTCCCCACCCAAATCTCATCTTGTAGCTCCCATAACTCCTACTTGTTGTGGGAGGGACCCAGTGGGAGATGACTGCATCATGGGGCTGGGTCTTTCTCTTGCTGTTCTCGTGATAGTGAATGGGTCTCACATGATCTGATGGTTTTAAAAATGGGAGTATCCCTGCACAAGCTCTCTCTTTGCCTGCTGCCATCCACGTAAGATGTGACTTCCTCTTCCTTGCCTTCTGCCATGATTGTATGGTCTCCCCAGCCATGTGAAACTGTAAGTACAATAAACTTCTTCCTTTTGTAAATTGCCCACTCTTGGGTATGTCTTTATCAGCAGCATGAAAATGAACTAACACACTACCTTAGAGTGTTAGTGTGAAAAGAGGCAATGTTTGAAAATTTTTAGCTTGGTGCTGCCCACACTGTGAGCATTCAGTAATTGTGAGCTGTAATGCTCACTGTAGTGTTCCATTCCCACAGTCATTTTTGTGTATGTGTTTTGATTTTTTAGACTTAGAAAATACAGTTTTAGATTTATAGAACAATTGAACAGATATTACATAGAGTTCTATACACCCACCCCACTCCTACCTCTCAATTTCCCTCCACAATTTCCTCTATTATTAACAACTTGCATTGGTGTGGTACATTTGTTAAAATTAATGAACCAATATTGATACATTATTGTTAACTATAGTCCATAGTTTACATGAGGGCTCACTCTTTGTGTTGTATACTTCTATGGTTTTCACAAGAGTATAATAACACATATCCACTGAAAGGGATCAGAATATGCTACCCCAAAATATTCTACTTTGGCATAAGAATTATTTTGAGCTGAAGGCAATTTAGAAGCAGCAGACTCAGGAAGAGCTCTCCGACCTCTCTTTTCTGCCTAAAAGCAGGGGATAAATTTCCCTTTTCCCATACTGGGGAGAGGAGAATGATTCTCCCTTCTTACAACCAGAGAGAACTTGAGTTTGTGTAGCAAATCTCAGTAAATAACCCTTATCTACCATGTACTTCCTCGTCACCTTCTCCCAATTTACCACCCCTAGGAACCCAAGCTCCCCCTTTCTTTTGTGTAGTCATGTCTCCACAAGTTATCATCCTTTGCTAAAATGGTGTATTAGTCCCTTTACATGCTGCTGATAAAGACATATGCTAGACTGGGTAATTTATAAAGAAAAAGAAATTTAATGTACTTATAGTTCCATGTGGCTGAGGAGGCCTCACAATCATTGCAGAAGGTGAAAGATATGTCTTACATGGTGGCAGGCAAAAAGAGACAGTGAGAACCACGCAAAAGGGTTTCCCCTTATAAAACCATCAGATCTCATGAGACTTACTTAGTACCGTGAGAACAATATGGGTTAAACCCACGATTCAGTTATCTCCCACTGGGTCCCTCCCACAACATGTGGGAATTATGGGAGCTACAATTCAAGGTGAGACTTTGGTGGGGACAGATCCAAACCATATCAAATGGTATATAATCCCCAGGGTCTAACTACCTCTTTGAGTTTTCAGTTCTCTTCTATGAAGCCGCTGTGCACATAAAATTAAAAATAAACTTTGTCTGCCTCTTCTCTGATTAATCTATCTTTTTTCAGTTTAACTCTTAAATTCCAGCCACAGAAACTAAGAAGGTAGAGGAAGTTTTTCCTCCCCTACATATTAATCATAGTTTCACACAGAATAATTTAACCACCCTAAACATACCCTGTGTACCTATTCATCTTTCTCTCCCTCCCTTAAAATCTCTGGCAGCCACTGTCTTTACTGTCTCTATAGTTTTGCCTTTTCCAAAATGTCATATGGCTGGAATCATATAGCATGTATCTTTTTTAGTCTGCTGTCTTTCACTTAGCGATATGACTTAAAGTTTCATTTAAAAAAATGCATGTGATTTGTAGTTAATGGAAAGGATTACATAGAGCTTATTTTATGTGAAGACATGGGAGTTGCTTTTGATATTTTTACTTCCTTGATTCAATATGAGACTGATTAGAGGGCTTTCTCTTCCAGCACTGACCAGGGGGTAGAAAGAAAAACGTGAGGATTCTGGATTCTCTCTTTATAAGCACATTGTGTGCGGTTATAGCTCATTCAGGTTGAGTTTAGTGCAGTGGCTCCTACAGCTAATCTGTGAACTAGCTGCAACCTGAAAATACAGATTCCTTCATCCCTGGGAGTTTCTGACTCTGGAGCACTGGAGAAAGACCTAGGACTGCATTTTCAATGGGCTTCTCATGTGATACTTACTTATACAGAACCATTTCCTTAGTAGTAAAAAGGAATACTGGCTTTGGTCTCAGAGGATTTGGCGTCAAGTCCTCTCTCTTCATTGAAGCACCAAATATTTATTTAACTCCTCCCATGTGCCAGACCTTGGACCAGGCTCTGGATTGATACAACAGTGAGCTTAATAGTCATGCTTTCTACCCTTTACAAGCGTACACTGGAGAAGAGGCAGGCATTAAGTAAACAATTACAGAAATAAATCTTATTCATCAACTATGCTAAGTGCTAAGAAAGAAAATACAAAATGCTATGAGAGAGTGTTAAAAAAGGGATCTGGCTTTGTTTGAAATGGGGTCAATGTTTCACTTTTCCCTGAGATAATGACTTTGAACTGAGATATTATTTATGTGACATGAGGGAAAGATGTCTGCCACCCAGGCACACAAGGTCCATATGGCTTGGAACACAAGGAGAGAGAGATGAGGCTGCAAATTAACCACTTGATATCTGTCCTTCTGCAGATAAACAGCCAGGGTCACTGGGTGTCTAGCTATCCTCCTACTCAACTGCACTGAAATTTCTCCCAAATCTCCAAAACATGTTTAGTAATTCTGCCAATTATATTTATCAAGAGCTTAAACAATCAGATTGTTAATAGCCTTTTCTTAAAAAGTGTTAGAATTTTAGTTGTTAGTGAATGATTCTTAAAAGGCTGTTCTGTCTTTGGGTTAGGGCCAATTATTCATTTACTGAAAGATATACGTAGACAAGAAAAGGATCTGATTCTGCATTGCCACAACTTAAGCACTGTGTAATGCTTGAGCTTTTCTTAAGTGTCTGTAGCTTCATTTCATCTTCACTGTAGACTTGTGGAAATGCGTTATTATCATACCAATTGTACAGATGCAGAAGTAAAGGCTGAGAGAAATGTAGAGGTACACTGCATTGACACAGTGAGGAACTGATTGCAGTGGTTGGCTGTCGGAACAGTCAATGCCCCTAGTTAGGACCATTTTAATACTACCATTGTGTCTGTTTTGGGCCCCAGTTATGCATTCTCTTTTGGAAGATATACAACCTGGACATACTTATGTGAACCCCGAAAATCTGAGGCAGGTCTCAGTTAGTTTAGAAAGTTTATTTGCCAAGGTTGAGGATGCATGCCCATGACACAGCCTCAGGAGGTCCTGAAGACATGTGCCCGAGGTGTTCAGAGCACAGCTTGGTTTTATACATTTTAGGGAGACATGAGTCATCAATCATCATATGTAAAATGAACATTGGTTTAGTCTGGAAAGGAGGGACAACTCGAAGCAGGGAGTGAGCTTCCAGGTCATAGGTAGATAAGAGACAAATGGTTGCATTTCGAGTTTGTGATTAGCCACTCCAAAGGAGGCCATCAGGTATGCATTTATCCATTTATCTCAGTGAGCAGAGGGGTGACTTTGAACAGAATGGGAGGCAGGTTTGCCTTTAGCAGTTCCCAGCTTGACTTTTCCCTTTAGCTTGGTAATTTTGGGGGTCCAAGATATTTTCCTTTTCTTTTTTGTTTTTTGAGACAGAGTCTTGCTCTGTCGCCTAGGCTGGAGTGCAGTGGTGCAATCTCAGATCACCACAACATCTGCCTCCCAGGTTCAAGTGATTCTCCTGCCTCAGCCTCCCATGTAGCTGGGATTCCAGGCGTGTGCCACCATGCCTGACTAATTTTTGTATTTTTAGTAGAGACGGGGTTTCACCACGTTGGCCAGGCTGGTCTCGAACTCCTGACCTCAGGTGATCCACCTGCCTTGGCCTCCCAAAGTGCTGGGACTACAGGCGTGAGCCACCATGCCCGGCCTTTCCTTGCACACTTACATCCCAGGATCTTACTTAATGCTGGAAATGAGGTTCTACGGAGGACTCCTGGTGTTTTTTCTCCTACTCTCCAAAGCCAACCAAGATCTCTTCAGTAATCTTCAGCTCAGCCCAAAGGAGAAACTTCCAAGGTAAATGAATTTTCCTAAAAGTATAAATGATATTAAGAATTCTGCCCATATGGGCTGGGATTATGCTTTATCTCCTGATGGGCCTTTTTCAAAATAAATCATGTTCCTACTCTCCATCTTAGCAGATGATGAAGGCAATTGCTGCTGAAATGGAACCATGTAGTAATCCCTGCATTAAAGCAAGTGTGGGTTTATTATATACATTGGACACAGTAGGTGACAATGTACAATTATTTATTTTAAGGGTACAAGACCACTTACCTTCCTTCCTCAATATCCTTCTTATACCTTATTATAGTGCTGCATTTTACACTGTAAGAATCATTCCTTGGAATTTGTAAGGCCTTGAATATAAAAAGCCCCTGTTAAAATAGCATGCTACCTAAGAAAAGTAACCCATTAACATCCATTAAGGCTTAAGTGTTAATTATAATCATGAAATTTGAAAGTTATGGCTAAATGATTTATTATTCAGAAGCCAAAGGCTTCTAGATTTGTCTGACTCCAAGGACAGAGTCAAAAGTTCAAACGATTCTAATAATGCAAAAATATCAAGAAATTATGGAATCTTCTCATTCCACCCTTCATCTTTATCTTAAACTGCTACTATTTCAAAATATATTTGTTAGTAATGTTGATTACTGTGAGGTTATCAAGGGTAGTCTACAATATAGAGCCTTTACTTTCTTTTCAGAGCTTTACGGGAGAACTGGTTGTCTTCTATGTTTTCCCTTGAGAATCTTGCTTATCTGTTGTGTCTGTCCTAAATGCTACAGTAGTTGGTCTCAGAGTGAGCTGTGTTTTTGTACACTGTCATGGACAGTAGCATTTATGAAGCATTTTTTGCATACAATTCTTGTCTTTGATAGTGATTATATTTTGTATTTTAATAAATTATCCTGGGCTGGGTGTAGTGCCTCATGCCTGTAATCCCAGTACGTTGGGAGGCCAAGGGAGGTGGATCACTTGAGCCCAGGAGTTTGAGACCAGTTGCAGAAATCCCATCTCTACAAAAAATACAAAAATTAGCAGGGCCTGGTGGCACATGCCTGTAGTCCTAGCTACTCGGGTGGGAGGATCACCTGAGCCTGGGGAGATCAAGGCTACAGTGAGCCAAAATCATGTTACTGCACTGCAGCCTGGGCAACAGAGTGAGGCCCTGACTCAAAAAAAAAAAATTACCCTGAATTTTTCTTTAAAAAATAAAACATATTTAGAGCTCAGGTTTTGTCTCATTGAATTCTAAGTCCTATTACTCAGCTGAGTTGTTTTTTTTTTTATGGCCTTGTTGAATTGTCAACAGAGACAGTGGATTACTGATTCATTAAGTCTATATTCTCTCTAGCAGGAAAATGGAATAAGGAATGTAGTTGCATTTCCATATTACCTGACACCATCATTTTAACTTTATTTATTAACTTTATTTTACAATATGTGAGACTCAAAACAAAAACCTGCCATTAGCTCCAGTTTGGCTCCAAAATAAAATATTACTTTGTTCATTCATTTTCACATGTTGTATTAAAGTGCTGTCACTGGGCTGACGCTAGGATCCTCACCAGAGGGAAATGGATGGAGCACATTCTATGGAGGACATAGAGAGAAATCTGGAGCATAAGGAAAAGGGCCAGGCTACGTTGGGTTGGACATCTCAGTTGATGATACTGGGTATCCAAGAAGCTTTAGTTTCCCAAATATGGTTAGGATATAGGTACCTGGATATTGAAGATATAGGAAGTAGAATATAAGAAATAACTTTTCCAGTTCACAGCTTTGTTTTGAGAAAGGCTCTGAGCAAGTAAAAAGGAGCAAATGCTTATCTGAGTAGAACTTCAACGGTATGGCTTGTGATAGCCAGTCTCATGCAGGTACGTCCTTGGGATTTAACATATATAGAGACTGGGTTCAGTTTAGAGGATGCTCTAGCAATTTGAAAAGCCAGGAAAACCTCTCAAACCCCTTAGACCTAGACAGAAAGAATCAATGAGGGAATGATTCACTCAATGAATAATTACCAACTGGAGTGAAGGATTCTCTAGTCTAGTGATCCTCAATGAATAAGCATTATATCATCTCTGTCAGAAATGTATGTATGTTAAAATGCAGATTCCTGGGCCCTACCTCAGGCTAACTGGAGCAAAAGTTCTATGAAGTGGGGTCTAAGAATATGCATAGTCACAGATATGCTAGAAGGTTCTTATTCATATTTACAGCAGACACTTATCCTTGGGGATATGTCAAACCAGCCAAGTGGGAATGAAGGTAGAACTTTGAGCCTGTAGCACAAATGGGCTGAGATATTTTGGGTAGAGCTTCTTCTTATGGACAAAACAATAGTCACGTGAGTAGTAAAAGACTTCATAAAATATTTTGACCTCCACAGGTGACATAACTTCCTTTTGTTGTCAACCCCTGATTTATTTTAGAGAAATTTCATTTTTAAAAGTTCTCTCTGACAAATAAATGTGCTGAGGCACTGAGTGTACTTTTAGTTCTTGCATTGGAATGTAATCTAATAAAATAAAATTCCATGCAGTTATTTGGATGACATCTGTTTGAATAGCATAGTAGGGCAAATAGATTTGTGTCTATGTATATTATTTATGTGTTGTATTATTAGCAAATATGATAGTATTATCAGCAAATATGATAGCAAATATGATATGATAGTTGTATTATTAGCAAATATGTATATTATTTATGTGTTGTATTATTAGCAAATATGATAGCCTTAATAATAATCTAATATTAATTTATACTACTTAATTTTGACAAAGAAGTAGAATTGAAGTAGAGATTTGATATTAAAGACATTTATCCATCTGCTTTGGAGTGGCAATTGGTATATAGAGAATGGGCTTTAGATTCACATAAATGTTAGTCTCACCTTTTCCATTTGCTCATTGTGTGACCTTGGCATATTATTTAGCTTCTCTGAATCTGTGTTTTTTTAACTGCAAAAAGAGGACAATAGTACATTACTTCTATGATATAGAAAATCACGGCTGGGTGCAGTGGCTCACGCCTATAATCCCAGCACTTTGGGAGGCCAAGGCGGGTGGATCACGAAGTCAGGAGATTGAGACCATCCTGGCTAACATGGTGAAACCCCATCTCTACTAAAAATACAAAAAAATTTAGCCAGGTGTGGTGGCAGGTGCCTGTAGTCCCAGCTACTCAGGGGGCTGAGATAGGAGAATGGCATGAACTCAGGAGGCAGAGCTTGCAGTAAGCTGGGTACCACAGTGAGACTCCATCTCAAAAAAAAAAAAAAAAGAAAATCACTTTAAGGCTGATATATATGGTGGCTCACACCTGTAATACCAACATTTTGGGAGCCTATGGCAGGAGGCTTGCTTGAGCCCAGGAGTCTGAGGTTGCAGTGAGCTGTGATCATGCCACTACACTGCAGTCTGGGTGATGCAGTGAGACTCCGTCTCAAAGAGAACAAAAGAAAGACAGAGAGAAAGAAAAGAAGAAAGAAAGAGAGAAAAGAAAGAACGAAAAAAGAAAAGAAAAGAAATAAAAAAGAAAAAAAAGAAAGAAAGAAAGGAAAGAAAGAAAAAAAAGAAAGAAAGAAAAAGGAAAGAGAGAAATGAAGAAAATCAGTTTAATATAGTACTTGGAACGTATCAAATGCTCACGAAATTTAGTGCTCTTCATTGCACTGGAGAAGAGTTAGGTGGCATTTTGTAGCTCCGTATGCTCAGATACAGTTTGTTTTTGAGCTGGGAATATTTTAGACTTCATCTTTTCTTTTTTAGTCCTATAATTTTCCTTTATTCATAATGCAGTCATCCCTTTTCCACCCATGGAAACAGTGAAATATAGGACCAACCATGCTATATTATTAATTTTGCACAGAACTTGCTGACAGTGACCTCTCCAGCAGTAGCATTCATTCTTTTGCCTTAAAAAATTTCTCAGAAAAGCTTTCCACTAGGCATAAGCATTACTCTTAGTCTTCCCATTGCTTCAGTGTGGCACAGTCATCAGTAATATATACATTTCCAGTTTGGCTAGGGTCTATTTCTCTGCTTTGCTCAGAAGGTCCCACTGACCTTTCTGATTAGCTGAGTTGCAGGTGACTGAGCTTGCACATAAAAGGGACGGTCAGAAAATAAATCTTCCCTGTGTCTGTCTAGCCAGACTCCAAGAGTCAGGAAAAATTCCGCTGAAAGTCCATAAATCTTACATCTTTCTTCCTAAAAGCATGTATGAGAACAGTTCTCCTGTCACTACGTATGAGAGCATTCCTGAATGTGTAGGTAGGGTTTTTGATGTCAATTTTTTTATATCAACTGGTAAAACTTTATTTTACAAGCAATAGGAATTGGATCAAATGATTATTATAATCCAGAGGAAGTATTTTGTAACCACAGCAAATGCCATTGTACATACTGCCAATACAGACATGATAGACAATACTGATCTGTACAAGAGTTATTTATTTTTCCTTAATCTCGAAGCTATTTTTAGTAATACAAAAAAGCCATATTAACATTTTTTTTCCCATTAGAAAACATGATGTACAAAAACTTTGGATGAAAAGATAAGTCAAATTTCATTTAATCACTTGGAGGAAAATCCACCCACTCTGTCAATACCACCTTTCACTCGCATCCACGTGAAGAGACCACCAAACAGGCTTTGTGTGAGCAATAAAGCTGTTTATTTCACCTGGGTGCAGGTGGGCGGAGTCCGAAAAGAGAGTCAGCGAAGGGAGATAGGGGTGGGGCCATTTTATAGGATTTGGGAAGGTAAAGGAAAAAGGGGGGTTGTTCTCTGATGGGCAGGAGTGGGGGTCACAAGGTGCTCAGTAGGGGAGCTTTTGAGCCAGGATGAGCCAGGAGAAGGAATTTCACAAGATAATGTCATCAGTTAAGGCAGGAACAGGCCATTTTCACTTCTTTTGTGGTGGAATGTCATCAGTTAAGGCAGGAACCGGCCATCTGGATGTGTATGTGCAGGTCGCAGAGGATATGATGGCTTAGCTTGGGCTCAGAGGCCTGACATTCCTGTCTTCTTATATTAATAAGAAAAATAAAACAAAATAGTGTTGAAGTGTTGGGGCAGTGAAAAACTTTTTGTGGGGTGTGGTATGGAGAGAGAGAATGGGCGATGTTTCTCAGGGCTGCTTCAAGCGGGATTAGGGGTGGCGTGGGAACCTACAGTGGGAGAGATTAAGCTGAAGGAAGATTTTGTGGTAAGGGGTGATATTGTGGGGTTGTTAGAAGAAACATTTGTCGTGTAGAATTATTGGTGATGGCCTGGATACGGTTTTGTATGAATTGAAAAACTAAACAGAATAAGAGAAGGAGAAAAACAGGTATTAAAGGTCTAAGAATGGGGTGGACCTAGGACATCTAATTAGAGAGTGCTTACGGAGATTTAGCATTGTCCTTCCAGCAAAGATTATTTATTTAAGAGTTAAGAGTGGCAGTTTGGGGATAGCACCAGGAGATATCAGCTGTGATAGCTTGGAGAAACAGTGTAAACTGGCAGTGTAAACAAGAGCAGGGCATGTATGAGTAGTTGAGAACAGTGAATAGGAGTATGACTAGACAGAAGATGGTAGGGATGACAAGTTTTATTGGGGCATAGTCTAAGTTGGTCTGGTGTCTGGAATAAGACTGGGGCCTAATAAAAAGGAGCATCCATACAGGAGCTTAAATGGGCTGTACCTTAAATGGCCTGTCCAGAATTCCGAGGACAGGCCTGAATTCTGAGAAGGCAAAGCAGTAAAAGTATTGTCCAGTCCTTTTTAAGTTGGTGGCTGAGCTTGGTGAGGTGTGTTTTTAAAAGACTGTTAGTCCGTTCTACCTTTCCTGAAGACTGAGGACCATAAGGGGTATAAAGGTTTCACTGAATACCAAGAGCCTGAAAAGCCGGTCTGCTATCAGACTGTGTAGAGGTGGGAAGGCCAAAGCGAGGAATTATGTGTGACAGAAGGGAAGAAATGACCGTGGTGGCCTTCTTAGACCCTGTGGGAAAGGCCTCTACCTATCCAGTGAAAGTGTCTACCTAGACTAAGAGGTATTTTAGTTTCCTGACTCGGGGCATGTTAAGTAAAGCTAATTTGCCAGTCCTGAGTGGGGGCAAATCCTTGAGCTTGATGTGTAGGGAAGGGAGGGGGCCTAACTAATCCCTGAGAAGTAGAATAGCAAATTTGCCAGTACTGGGCAGGTGCAAATCCCTGAGCTTGATGTCTAGGGAAGGGAGGGGGCCTGAATAATCCCTGAGAAGTAGTAGAATAGCAGATGGAACACTGAGAAGTTATTTCCTTGAGGATAGATTTCTACGATGGAAAGGAAATGAGAGGTTCTAAGAGGCAGGCTAGTGGCTTGTACTATAGCATAGCCTGCCTTTGCTGGTGTGGTGATTAGGCCTGGTGGAACTGCCATCAATAAACTAAGTGTGATCAGGGTGAGGAACAGGAAAGAAGGAAATATGGGGAAACGGGGTGAATGTCAGGTGGATCAGAGAGATACAGTCATAGGGGTCAGGTGTGGTATCAGGAATAATGTGGGAGGCCAGATTGAAGTCCGGGCCAGGAACAATGGTAATGTGGGAGACTCAACAAAGAGTGAGTACAGCTGAAGGAGCTGGGGAGCAGAAAGTATATGCGTCAGGTGTGAGGAAGAAAATAGATTTTGGAAGTTATGAGAACTGTAGAGAGTGAGTTGAGCATAGTTTGTGATTTTAAGGGCCTCTAAAAGTATTAGGGTGGTGGCAGCCACCACACGCAGACTTGAGGGCTAGGCAAAACAGTAAGGTCAAGTTGTTTGGATAAAAAGGCTAGAGGGCGTGGTCCTGGTTCTTGTGTAGTTCTAACTGCACAGACCTGCACTTCGGCTGTGTGTAATGAAAAGGGTTGAGATTTGTCAGGGAGAGCTAGGGTGGGGGCAGTCTCTAAAGCTGTCTTCAAGGAATGGAAAGAAGAGTGGGGAAAGGATTTAGGATCTATGGGGTCAGCTAGGTTTCTTTTTGTGAGTTTATGTAATGGTTTTGTTAGGATGGCAAAACCAGGTATCTAAAGTCAAAAGTATCTAACCATGCCCAGGAAGGAAAGGAATTCTTTTATAGGTGTTGGGGTTTGAGAGATCAGCTGAACACGATCAGCAGGGAGAGCATGTGTGTTTTTATGAGAATTACACCGAGATAGGTAACAGCTGAGAAAGAAATTTGGGCTTGACTGAAGTAATGGGGTCTGTCTGTGAAGGCTTGTGGCGGTACAGCCCAGCTAATTTGCTAAGCCTGATGGGTGTCAGGGTCAGTACAAGTGAAAGCGAAGAGAGGCTGGGATGAAGGGTGCAAAGGAATAGTAAAGAAAGTATGTTTGAGATCTAGAACAGAATAATGGGTTGTGGAGGGAGGTATTGAGGATAGGAGAGTATATGGGTTTGGCACCATGGGGTGGATAGGCAAAACAATTTGGTTGATAAGGCGCAGATCCTGAACTAACCTGTAAGGCTTGTCTGGTTCTAGGACAGGTAAAATGGGGGAATTGTAAGGAGAGTTTATAGGCTTTAAAAGGCCATGCTGTAACAGGTGAGTGATAACAGGCTTTAATCCTTTTAAAGCATGCTGTGGGATGGGATATTGGCATTGAGCGGGGTAAGGATGATTAGGTTTTAATGAGATGGTAAGGGGTGGATTATCGGTCGCTAAGGAGGGAGTAGAGGATCTTATACTTGTGGGTTAAGGTAGGGAGATATAAGGGGAGGATGTGAAGGAGTCTTTGAGCTGGGGGAAAATGTGGCAATGAGGTGTGGCTGTAGCCCAGGAATAGTCAGGGAAGCAGATAATTTAGTTAAAATATCTCGGCCTAATAAGGGAACTGGGCAGGTGGGGATAACTAAAAGGAGTGCTTAAAAGAGTATTGTCTAAGTTGGCACCAGAGTTGGGGAGTTTCAAGAGATTTAGAAGCCTGGCTGTCAATACTCACAACAGTTATGGAGGCAAGGGAAACAGGTATTTGAAAAGAAGGTAATGTGGAGTGGGTAGCCTCCGTATTGATTAAGAAGGGGACGGACTTACCTTCCACTGTGAGAGTAACCTAGAGCATCTGTGATGGTCTTGTAGGCTTCTGAGGCGATCCGGCAGTATCAGTCTTCAGCTGCTAAGCCGAGAAGATCTGGGAAGGAGTCAGAGAGCTTTGGGCCAGAGTTCCAGGGGCTCTGGGAGTGGCTGCCAGGTGAGTTGAACAGTCCGATTTTCAGTGGGGTCCTGCACAGATGGGACACAGCTTAGGAGGAATCTTGGGCTGTGGGCATTCCTTGGCCCAGTGGCCAGATTTCCAGTGCTTGTAGCAAGCTCCTGGGGGAGGCAGGCCTGGAGGAATGCCTGGCCACTGCGGTTTAGGCGTTTAGAAGTTCTTGTGTGCTGGAGATGTGGCTGGGGTTTGTCTCACAGTGGAGACAAGGAATTGCAACTCAGAAATATGTTGCTGCTTGGCTGCCTCTACTCTATTATTGTACACCTTGAAGGCGAGGTTAATTAAGTCCTGTTGTGGAGTTTGAGGGCCGGAATTTAATTTTTGGAGTTTTATTTAATGTCAGGAGCAGATTGGGTAATAAAATGTACATTGAGAATAAGACGGCCTTTTGACCTTTTAGGGTCTAGGGCTGTAAAGCATCTCAGGGTTGCTGCCAAATGAGCCATGAACTGGGCTGGGTTTTTATATTTGATGAAAAAGAGCCTAAACATTATCTGATTTGGGATAAAGAAAAAGGAGCATTAACCTTGACTATGCCTTTAGCTCTAGCCACATTTTTAAGAGGAAATTGCTGGGCAGGTGGGGGAGGGCTAGTCACGGAACGAAACTGTAAGCCGGACCAGATGTGAGGAGGGGAGGTGATAAAAGGATTATAGGGTGGAGGAGTGGAGGCTGAGGAAGAATTGGGACTTGGCTCAGCCTGGCAAGAAGGGGAAAGGTCAGATGGGTCTGTAGAAAAGGAAGATTAGAAAGACTCAGTGATGCTTGGGGTTGGGACTGAGGGGACAGGCAGGAGGGAAAGAAGGAAGATTTGGGACTAGTTGCATTGGGAACAGAGACTAGGGAGAGACTGATGTGTAAAAGAATGGCTGGACGTCAGGCACCTCAGACCGTTTGCATATTTTACGACAAGAATTATTTAGATCTTGTAGGATGGAAAAATTGAAAGTGCCGTTTTCTGGCTATTTGGAACTACTGTCGAGTTTGTATTGGGGCCAAGCGGCATTGCAGAAGAAAATAAGATGCTTAGATTTTAGATCAGGCGAGACTTGAAGAGGTTTTAAGTTCTTAAGAACACAAGCTAAGGGAGAAGAAGGAGGAACGGAGGGTGGAAGTTTGCCTATAGTGAAGGAGGCAAGTTTAAAGAGAAGGGTAGAGACATGGAGAAGGGGGTGGGGAGCAGCCCTGGGCTGCAACATGGATGAGCAGCCAAAGCAGGCGTCCTTGCAATTGACTTGCCACCAAGGGAACATGGGTGAATGACCAAGGCAGGTGTCCCTGCGGAGATCAGACACCAGTGGAATGTGGGTGAATAATCAGAGAGGCATCCTCACAATGATTAAACACCAAGGGAAGGCTGCCTTCCCGAGTCCGTGACCGGCACCGGAGTTTTGGGTCCACCGATAAAATGTGTCTCCTTTGTCTCTACCAGAAAGTGAAAGGAATTGAAATTAAGAGAAGGGAGAGATTGAAGTGTGGCGCCAAGATTGAAAGGAGAAAGAGGTTGAGGGATAGTGAGGGAGGTTGGAGAAGAGAGTAGAAAGAGGCCGCTTATTGGATTTGAAATTGGTGAGATGTTCCTTGGGCTGGTGGGTCTGAGGACCCGAGGTTGTAGGTGGATCTTTTTCATGGAGGAAAGAGCAGGAGGACAGGGGATTGATCTCCCAAGGGAGGTCCCTTGATCCGAGTCATGGCACCAACACCAAATTTCGCTCGCGTCCGTGTGAAGAGACCACCAAACAGGCTTTGTGTGAGCAATAAAGCTGTTTATTTCACCTGGGTGCAGGTGGGCTGAGTCCGAAAAGAGAGTCAGTGAAGGGAGATAGGGGTGAGGCCATTTTATAGGATTTGGGAAGGTAAAGGAAAAAGGAGGGTTGTTCTCTGGTGGGCAGGAGTGGGGGTCACAAGGTGCTCAGTAGGGGAGCTTTTGAGCCAGGATGAGCCAGGAGAACGAATTTCACAAGATAATGTCATCAGTTAAGGCAGGAACAGGCCATTTTCACTTCTTTTGTGGTGGAATGTCATCAGTTAAGGCAGGAACCAGCCATCTGGATGTGTACATGCAAGTCACAGGGGATATGATGGCTTAGCTTGGGCTCAGAGGCCTGACACCACCCAAAGTGTTTTATGCAGTGAATAAAATCAAAATAATGCATCTTAATAAATTCCAGCTGTTAAAAGAACAAACTTAGCAATATATAACAGTTTGCTACAAGGATTTTTGACTATTCACTTTGGGAGTTATTTTTTAAAATCCACTTTTTTTATGGAGTACTACTACATACCAGGCACTGTGCTTGGCCATCTAGGCAACTAAGAAAAAGTTGGTTAAGATAGGAAAGACCCATCAATCAGTCCTTTGGTTACCAAATTCAATTTTTAACTTTCAAACATCAAGAAACCCTAACTAAAAATACACACCCTTCTAAGTGTTATTTGATTTTGTTAGTAGCAAGGGTGTTTGGTAAGGTTGTGAATCTCTATTTTTGATCCATTGTTCCAATTAAGAGTGCGCGTCAAAAGCTAATTTGTTATTTTTCTAATGTGTTTAAGATTTGGCATTCAGTTGTTACACATGTGGTTCAATGATTTATCATGAACCCTAAACTGCACACTGCTCAAAAACAGCAAAACAGATGTGCATTAAATGAAATAATGGTTTTTGATACATAGCTTAAAATTCAATTCAGTTTAGGGTCCAGTGAAGAAAAAGATATCCAGTTATTGAGTGGTAAAGAGCAGAGGAGGTAAACTAGTAAAGATTATTAATATGCAGTGAAGTGTTATTGTCTATCTTATCCTTTGAGTAACAAGATACTAACACGCTTTCAAGGAAAAACTGCTTAAAACTATGCTAAAGGCCCATGAATTGACATCATCCATTCAACACCATTACTTTGTTACATAAAACTGTTTTCTTAAGGTGTAATATATTAGGCAATAATTTGGAAATTAGCCAAGCACTAAGCAATTATAATAGCAGATAATACATCATCAATTTTTGAAACACATTTGGCCACATTTCACGACCCATCTGCAGTATGGATTCTATAGACTCTCACTCAGTTTAAAATTTGTTTTTGGACCTGAATGACAAGAGAATGGCTTTATGAAATTTTCTCGGAAGACATTTAAATAGTCTTAGGTTCACACCCCTTTTGTTGTAAATGATTTAATTTGACATGCCATATAACTACAATAAAAATAATTATGTTCAATTCTTAAATGAAAACTAAATGCCAATAAATGGTAACAGATTTGACATGGAATGTTCTAAGATCTTCCTCTACGTAATCTGCCATGGCAGATTATGAATTTCAGAGCTTGAAAACTTCAGATTAAGAACCACAAGAAAATTTACTCTTGATGGCATACAAGATCTTCCTAAAAATTAACCTAAGACCTAGAAGTCTCAGTATTATTAGAACATAAAGAAACGCAACAAATTTGTACATTTTATTCACATATATTTTTTGTTTTTAGTGTGCTCACAGAAAATTAGAACACCTTAAGCAGGAGTTTAATAGCAACGTTTGTGAGCAAAGTTACATTCCATTTCTAAGTCAAATTGGTCGAAGCTTCTCTAGCATTTACAAAACATAGTAGACAAGATGCTACACAAAACCATTGCATCTGAAGATTTTTTTTTCCTTTATTCTCAAAGATGACTGGAAAAGAAAGCATTATCTGCTGTAATCAAAAACATATCACAGTATAAACAGTAACCATTCTGCTTATCACAGCTTGGTTGAGTTTAAAATTTGTGTTTAAAAGGTCCAAGATGACTGCAGTTTTATAAAAATGGGTAGGGTGGAAAGTTGCAAACTTCATGTGCTTCTGGATATCATGATTTGTTTTTATACAGTAGTCACAGTTAAAAACACCCTGCTGGTAATAGATAATTACACTTTATTAAGGTCATAAACCAGCAATAAACAATAAAGCCTATACAACTTGTAGTTCTACTTAATCACTGACCGGTACACCTAACATGAGATAAGTGAAAAGTTTCTATGGTTTAAATGAACTCCTAAGACTATGATCATTTTTTTTTTTTAAATCTGGGTATTGGTGTTTTTTCTTTTTTCCCCTTTCCTTCTTAGTCAAGACTTGTAGTGTTATAAACCTGCCTCACAAAATACATGGTAATAACTTTTCTTAAAAAAAAAAGACAGCCTTTACACCATTTCTAGTGGCACATTATTTTGGCAATGTTATGTACCACTTCAATTTCCCCATTGTGACCCCTGTCACTTCATTTGATATCCCTTTTTGACCCAACCATCTCTTTCATATATGGGCATGTCCATAGATTGACAAAGGAAGTTTACATTTTTGAATAAAGATGGAAAGTATGCAAAAACATTAATACTGATGCAAAAAAATAAAAGAGAAACAAGGCAGAGGAAGAAGGTGTTTAAGCTCTCCTCGACCTGTTGGAATGGTGGTTAACAGAATGATTTGAGATGGGATCTGGGGGGAGGGGAGAAAAAAAACAAAATTTTGTGCTAAAAAAAAAGTAAAATAAAGATTGATGTCAAATATTTGTACTAAGATTGCGGGTGGCAAGAGTTAGCATCCTGCAGTTAGAAGCAAAATTAGAGATTTGGACTGGTCAAGGACAGCATTGATATGTGTGGGGTATGTAAATCACCCAAGCTGTGCAAAAGTACGAGAATAACTTGTATTTTCCAGACTGAAAACCTACCATGATGGGGAGGGATTGAAGTGGGCCCTGGAACAACTCCGGAATACATTAAAAGCTTAAGGGGAGAGCAAGGAATTTAGACCATAGAGCTCATCATTCATCATTTTATTCCACATAAAATGGGTGTTTCAGCATGTCCAAAAGCATAGATAAGGAAATTGAGCTTCCCAAGAAGTTAAACCAGTTGTTTGCAGTTAGAGAAAGCATGTTTTTATGAAGCTGTCCTACCCAGGAAGGGAGAACAGTTCCCTGGGCTCTATGACCATGGAAATCTCTAGATGAGTAAAACAAAGCTTGGCAAAAATTGGGCAGGATCCTCAAACAAAGAATGAGAAAGGCTTTTCTCATCTGTGAATCAGAGTTCTGTGACTTTCCCGAGGATGAGAGCAGCTGCATGGCTGAAATGCAGCAGCCCAGAGCAAAGAGGGTGCTCACTGGGGGGTCACAGCAGGTGAAGACTGAAAATCCAGATCCTAAAATTCAACCAGACCTATCATACCAGCAGGCCACCATGAAATGACTGCAGGTTTCACTGGAGAGACGAGGTACCTGGCCTGCGAATTGCTTTCTATGTCCTAGACAAGTAATTGTGAGTAAGCCTTGAGATAGCAATTTGATAGCCTTTGACAGTAATATGATATGGCTATATCCAAGTGTGGGAGTCAGTACACTTATATTGTGTGTATCTTGGACATTTTAGGTTTCATTTTCATTTTTTTTTACTGTCTAACTGGGGGAAAGATTGGCCCTTCATCCCAGATTGTATTTATGCTCATTTTTGTTTTCATCCCCGCCCATGCCCACCCACCACACTCCTGTCCATCCTCTCCCTCCATACTCATATACCCCTGGGAAAAGCTCACTGCATTTAGATCCCAGGTTCTTCTCCCCTCAAGGCACATCACTTCCATTAATGCTGGGTGCCCACTTGACGGCAATAACATTTCTTTTGAAATTTTCAAGAATATGACTCTTGAAGAAGCAACAACTAGAAAAAATTAAAAGTTCACATGACTGTCAGAGAAAATATAGCAGAGGCAGTAGCAGTCCTTGCTGAGAAACCCAGGGAGCATCTGGTTGGGCTGAGAAGGTTCGTGAGGAACCTTTCATGGAGAAAATGATTTTGCCAACAGTTCCTTGATTATTATTTAATCATACAGATGGCTCTCTTGGGTTCCTTTAAGATCTGTGAGATAGGTACAGACAAGATTTTATATTCAATAGCTTATACCTGTAAGCAGTACAGGCTTTTAAAAGATTGGACTTCTAAGGCAAAGGTAATTGGTGTGAAGTATTAGCCACTTACTGGAAAATGATAAAATGGTACATGTGTCAATCAGAATTATGAGCTGTGCTCAATGTGGCTGTTTGTAGCTGAAGTTGACTGATTTCTGTGCAATGACGGATTTCTTTGTGGCAGCTAAACTGCTCAGCCTAGAGTTGCACAATCTTCAATGACGACGTTTCCACCCTTTGCTTGGGTCATTGAATGTCTCAGGAAGAGGTATGAAGAGGAATGAGGAGCTCGACCCACCTGGATATGGGTAGACATGTTTGCTGAGCTATCAATGAATTGATGCATCCAAGGATGCTTTTCTCCCTACAGGAATAATCACCTGTCATGTCTCAAACTTCTCTCCATCTCACTAGTGAGGATGAATGCTGCCTTCCTCTAGGGTAGTGGAGGACAATCAGGTCACTGCCAGAAGACAGCTTTTCACACTCTTGCTTTCCTCGAGAGAATGTAAAACTAATTGGAGTGAGGTATGAAAGGATGAAATTTGGCCAAATTGGCAGGTGTGAACGTCCTTTCTTCACATCAAGTAGAGTCATCTGGGGAAAATGTTGGTGCTGTCCTGATGTGAGACTGTTTCTCATAGCATGGTGCTGGCTACTGCATGACACTCTCTACCAACAGAGAAGTGGAGTGCTACTGTGAAAAGAACTGACGGATGTGATTTGGTTCTGGGAAGTGAGTTTCATGACACCATGCTGGAAACTAACTCATTAGCTGTGATCTTGCAAAAATTCTGGCATTCTGAGATAAAGCAATTTGATCACCAATATGTCATATAAAGAGGTTTTGGAGTAGCTTTAAAAGGCACAGTAGATCAATATGAAAATGAAATGTATCCATCTAATAAGAATATTCCTCTTGGAGGAGCCAGTAAAAGTGTGTGTTCTTGTGCCTGCCTTTGTGTGTGCAGGCACGTGTGCATATGTGTGTATGTGTAGCATACATGTGTGTGGTATAAAGAAAGAAAAAAATCTTCTTGCGTAGGAAGAGTTGTATAGAGCCTACTAAAAATTATATAGCCAAGGCATGTCTCTTAATTTTGGAACTACTAGGTGTTAAAAAGCAAAGGAAATGAACATCAGAGCAAGTGAAATATGAGAGCCAGAAAATATCAATGTGAGTTATGATATCAGTAGACCAATGAATTGCCAATGATGCAGAAAAGCTTTATGAGCCTTGGCAGGCAATTAGGTAAGAGTAGTTTCTTCTTGAGTGGCAATTTGAAGTGGTTATTAACTATATACTGAATTTTGATGGGCTAAAAAACCCAGTTAAAAAGAAAACCATTCATATTGAATTGTTCCATCTACTCTGTTTAAAAAACAAAAAACTTCATGATGAGCTGAAGTAAGAGATTTTTATACCAAACAAAGATGACTAAACTGAAAGTATGAAACCTTCTATTTTTAGTGAATCCTGACATTCTCTACTGCTAGCATTCCCAGCTTCCAGATAATATGTTCTCCAGTTGGCTGGTTATTGTGCTGTAAATCACATTTCACTATATCAGCAAACGATGGCATGAACTTGAAGAGCAAAACAAAATCAACTTGGAAAAAACTGACATAAAACCTCCAAAGTCTAAAGGTAGTCCTTTCCCTTAGAAAATGACTTAATTGATTACAATTGCATTGTATTATCAAATATGTGGTTTTATTTTAATTTTATTTACTTTTTATTTGTTTACTTTTTGAGAGATATGCTCTCACTATGTTGCCCAGGTTGGTCTCAAACTCTTGGACTCAAGTGATTCAACTGCCCTTATCTCCCAAAGTGCTGAGGTTACAGGTGTGAGCCGTGGCACTATTTTTAAAGATTAAAATATATTTAAACAATTAAATTCCAAGTGAAGAAAAACATAGATAAAGTGGAAGGTGATTAAAAAAGCAAGTGTTTGCTGCACTCCATTTGCTGTTCTTTTCTCTCTTAGTTGCTGAATCACACTTATGATAAATTACATTTACAATTCATTTGAAAATAAAGCTAAATATCGAGTTTTGGGATATTAGAAAGTAGAGGCTACAGAGAAGTACTCTTATCTAAATCAGTAGGAAAAGTGGAATTTTTGCCAATGCTATGTGATAACATAGCTTATCACTAGCCAATTTCTCACTATCTGCATAAGATTTTGCCAATGGACAGAAATCTCCTTCCTTACTTTCTGTGTCAATCAAAAATAGTATCCTGAGATATTATTTTGTGTTTCAAAGACTAGAAATTTTTAGCAATCTGAGGACATGTGACTTGAAAACATGAGCAGTGCTGAGAATTATATTCTCTTCCAGTTTTCATAGCTAAAGGGAGTTAGAGTTGAACAATTCCCAGAACAGCACAGAAAGCTAGAAAATATTAAATTCACAGGCTAAGGCTTTGCCATTGAAAGCTGACTATGGAGATTTTTAGGGTAGGCAGGAAGAACAACACAATCTAGAAGTTTGGGATCTTGCTATATTTCCCCTTCACCAAGATTTTTCTAAGTAAATAGTTAATTAAAATCCTAGGATCTCAATTTCCGCATCTGTAAAGTAAAAGATTTGAATAGATAAACTATAAGGTCTCTTTCAAATAAAAAATTTTATCCTTGTATGGCACTATCCATAATTACACACATGTATAATCTAACCCTATGGAACTACACATTAATTTCCCAAGTGTGATATTTATGATCTCTTCTGATGGTTGCATGCCATTTGTTAACGTGACTTTGACCTTTCCTGGTCTGTGTGGCAGCTGAGCTACTACTGCTATATCCTGAATCAGGGCTTTGGCTGAGCAGGGATGTCCAAGTGCATTCCTTATGACCCAGAGAGGCTCATAATTCCCTACAGGAACATTCAAGGGACCTTGAAGAATTTATGTTTGTGTTGGTAAATTTCCCCTCATGGTCTCCTTGGGAGCAATGAAAGAAGAATATTTTCTGACAGCTCCAACTTCTTACTGCCTGTGTTTGCTCAGCATTATTTCAGTCATAGGTGTCTGGAACCCCAGAAAGTGCAACGACATCATCACAGCTCCATGAATATATGACCAATACTCTTCAGAGGGGACTGAAGATGGATTAGCACTTTGTAGGCAGAGGTTCAAATCCCAGTTGCAACAGCGGGCTGTGTAACCTTGGGAAATTTGACCTCTCTCCTTTGTAAGTGGGCACAATGGATAACATGAGACCATATTTGTAAATCACCTGATGTGGTATGGCAGATTCAAGGAGTGTTGTCTTTGTACTGCCCTTCCATGCTGTGTTTATCCTGTTACGAATAAATGAATTCAACCTGTTAGACTGTCAGTGTCTTCATAACTGGCCTTCCCTTTTGGCTTGAGGCATGCCATCTGCAGTATTTTGCACCAACTTCAAGAACATAATGTACTTACAAAATACCTGTCAGTGTGGACTCTGAATGAATTTTTACAGCATTAAAAACAAAAACAGACAATCAGGGCAAGGAACAAGAACAAGCCATTTACAACAGAATAAACACAAATGGCTATCGATATATGAAAGAATGGTCCAACTTTATCATCAGAGATCCACAATTTAAAAAAATAACAGCTTTGAGATAATTTACATACCATATGATTCACCTGTTTAAAGTGTATATACTTCAATGGTTTTTAGTATGTTCACAGAGTTGTGCAACCATCAATATTAATTTTAAAACATTTTTATTACCCCCATAAAAACCCATACTCATTAGTGGTCATTCCCTTTTTTTTTTTTTTGAGGCAGAGTCTCGCTCTGTCGCCCAGGCTGGAGTGGCGCCGTCTCGGCTCACTGCAAGCTCCGCCTCCTGGGTTCACGCCATTCTCCTGCCTCAGCCTCCCGGGTAGCTGGGACTAGAGGTGCCCGCTACCACGCCCGGCTAATTTTGTTTTTTTTTATTTTTAGTGGAGATGGGGGTTTCACCGTGTTAGCCAGGATGGTCTTGATCTCCTGACCTCATGATCCACCCGCCTCGGCCTCCCAAAGTGCTGGGATTACAGGTGTGAGCCACCGCACCCAGGAGTGGTCATTCCCTTTTTATCCCTTAATCCTTACCTTCCCCTTAGCTTCCAGCCATAGGTAACCACTAATCTACTTTCTGTCTCTATAGATTTGCCTGTTGTGGACATTTCATATACACAGAATCATACAATATGTTGTCTTTTGTGATTAGCTAGTTTTTCTTAGCAAATTGTTTCCGAAGTTCATCCATATTCTAGCACATTCACTTTATGCCTTTTAAAAAAATTTGGAATTTGTTTTTTTATTTTTTAAATAGGTATAAGATATATCTAACATAAAATTTGCTACTTTAACCACTTTAAAATGTACAGTTCAGTGGCATTAATTATGCTCATAATGTCATGCAACCTTCACGGCTATTTCCAAAACGTTTTCATCACCCCAAACAGAAACTACAACCATTAAGCAATAACTTTCCATTCCTCCCTCTTCCCAGGGGTTGGTAACCTCTAATGTATTTGCCTGTCTTATATGTTTCATATGTCTTATATGTTTCTCTCTCTATGTATTTGCCTGTCTTATATGTTTCATATAAGTGGAATCATACAATATTTATCCTTTTGTATCTGGTTTATTTCACTTAGCATAATGTTCAAGGTTCGACCATGTTGTAGTGTGTATCAGAACTTCATTTCTTATGAATAAATATACCATATTTTGTTTATTCATCTGTCGATGAACACTTGGGTTGTTCCTACCTTTCGGCTACTGTAAATAATGCTGCAATGAACATGGGAGTGCTGATGTACCTTCACCATATTGATTTCAATTTCCTCTGGATATATACCCAGAAGTGAGATTGATGGATCATATTGTAGTTCTATTTTTAGTTTTTTGAAGAACCTTCATATTATTTTTTATAGTGGCTGTACTAATTTATATTATCACCAACAGTGTATAAGGGTTCCCTTCACTTTGCATCCTTGCCAACACTCATCTTTCATCTTTTTGATAAAAGCCATTCTAACAGATGTAAGGTGATATTTCATTGTGATTTTAACTAGCATTTCCTTAATGATCAGTGATGCTTAGCATTTTTTCATGTATCTATTAGTCATTTGTATGTCTTTTTTTTAGAAGTGTCTGTTCAAGTCCTTTGCCCATTTTAAAATCAGGTTGTTTTCCTTTCATTGAGGTGTTTGAGTTCCCTATATATTTTAGATATTAACTCCTTATCAGATGTATGGCTTGCAAATATTTTCTCCCATTCTGCAAGATCTACGGCTTCAATGCAATCCCATTAAAATTCTTTCATTTTTTGCAGAAATAGAAAAAACAATCTTTAAATTTGTATGGAACCACAGAAGACTCCAAATAGCCAAAGCAATCTTGAGCAAAAAGAGCAAAGCTGGAGGCATCACACTTCCTGATTTCAAAATATGTTAAAGTGATTTTAATCAACAGATAGTACTGGCATAAAAACAGACACCAGTGAAATAGGGTAGAAGTAAACCCACACACTCATAATTGATTTTCAACAATGGTGTCAAAACATACCATTGAGAAAGGGCAGTTTCTTCAATAAATATTATTGGGAAAACTGGTTAACCACAGGCAGAAGAATGAAATTGGATCTTTATTTCACACTGTATACAAAAATTGACCCAGAATAAATAAAGAGTTAAATATAAAATCTGTCTTTTTGATTAAAGCCATCCTAGTGAGTGTTAAGTAGTATCTCATTGTGGTCTGATTTGCATTTCCCTGATGGCTAATGATGTTGAGTATCTTTTCCTTTGTTTATTGGCCATTTGTATGTTCTTAAACTGTTAGCGGAAGTGCAAATTGACTTTAAAAAGCCACTCACTTTGGAGGACAGTTTGGCAATTTCATTCATTTTGAGCCAACAAACCCATTTGTAGGAATTTACCTTAAGATAATTACAGAACTACGAAATGATGTGTGCTCAAGTTATTGCAGCCTTCTTTTACAATAAAAAAATTGGAAACATATGCTGCAGTAGAAATTTTAAAAAATAGTAATTTTTTGATATACACAAAATGATATACTATGCAGCCATTAAAATGATGGTATGGAAATAAATATTTCACACATAAAATACCCATAATTTACAAGTAAAGGATTCCTTATCCAAAATGCATGGGATCAGAAGTGTTTTGGATTTGGAATTTTTTAAGATTTTGGAATATTTGCATATACATAATGAGACTTCTTAGGGATGGTACCCAAGTTCAAGCATGAAATTTATTTATGTATCATATATACTTTATATCCATAGCCTGAAGTTAATCTTATATAACTTTTTCTTTTATCTTTTTTTTTTTTTTTTTTTGAAACGGAGTCTCGCTCTGTCGCCCAGGCTGACATGCAGTGGTGCATCTAAGCTCACTGCAACCTCCGCTTCCCAGGTTCAAGACTCTCCTGCCTCAGATTCCTGAGTAGCTGGGATTACAGGTGCATGCCACCAGGCCCAGCTAATTTTTGTATTTTTAGTAGACATGGAGTTTCACCATGTTGGCCATGCTGGTCTTGAACTCCTGACCTCAAGTGATCCACCCACCTTGGCCTCCCAAAGTGCTGGGATTACAGGCGTGAGCCATGGTGCCTGGCCTATACAATATTTTAAATAACTTTGTGAATGAAACAAAGTTTATGTACATTTAGCCATCAAAAAGCAAAGGTGTCACTATCTGAGCCACCCACGTGGACAACCTGTGGTTGTTGGGCATCACCATCATTCCTGACTCTGAATTTATATGCCACCAATAAACAATTATTTTCTTACACTTATTTATACATGAGTCTTTAACAGTAAAGAATATGACATGCCACGAATACAGTGAAAAAATAGTGTGTTCAGCATAGCTAAGCAGAACAGTAGCATCACCAGAATATCTGTATCAGCTGTCAAACAATAGCAGCAATGAACAATGACAGGCTTTCAGTTCCCACTTGTGACCTGTTACGTCAGATCAGATGTGGAATTGCCCACTTGTGGCATCATGGAGTTGCTCAAAACGTGTTGAATTTTGGAGCGTTTTGGATTTCAGATTTTCAGTTTAAGGATGCTCAGCCTGTTCTGTTGAATAAACAGTGTGTCACAGAGTAACATGCCATTTTACCTTTTATCTTTTACCACTTTTGTGAAAACGTTCACCTTCTTCTCTTTGTATTTGTGTACATAAGGAGATGTACAGTGGATGACTGGTAAAAGTGAACAGTGTTTACCTCTAGGAGCTGGAATTTGGGATAGCATTTTGTTTCTCCTTTGAGATTTTCTCTGCTGTTAGAACTAAAATAATTCAGCCTATATCATAACAACAATAATAAAGCTACTTTCAAAGGAAGAATAATTTTGTTCTGAACTGTGCCTACCTCTATCTCCCCTTACTATTGAGGACCACACCATTTTGACCCTGAATTCCTACTTTCAAACCACAAGAGAATCCCAATAAACTATAGTAACATGGAGAGCTGGTGTAAGACAAACACAGGCGCTTGTTTTCATTGAATTTCTTTGCAATAATTACACAAATTTAATTAAAACAAATAAATTAGAATTGATACACTGGAATCAATGTGCAAAAAACAAAATGTGCTTGTTTTCTAGGTCCTAATAGGATTCCAAACAGGAACCATTTTCTAGCATTTATTTCTAGCGCATCTACCTTTGAATGGAAATTTGTGGGAGATGATGAGAGAACTCTAAACGTTTCCCATTTTGGCACTTATCATCAGCCCAGAAGATTCAGTTCATCCAATCTTGTTTAGAATTGTTCATGCTCTGTCATGCCTGTGCTCATTGATATGGTTGGCTCCGTGACCCATATAAATCTCATCTCCAATTGCAATTCTCATGTGTCAGGGGATGGGGCCTGGTGGGAGGTGAGTGAATCGTGGGGGTGGACTTCCCCCTTGCTGTTCTTGTGATAGTGAGTGAGTTCTCATGAGATCTCTTTGTTTAAAAGTATGTGGCACTCCTCCCCTTGCTCTCTCTCTCTCTCTCTTGCTGTCAGAGGCGATTGAACCAGAATAACTCCATTTTGAGTAGGGGCTGGGTAAAATAAGGCTGAGACCTACTGGGCTGCATTCTCAGACAGTTGGTTAAGATTTCTAAGTCACAGGATGAGATAGGAGGTTGGCATAAGATACAAGTCATAAAGACCTTGCTGATAAAACAGATTGCAGTAAAGAAGCTGGCCAAAACCCACCATAACAAAGAAGGCCACATGGGTGACCTCTGGTCATTCTCACTACTCATTATATGCTAATTATAATGCATTAGCAAGCTAAGAGACATTCCCACCAGCACCATGAGAGTTTACAAATGCCATGGCAATGTCAGGAAGCTACCTTATATCGTCTAAAAAGGGGAGGAGTACTCAGTTCTAGGAATTGCCCATCCCTTTCCCAGAAAACTCATGAATAATTCACCCCTTGTTTAGCATATAATCAAGAAATAATCATAAAAATGGGCAACCAGCAGCCCTGGAGTAACCATTCTTTTATTCCTTGACTTTCTTAGTGAACTTGCTCTCACTTTACTCTATGGATTCACCTTGAATATTCTCTTGCTCAAATCCAAGAGCCCTCTCTTGGGGTCTGGATCTGGACCCCTTTCCAGTAACACTGCCACCATATGAAGAAGGTGCTTGCTTCCCCTTTGCCTTCCATCATGATTGTAAGTTTCCTGAGGCCTCCCAGTCATGCTTGCCATTAAGCCTGTAGAAATGTGAGTCAATTAAACCTCTTTTCTTCATAAATTACCCAGTCTTGGATAGTCTTTTTATAGCAGTGTGAAAACAAACTAATATACCCAGGCCGTTCCATATTTGGCTACAAAACCCCTCTCCACCTTGAATTCCTAGACAAATCCCATTGTTCTACCAAGACTGGCTTTGACTCACATCTATACTCCCAATACTGTGTAAAAACTGCCTGAAGATCTGTTTCTTGCTTATCTATCTTCACATCTCCAGAGCTCTGAGCTTGGAATACTGTGAGCACTGTGCCTGGAATATTGGCAGCACTCAATAAATGTTTGTTGAGTAAATGCATGCATGTGTGCATACAGGCAGTGGTCAGATTGTAAAAGGCTTTATAAGGAATGCTAAAGAAAGGGAAATCAGGCCGGGTGCGGTGGCTCACACCTGTAATCCCAGCACTTTGAGAGGCCCAGGCGGGTGGATTGCCAAAGGTCAGGAATTCAAGACCAGCCTGGCCAACACAGTGAAACCCTGTCTCTACTAAAAATACAAAAAATTAGCTGGGTGTGGTGGTAGGTACCTGTAATCTCAGCTACTAGGGAGGCTGAGGCAGGAGAATCTCTTGAATCTAGGAGGCGGAGGTTGCAGTGAGCCAAGATCATGCCATTGCACTCCAGCCTGGGCAACAAGAGCGAAACTCCATCTCAAAAAACAAAAAAGAAACGGAAATCAGAGTCAGTCACAGGAGTAGGGTCCTGTGTTGCCTTAGAGGTAGTGTGGCTGCTTTCTTGATGCCCTCGCCTTACTCGTACCTGCCCAGTCTGGTAGCTTTCAGCATGATACACAAATTTAACACACACACACACATCCCCACACACATACCCAACATACACACATATACATACACATATACACAAACAACAGAAAAGAAAATGTCACCACATATTTCACATGACCTTAGTTCTTTGTTTAAATGAAAAAAACTCATAATTTTTTCTCACTGAAAAATGAATATATATTCAATGTACACTAGACTATAGAAAAAAGTACAAAGAAGAAACATCACTTGATATCCCATTACCTACAGATGAACAGTTAGAGTTTTGCTATCTGTCTTTTCTATATATGCATATATATTTACATATATGCATATATTTAAGTGGCTGATAAGACAAAAAAATAAAGGAGATGTTCTTTATTCTTGGGAATATCAGTTGAACAGACTGTACATTTTGTCTTCTGTAAATTTAAGGCTTGCTAGAAACTCTTCTCCTTGGGAAAAAGAAGTATTAACAGATCTTTGTGTTTTTGTGTGGCTTTTACTAACAGAATTTTTTTTTTTTTTAAATCAAGAGTAAACATGAATGAAGTGTTATAGATTTTGGAAAGACATAACAGAAAGCAGCTGCCTCATGCACCCTCTCTCTTTACTTCTAATCCTGTTCGCTAAAGCTAAGGACATTCAACTATTTGCACTTTTTTTCATATGTATCTCCTTATTTTTAAAGGACATGCCTATATTGCTATTCTGGATTTTTCATTTTTAGTAGTTATCTCTTCTTACCATGGAAGATGAAGATTTCATTCTCTTACATGCCCCCTCCCCACTCTTCCAACCCATGTTCCTTCCCTATGCTCCAAATACTGTTCATCATCATTTTTGTTCAGAGTAGACTGTTGAAGACATTGTTACAATAATCTTCTCATTTTATTTACAGTTAAGCTATGTGTCATTTAATTTTTCTTGTAGAACATTTTGTTTTTTTTCTGGAGTTTATAATTGCACTTTTTTTCATATGTAATATACATAATATGTAATATGTAATATTTTTTAGTTTGTTTGTAAGTATGTTTATTTAGATACTAGAAAAAAATTTACTCCAATTTTACCAGTGCCAATACCTGGTTTAGGGTAGAATATTTTTGAAAACGATCTAGAATTCCCAGTAAATTGCTTCAGCAATTTTCTGGTAGAATTTAACAAGATGAAGAGCCCACTTTAGAGGCTGGATTTATCTGTCCAGCTAACTGTCAGCCTTATGATGAGCTTCATAAACTTTAGCCAGAGTTTATTATACCTAGTCTAACAAAGTTATCTAGCCAGCTTTCTTTCTCTTTAAATGTCTCTACCAGAGAAATCTTGACTGGCTTTATCAGAAGCCTTTCTCTTGCAGCAAGTTTGACATAAAATATTGACACTAACCAGTAACCAATTTGCTTGGAAAGTTCCTTCAACTGTGTTCATCATTAATTCTTCCACTTAGTTTCCCCAAGAAGTGGAAATGGCCTCCCAATACCTTAAAACACATTGAGTAATCTCTACATTTCATTCTTTCCTTGAAGACATCCTTCTTGGAGCACCCTATTTTCTGGCTGCATTGTAGGTTGGTGAGTCTAGATTTGCTGCACAGAGATTGTCATGGAGACTTCTTTCACCATCTTCCTGGGAATTCCCTTTCCCCTCTCCTAGATTGGATGAAGAGTTGGTCTCATGGGGGTCTCTTACCGTTGTAATCGCACTTACCAGGGCTCTGCATTTGGCTCAGCACTCTGCTGCTGCCATTTTGAAATTCTTAATAGCTGGGCAGGGTGGCTCACACCTGTAATCCCAGCACTTTGGGAGGCCAAGGCTGGTGGATCACTTGAGGCCAGGAGTTCGAAATCATCCTGGCCAACATGGTGAAACCCCATCTCTACTAACAAAACAAAAATTAGACAGGTGTGGTGGCACGCACCTGTAATCCCAGCTACTCCAGAGGCTGAGGCATGAGAATCTCTTGAACCCAGGAGGCGGAGGTTGTGGTGAGCCGAGATCGTGCCACTGCACTCTAGGCCTGGGCGACAGAGCAAGACTTTGTCTCAAAAACAAAAACAAAAACAAAAAACTCTTAATAAGTTCTGAACAAGGGGCCCTGTGTTTTCATTTTGCACTGGGTCCTGCAAATTATGTAGTTGCTCCTTATTGCACTCCCAGGTTTCTTTTGGTTTTTTTTTTTTTGGCAACTCTCTCTTTTTGGGGGAGCATCTACTCTAGCAGCTTCGTAAGTAATGCTGTATAAGAGATAAGATTTTTTGAAATTTTGCATGTCTGAAAAAAATCTTTATCTTACCCTCATATTCTTTTTTTTTTTTTTTTTTTTTACTTTAAGTTCTGGGATACATGTGCAGAACGTGCAGGTTTGTTACATAGGTATACATGTGCCATGGTGGTTTGCTGCACCCATCAACCCATCATCCAGGTTTTAAGCCCCATGTGCATTAAGTATTTGTCCTAATGCTCTCCTCCCCTGTCCCTACCCCCTGACAGGCCCCTGTGTGTGATGTTCCCCTCCCAGTGTCCATGTGTTCTCATTGTTCAACTCCCACCTCTGAGTGAGAACATGTAGTGTTTGGTTTTCTGTTCCTGTGTTAGTTTGCTGAGGATGATATCTTACCCTTATGTTCTAATAACAGTGTGGTTCAGTATAGAATTCCCAGGTGGAAATTATTTTCCTTGAGGGTTTGTTTTTGTTTTTGTTTTTTTGAGACAGAGTCTTGTTCTGTTGCCCAGGCCGGAGTGCAGTGGAGTGATCTCGGCTCACTGCAACCTCCGCATCCCAGGTTTCCTTGAGGGTTTGAAGGCATTGCTTCATTGTCTTCTGATATCTAGTGCTTCTGTTAAGAAAACAGATGCCCTTTGATTCCTGACCTGTGGATACGATCTATATTTTCTCTCAGTTGCAGCTTTACCATCTACTTTCTGGCAATCAAGCTTGATTGCTGTTGTCTCGTCTCATCTCCTTGTTTTTGCAGGTGACTTTTTAAAAGTCACCATTTTAGCAGTATTTTGAGAGAGAGCAGATGTAAACACACATTTTCAATCCGAGCCACTTTTAAATGTCTGTGTTGCTTATAAAGTCTGCTCTTTCTCTTCGTATGTAGAATCAGGTGGTAATGCTGGGGATAATTTGCATAAGAAGCCTTAGTGCCTTCTGGAAGACACGAATCTTTCTTTTCAAAATTTGGTGGCACATGCTTGTAATCCCAGCTACTTGGGAGACTGAGGCAGGAGAATTGCTTGAACCCGGGAGATGGAGGTTGCAGTGAGCTGAGATGGTGCTGCTGCACCCTAACCTGAGTGACAGAGCAACACTCTATCTCAAAAAAAAAAAAAAAAAAAGATAAAATTCAATGCTAAGGAAACCTTTCCTTCTGATGAGAAAGAACACGAAAAACTGCAGAGAAAAATTCACCATAAGAAGGAAGTAGACTGTACTGGTAACCTAGTTGTGCCTGCTGGATCAAAGTTTGGCTACATGAGATTGAACAAAAGAACCATCTCCTTGTTACCCAAGGAGATGTATCATGCCAAATCTATTGTTTTTGTTTTGTTTTCCTCAAATTATTTTGTCTTTAATAACCTGGCAGTGATTCAAAATATGAAAAGAAGATTCAGATGTGTTTTCTTTAAGGGGGATTTGACCATTGACTGCCTTACATAAGCATGATCAAAGTCCATGATGGGACTGGATTCCAAAGAGCAATGATGGTAAGAAGGCTTCAGGGCTCACTGTTTGAAGAGTGTTGTTACAGAAAGTCTCTGAGGGGTAGCAGGTGCAGAAGAGTCATAAAATTTAAGGGACCATCCACGGACAGGCTGTTGCTAGGTCATGAGGACCTTGAAGCATCTCTTGATGGCCATTCGTTAGCCTAAGTACTTGTTGTCTGGGAGAACTGAGTGAGATGAGCCGCGCAGTTCAGTTGTCCATAGGGTCATGTTTCTTCAGCACAGAGACCTGGTCTCCCTGATTGTCGTGGGTTATGGAAAAACGCGACCACACTTAAGCCAGAAGTTTCAATTCCCTCCGCAATTTTTCCTGCAGCACTACCTGCCTAAACACGTCACTTATATGTCAACTCCCTTCCAGATTCTCTATTGTTGAACATGAATGTGTGTGGTTTTAAACTATTATGAATAATGCCGTCAATACCCCAACTCACATATTTTTGCATATTCTTCATTTTTTCCCCATGCACATTTTACATATTGTGTTTTGCCAGCGTACCTCCAGAAAAGTTGCTTCTTCCTCAGACTTAGTGTAATTTTACTTAATTTTTTTTGAAACACAGCAAATTTAACAAATGGAAGAAATGACAAGGTCATGTGAGCCTCTTTTTATTTGAATATCAATATTTCTTAAGGTTCATTTTCATCTTTGATAGAATTGGAATGCATTTACAACATGATTATAATAGCTGATTATTAATAATTCAGAAATAAGGATGTATTTTTTGTTATCACTGAGATTTCACCTTCATGTAGCTCTGTACCCACTTCTAAGTATATTTTACAAGCATTTCTCTAAGAATTCCAACCATGTGAAAGTACTCTGGGGCCACCCACTGCCAAAAGCAACCAAAAGTTAGAGGGCAAGCAAAAGAGCATGGGTGATACCATCTATCTACAACAGTTAGCTTCTTAGGGTACAGACTAGGTGGAGAGATGCTATGGTGGGGAAAAGAACATGTGGACGCCATTCAGCACAGTTACTTTTTCTGACTTTCCCAAGAACACATTTCTCTCTCATTGATATTCCAAGAGAAATATCATTTTATTGGTACCTCAACTGAGGCACCTGTGATACTATATTTGTAAATTATTTCTATGTTTAGACCTTAGCTCCTTCAGTTAAGAACTATATCTTAATTATGTTCATATCTTTAGTAGTTAGCATTATCTTGCAGACAGTGGTGCCCAATATATGTTTGCTAAATAAAAGAACAAATGATGGCATAGTTGTCCTGGTGTCTTTAAAGAAAATAATGGCTAAAAAGAAATCCTTTACACCTGTAATCCCAGCACTTTGGGAGGCCAAGGTGGGTGGATCATGAGGTCAAGAGATCGAGGCCATCCTGGCCAACATGGTGAAACCCCATCTCTACTAAAAATACAAAAATTAGCCAGGTGTGGTGGCGGGTGCCTGTAGTCCCAGCTACTTGGGAGGCTGAGGCAGGAGAATCTCTTGAACCCGGGAGGTGGAGGTGGCAGTGAGCTAAGATCACGCCAGTGCACTCCAGCCTGGTGACAGAGCAAGACTCCCTCTAAAAAAAAAAAAATCAGGTTAGCTGCAGTCAGGGATTAGGTAATATGGAATGCAGAAATAGTGTTTTCTTACTTAGATCATGAGCATAAAAGCACTTTGTGAGATATAATGCTATTCAAATATTACTAGCATCATTTCCACTATTCTGGATTGAACATAAGAAGAAACAAAAGAGAAACAACAAATAGCAGTCAATAGGGAGAATGTTAAATCCTTTGGTAATACATTTACATGGAGAAAGTTAAAACAGACAAACAAAGGTCCTTACTCAGCTAGGAATGGTGACCAGATCAGGGTCATTGAAGTCTAGTTTCTGTTCTAACCCTGACTTGCTTTGCAGTATTTGATGAATCACTTAACCTTTCTGTGGTACAGTTTTTCCAATCCATTAAGTGTCTATTATAGTACTTTCTCCCTACTCTTGTGCAAGGGTGTTTGGGTGATTCATTTGATAATCCTGTAAAGCACTTTGAGTCCCATAGAGAAAGCCAGGGACACAAGATTTTAACTGGGATTATTAGTTAGAAAGTCTTTTTGCCTTGGTTGAATCTCTGTTTTTCATTTGTAGTTCACCTGCTTTTCTGTGGCTTTCCCAGTTCCATCCTTGTTTCTGTAAACAATTGCAAGGGTGTAATGATAACCAATTATATATCCCAAATGATGGGGCTATCATCAGATTAACTAGTTGGGTAGATGTAGAAAAATTAGAAAAGTGAGAAGATTTTCAGCTTGTCTGAAGATGACTAAGGAAAACACTTAGAGTGGGTGCAGTGGAGAAAGATTATCAGCCAGTGACTGAAATCAATTAGGAACCTAACCAAAATGTTTTTGTTCATTAGCACTTGACCATGACATTTTTGCCTTCCTAAGGAAAAATAATAACTGGCTCCAGAATTAAAGAAGCTTCATAGTATACATTGCTTGATACATTAAATTTTGAATACGTTTTGATGTTGGTCCAGTTTTACGATTTCCTTAGAATGACAGAAACTTTACGGAGGACAATATTAGCGCCTCTTTATGGAGCAACTGAAAAACTGCAATATCTCCACCATATACTTTTGGAGGATTGAGAAAATGTGTCATCGTTTGGAATTCCTAATCTTATTTTATTCATTCAGGTTGAGGAGTAATATAAAATATTGCTCCACTGTGGCTTTATGAAATTTTTTACTTAAAAAAATCCAGAGCATATAAGTATTTATCTCATGGCTTAAGTTTTCATGACTGTAAAGAGAAGTTTAAGATTGGAATGTATCTCTAGCCTTGCTCTCTCTCACCCTGAGATCTGGCTTTATACTTTACAGCAGTAGGTTTGCATATCAAAATGCCAGCTTGACCTAGCTGCCAGGAAGTCCTGAATATTAATCCCACAACAGAATTTATTAATTTTCCTTTACAAGTTGGTAATTTCTTATTTTCTCTTAAGTAATGCTAATTTCAGGTACACCCTTGCCGTGAGGGAGGTTCTAGGTCCCCAGTGTTATTGTCATACACTGGCATGTATACTGTCATCTCTACTGGCATTATATACTGTTGTTGCTGGTACAGGCTTTCCCCAGAATTTATAGAGATGGAGACAACATGAAGTAGGCATCATCATTCACAGCAACTCAGTTTATAGTTATTGAAGGAATTGTTGAAGGAACTCTTGAGTCAGTCTGTAAGTGAAATCACAGACATGTAAAATAAACACTTACATTTTAGATTATATAATGATGCAAAATTTTCTTTAAGACATTGGAAAATTAATGTGGGGGCAAAGAACAGGGCATGACAGGAGAAACGGCCAACTGGGTCCCTCTCCATTTACAATGAGTATTATCTATTTTCTATTTTAAATTTATCTTTTCTATGAGGCATAGTTTTATTAATTTCAGTTATACACCATAGGCAAAAAAATGTTCCCAGTTAGAGATCCTGCCAAGCATCTCTGATCAATGTTGAAGCCCTGGTGGAATTAAGTTGGTTGCTTTGCTTTTTAATTTTTTTTAAAAAAATAAATATGATATATGGGCTTGTTGTAAAATAATTCAAACAGCAAAGTTGCAAAGTACATGTCATCTGATGTCATGGCTGTTCTTCCCCTAGCCATGTAGTTTCACTGCTTTTGAAACTCTAGCCCCCTTTTCCTAGGCTAGCTCTGTTGGGAGCCTTTCAGAAATCTTTTCTCTGTATACACACATGTGTGCATATTATGTACATATGTATCAATCATGTCTTTATTTATATCGCTGCTTTATTTCAGTCAGGCTGCTGTAACAAAATGCCGCAGATTGTAGCTTGAACAATAGAAATGTATTTCTCACAGTTCTGGAGGCTGGGGAGTCCAAGATCAAGGTGCTGGCAGATTTGGTGTCTGCTGAGGGCCTGTTTCCTTCATAGATAGCTGTTTTCTTGCTGTGTCCACACATGGTGGAAGGAAGGGCAAAAAGGCTCTCTGAGGTCTATTTTATCAGGGTGTTAATCCCATGTGCTTTGCCCTCATCACTTAATCACCTCCCAAAGCTCCACCTCTTAATATCATGATTTTGGGAGTTAGGTTTCAACATATGAATGTTGAGAGGACAGAAACATTCAGACCATAACAATCACATTATACATATCGTATGTCAAACCTTATGTACATAAGATATATCTTTTTAATTTGACAAAAAAAGGATCACTTTCCATGTGCTATTCTGTAATCTACCTTTTGTGCTTTATTATACATTGTCATCATATTTCTGCTTCAGTGTGATAAATCTACTGTATTTACCCTAATGGCTACAAAGTATTGTCCTGAGAGATATCCTAGTTTATTTTTTTAAACGATTCCCAATTGACTGGCTTTAAGTTGCTTCTATTCTCATAGAAGCAATAATTATCATAATGCTACAATAAACATCATTGTACATATAATGTTTTTGCATTTGGGGAGAGTATGTATATTGCAGGAGAAATTCTTAGAAATGGAATTTCTGGGCATATGAATTTTCAGAAATATTGCCAAATTAAAAAGGACTGCATATATTTATTCTCCTACTAGCACTGTGGGAAAGCCTTTTTTTTTTTTTTTTTTTTTTTTTGAGACAGTTTCACTCTGTCGCCCAGACTGGAGTGCAGACTGGAGCCAGACATGTCGGCTTACCGCAAACTCCGCCTGCTAGGCTCAAGCAATTCTCCTGCCTCAGCCTCCAGAGTAGCTGGGATTACAGGTACGCCACTACTACCCAGCTAATTTTTGTATTTTTAGTAGAAATGGGGTTTCACCATGTTGGAGAGGCTGGTCTTGAACTCCTGACCTCAAGTGATCTACCTGCCTCAGCCTCCCAAAGTGCTGGGATTACAGGCGTGAGCCACTGCGCCTGGCCCAGAAAACCTTTTTTATCCATGTCTTTAACAACATTGGCCAGCTAAACCAGAAGACAGATGACAGAGGGCTGGTCTATTTTTGAAGATTGACAGGGAACAATGAGACGCTGGGCTGGGTGCAGTGGCCCACGCTTGTAATCCCAGCACTTTGGGAGCCCAAGGTGGGCAGATCACCTGAGGTCAGGAGTTTGAGACCAGCCTGGCCAACATGGTGAAACCCCATCTCTACTAAGAATACAAAAATTAGCTGGGCATGGTGATGTGCACCTGTAGTCCCAGCTACTCAGGAGGTTGAGGCAGGAAAATCGCTTGAACCCTGGAGGCAGAGGTTGTAGTGAGCCGAGATCATGCCACTGCACTCCAGCCTGGGCAACAGAGTGAGACTTGGTCTCAAAAAAAAAAAAAAAAAAATGAGACTGATCAATGTTGCTTTGACTTCAATTTACTACTAAAACAGCTAGCAAGAAAGGGAAATGTTACTCGCTAGATCAGTGGGTCTCAACACCTGGAGCAGCAGCAGTAGCACCACCTGAAACTTACTAGAAATGCAAGTTCTCAAGTCCCATCTTAAATCTGAATCAGAAACTCTGGTGGCAGGGCCCAGGAATCTGGGTTTAACAAGATCTCGAGCTGATTTTGATGGTGGCCCAAGTTGGAGAACTACTGCAGTACAGCTTGATAAAAGAGAGAACACAGTTTCCCACTGCTTTCCTTATACCTCTTGGAGGTGAACCTGGAGTTCTCTGCTTTAGGTTGAAGGTACCCAGGGCTTGGTACTCCCTGCATCTCACCCCATTGGGGTGGAGAAGGGGACCCACTGGGATTCGGTGTATTATTTACTTCCATATAAGGCAACTCTTGTTGTTCCATAGTTATAAACCTCTGTGTTCTGTTTCTTACTGCATTAGGTGTACCATGGACATGCCAAACATTGATACATATTTGGCTTCTTGTCTATCCAAAAAATGGCCCCTCATTTCTATTTAACATGAATTTCTTTAATTATAAGTGAAGTTGGCATCTTCTTTTTTTATGGGCCGCTTTGCATGTTTTCCTCTTTATTTATTATTGTCTATATTTGTCATATTTTCTATTGGTTGTCTTTTTAAAAAAGAATTAAATTGTAAGAGCTGTTTTAATTCTAAGGAAATTAGCCTTTTGTCATTTGTGTTGCAAATTTGTTTTTACCTACTTTGTCATCTATCATTTAAATTTAGTTACAATACATTTTGGTATCACAGAGATTTAAGATTTTTATGTAGTCAAATTTGTAAGTTTTTATGTGTCTGAATTTTGAATTTTATGTGTGCTTAGATAGATCTTCCCAACCCTAGGATAATTAAAAGAACATATTTTTTCCTAAACTTTATGGCTTTATTTTTAGCATATACATCTTTGAGGTGAATGGAATTTATTGTGACTTAACAACTGAAGTATACACATTAACTTCCATTTCCAATGGAATACCATTGATTGAGATTATAATTAACTTATAGCTCAATGAAAAAAGAGTTTTAACCCAGAGTTTTCCTAACCAAAAACAGAGTACACCTTTACAGTTACTTATTTTTTCATTTTTTTTTCCCTTCGGGAGTGATTTAAAAGTTCTTTAGTTATTACATATGTATTTTATAAACTTTTGGAATGTGATGTTTCTTATTATAAGTAACCTTTCTGCTAATTATTTGCATATAATAAAGCTCAATTTTTTTGTGTATTGATTTCATAATCACCTTACTGAATTCTCATATTATTGTTATTAGAATAGTTTTTGGAGGATTCTTAGGAGTTTTCCAAGGTGATGTGGTTTGGATCTGTGTCCCCACCCAAATCTCATGTTTAATTGTAATTTCCAACTGTTCATTGCTTGTAATCCTCAGTGCTGGAGGTGGGCCTGGTGGGAGGTGATATTGGATCATGTAGGCTGATTTCCTCCTTGGTGCTGCTTGATCATGAGTGAGTGCTCATGAGATCTGGTTGTTTAAAAGTGTGTAATGCCTCCCCCCTCTCTCTCTTCCTCCTGCTTCAGCCGTATGAACATAACTGCTTCAGCTTTGCCTTTTGCCATGAGTAAAAGCTCTCTGAGGTCTCTCCAGCTGTGCTTCCTTTAAAGCCTGCAGAACTGTAAGCTAATTCAACCTCTTTTCTTCATAAATTACCCAGTCTCAGGCATTTCTTTATAGCAATGGGAGAAAAGACTAATACACAAGGTTGTAATAATTATCTATGAATAATATAAAGCAACCTGTTTTTGAAATTAGACTTCTGTTATGGAGTGAATATTATGGTGGAATATGACCTTTTTAAAATTTTTCTGTTCTCAAAAACATCATCTTGGGCTGGGTGGTGGCTCATGCCTGTAACCCCAGCACTTTGGGAGGCCTAGGTGGGTGGATCACGAGGTCAGGAGACCGAGACCATCCTGGCTAACACGGTGAAACCCCGTCTCTACTAAAATACAAAAAAAATTAGCCGGGCATGGTGTCGGGCACCTGAAGTCCCAGCTACTCTGGAGGCTGAGGCAGGAGAATGGCGTGAAGCTTGCAGTGAGCCGAGATTGCGCCACTGCACTCCAGCCTGGGCAACAGAGTGAGACTCCGTCTCAAAAAAAAAAAAAAAAAAAACCAAAAAAAGAAAAAAACCACGTCATCTTTAATGAAGTAAATTCCATATAACAAAATTGACCAATTTTATATTTGTAATTCTGTTTTAATAAGCATATAGTACAGCTGTATAATTACCACAATCATCACATAAAACATATCAATCCTGCCAGAAAATTCCCTCCTACTCCTTTCCTGTCAATTGCTTCTCCCTATCTCTTGTTCCTGGTACCACTAAATAACTTTTGGTCATTGTAGTTTTACCCTATCTAGAATTTTATGTAAATAGACTCATACGGTGTGCAGTCTTTTGTGTCTTGCTTTTTTCACATAATATATCATGATATCGCTATACAATAATTTGTTTATATTCACTAGTTGAACATTTGGGTTGTTTACAACTTTTTGGCTGTTAATGAATAAAGAGGCTATTCATGTACATTCAAGTACATGTCTTGTCTGGGTGTATGTTATTATTTCTCTTGGGTAAATACTTAGGAGTGAGCCTGCTGAGTTGTATGGTAAGAGTATATTTAACTTGGGCCTGGTGTGGTGGCTCACGCCTGTAATTCCAGCACTTTGGGAGGCCGAGGTGGGTGGATCACGAGCTCATGAGATCGAGACCATCCTGGTCAACATGGTAAAACCCTGTCTCTACTAAAAATACAAAAATTAGCTGGGCGTGGTGGCGCGCGCCCGTAGTCCCAGCTACTCAGGAGGCTGAGGCAGGAGAATCGCTTGAACCTGGGAGGTGGAGCTTGCACTGAGCCTAGATTGTGCCACTGCACTCCAGCCTGGTGACAGAGCAAGACTCCATCTCAAAAAAAAAAAAAAAAAAAGTATATTTAACTTAATAAGAAACTGACAAACACTTTGTATGACTCTACCATTTTGTATTGCCACCAGCATTATATGAGTGATCCAGTTGCTTCACATTTTCACCAGCATTTTGTATTGCTATCTGCTGAATGTGTCCCCAAAAGTCATGTGTTGGAAACTGAATGCCCAATGCAATAGTATTGGGAGGTATGGTCTTTGGGAGGTGACTGAGTCCTGAGGGCTCTTCTTTCAAGAATGGATTAGGTCTCTTATAAACAGGGCTTACAGAAGTGGGTTCATTCTCTTTCATTCTTCTACCATGTGATGACACAGTGTTCCTTCTCTCTGGAGGATACAGTATTCAAGGTACCACCTTGAAAGCAAAGACCAGACTCTTACTAGACAAGGAACCTGCCAGCACCTCAGTCTTGAACTTCCCAGTCCCCAGAACTGTGAGAAAATAAATTTCTGTTATTCGTACATCACCGTTTCAGGTATTTTTATTATAGCAACACAAAACCAAGATGGGTATTGTCTTTTAAAAAAAGTTCTAGAGAGTGTTTTGTAGTATCTCAGTGTGTTTTTAATTTGCATTTCCTTAATGACCAATGTTGCTGAGCATCTCTGCATGTACTTACTTATCATTTATAGATATTATTTGATGAAGTGTTTGCTTGAATTTTTTGTCTAATTTTTATTGGTTTGTCTTACTGAGTTTAAAAATTCTTTATATAATCTTGAAGCAGATCCTTTATCAGCTATATGTTTTGCAAATATTTTCTCCCAGTCTCTGTGACTTGCCTTTTTATTTTTTAAATGATACCTTTTGAAAAGCAAGCTTTTAAATATTTTGAAATCCAATTCATAAATTTGTTCCTTTATAGTTTATGCTTTTTCAAGAAATTGAGTGTAACCCAAGGTAACAAAAATTTCTCCTGTGTTTTATTCCAGAAATTTTAGTTTTAACTCTTACAGTTAGGTCTGTGTTCCTTTCTGAGTTAAATTTTGGATATAGTGTGAAGATGAGGATTAAAGTTCTCTCTCTTCTTTTGGTATATAAATATCCAATTTCCCAGCACTATTTGTTGAAAATGGTATCCTTTCCAGAGTGAAATACACTGGCACCTTTGTTGGGAATCAATGAGCCATATAAGTGTATGTCTATTTCTAGACTCACTATTCTGTTCCATTGATTTACACATCAATACCAGACTGTCTTGATTACTTGAGCTTTATAATAAGTCTAGGTGTAAGTTTTATATTAAGCCTGAGTGTAAGACTTCTGACTTTATTTTTCTTTTTCAAAAGACTTTCAACTTTACTTTTTCTTTTATTTTGGCTATCCTAGTTGGTTTTCATTTCTATGTAAGTTTTAGAATTTTCTTGTAATTTCTTGGAAAACACTGCTGAGATTTTGGAATTCTGCTGAATCTATAGATCAGTTTGGGGGAGAACTGATATTTTAACAATTTTGAATCTTTTGATTTATGACCACAATATATATTTTCATTATCTAGGTGTCTTTAATTTCTTTCAGTAATGTTTAGTAATTTTCTGTCTACATATTTTACAAATATTTTGTTAAGTTTATTCTTCTGTTTTTCATATTTTTACTATATTTTTATGATATTTGTTTAAAATTTCCAACTGTTCACTGCTTATATATGAAAATGTTACTGATATGTTGACTTTGAGTCTTGTGACCTTGCAATTAGTTCTAGTAGATGTTTTGAAGATTTCTTAGAATTTTCTACATAGACAATCATGTCTGTGAATAAAGATATTTTATTTATTTATTTATTTATTTAAAAATTTTTTTGGAGGCCTTGTGGATTTGAACAGTTTTTTTTTCTTTCCAACCTTATACCTTTTTAGTTTTTTTTAAAAAATTTTTCCTGCCTTATATTGTATTGATAAGAACGTTCATACAATGTTGAATAGGACTGATGAGAGACACCATCCTTGCCTTGTTCCTGACCTTAGAGTAAAAGCATTCAGTGTTTTGCCATTAAGTAGGATACTGTCTTTAGTTTTCTCATAGATAGTTTTTTTTTGAAATGGAGTCTCGCTCTGTCACCCAGGCTGGAGTATAGTGGCATGATCTCCGCTCACTGCAACCTCCACCTCCTCAGTTCAAGCGATTCCCCTGCCTCAGCCTCCCGAGTAGCTGGGACTACAGGCACCCACCACTATGCCAGGCTAATTTTTGTATTTTTTAGTAGAGACGGGGTTTCGCCGTCTTGGCCAGGCTGGTCTCGAACACCTGACCTCGTGATCTGCCCATCTCGGCCTCCCAAAGTGCTGGGATTACAGGCATGAGCCACCGCGCCTGGCCCCTATAGATGCCTTTTATTGTATTGAAGAGCTTTTATTTTATTCCTAGTTTGCTGCAAGTTTTTTTTTTAAATTACAAATGGGTGTTGAATTTTGTGAAAACTTTTTTCTGCATCCATTGAGATGATCATATGGTAAGTTCCATCTTAGACGATTGATATGATGACTCATTGTTTTTCTAAGGTTAAACTAACTTCACATTATTAGGATAAACCACACTGGATTATTCTTTTAATATATTTCAACTGACTGAAGTATTGTTAACATTTTTATATCTATGTTTATAAGGGATATTAGTCTATAGTTTTCTTTCTTATAATATCATTACCTTTGGATAAGTTAAAAGCATTTCAGTCGTATTTTAGTTTTTCCACTCATTACATTTAAGACTTTCAATAAATATACACTTTAAACTCTATTTCTATATATATCAACTTCAAATAATATATTCTGGAGTTTTAATTTTAGATAGGATGGAGTACGCACACTCCTGCATCTCTGAGTACACACTGAATACAGTTAACTCATTAAATATAGCTTTAAAACCTGGACATAATGCGTATAACAGCAATATAAGGACACTGGAAAGTAAATAGTAGCAAGAAGATTGGGAAGAAGACCAGAATTTAAAGTTTTATGAACTGCCAGTTAGTTTATCTTTTTTTTTTTTTTTTTGCACCACTAACCCTTGGCATGGATTCAAGGTAGCCTGAAACTCAAAACCTAGGCATGGACATGGCATGGATAAAGAACAAAGTACAGACAGAGCTCCAGAAGAGGCCCTATAGTTTTGACTTAAGCAGTATGAGGCGGGGCTGGGGGTGGAAGGCGTCACTGAATCTCCAGAGACAGGGCAATCCATCATTTTTATTTCCTTTTTCCTCTATGTTTCCTTGTACCATAGTCCCCAGGCAACGCTGTGGCAATAACAGCAGTGGCCTACTGGGACCTGCAAGGAGCTAAAAGTCTGAGCCGGGGGTGGAGGTCCCATCCTCTTCATTTGGAGAAGACTGATCTCAATAGAGTGATATGAACACTCATTGATTTTTTTCCCCTGTTTTTATCCTTCCACCAAGTGGCCTCATATGTAGGACAGTTGTTGGAAGAGCATGGTAGAGCAGGATAATTGAAGCCCCAGCTCTTTGGCCAGAGGACTGAAAGGGGAGCCCCGGGAAACTGAAGAGTATCAGCAAGATATGGTGAGAAAGGACCTCAGGGAAGTGACCCCCTGAAAGTAGCTTATGAACTCTCAGGCTTGCTCCTTAGCTACCCACTTACAGATCTGATTCTAAACAACATATCAAAGACTTTGAGGTCTGAGCTAAGGAATAGATCATCACTTAATTTCCATATTGGCCACTGGGTGACATAAACAGGAGACAGATTAGAATAGCACTACAAATGCTTTGAGGGAAAAAAACAAACCCAAACCGATATTGAAACTACAACCCAGAAAGTCAGTTGGAATTTGTGGCCTGAATCTAACTGGGTCAGCTGCTGAAACAAAACAAAAATATCAGCATTCTCCATAGGATTTAAATAAGACCCAGAGTCTTATAACATATTATTCAAATGTCTGTGATATGATCTAAAGTAACTTGGCACCTTAAGAATAAGAAGAATCTCACCTCATATGGGAAAAGATAGTCAAAAGAAGCCAATGCTGAGATGACACACAGGTTAAAATTTTCTGACAAGGTCTTTAAAAGAAGAAAGGGTGAATATATTTGAAATGAGTTGAATGATAGATAATTTTAGCAAATAAATGGAAGACTTAAAGAACATCCAAATAGAAATTTTAAACTGAAAAACATAACAATCAAAATAAAAACCTCACCAGATGGTTTCAATAGCAGAATGGAGATGACAGTGGAAAGGGTGAATTCTAAGAAAAATAGAAATTATACAACTGAGAGAAAAAAGATGAAAAAGAAAACAAACAGAGACTTAGGGATCTATGGAACTCTACCACAATGTCTAACACTTGTGTCATCAGAGTCGCAGAAGGAGGAGAAATATTGTGTAGAAAAAAATATTTGAAGAAAAATGTTTGTAAGTCCTCAAATTTGGCAGAATTTCTATGTAGCTCCTATAGATTCATGGAACTCAGGGAAACCCAGACAAGATAATCCTAAAGAAACATGTTTAGGCATATCAAAAGCAAACTGTTTAAAGACAAAGAAAAAAAAGCTTGCAGGCAGCTAGAGAAGCACAACTCATTACTTATAACTGAACTACAATTCTAATGACTACACGTCTCTCGTAGAAACCGTGAAGGTCAGAAGAAAGTGAAGCAATATTTTTAGCATGCTGAGAGAAAAAAATGTCAACCTAGAACTCTATATACAGTGAAAATATCCTTCAGAAATGAAGGTAAAATAGAGACCACAGATGAAGAAAAACTAGAAAATAATTCATTGCCAGTAGACCTGCTCTGAAAGAATTGCTAAAGTAGGTTTTTCAGACAGAAGAAAAAATGATATCAGAAGGAAACTTGGAACATTAGGAATAAATAATATCTTTTAACTCTGATATGAATGGTTAGGAAATTGGCACATACATCCTTCTTTCTGATATCTTTTTTTTTTTTCTGCCAGTGTCCATTTTTTCTTAGCTATACTCTTATTTATACATTTCAGTGTTTATAAATTTGCACAATTGTCAAGCCTTACTTCTATGTTTTAATCAATTCAGTGCAAACAATACTTTTATGTCATGAATTCTTCCTTTCTCAAGTTCTTTTGATGACAGCACTTGTTTGGTGAGAATTTGCTATCGAGAGGTTTTATATCCCTTAAGAAGGGCTGTCTATGATCTTTTGACTCACAATTTTTGGATACTAAATGTTGGTATGAAGAAATCTGAGGTGACTCTGATTTTCCTCGTATGCAAGTGAATTGCTTTTTCTGACTGAATGCTCATACAGTTTTTATTTTTATTCTTAAAGGTAAACAGCATCACCAGAATATATCAAGTTGATTACTGGAATGAATTACTTTTTCCTGGAACGTGATGAATCCTTTTGATCCTCAGACCCAAATGTTCCTTTATTTCAGAAACATTTTCTTCTATTTAATTTTTAAATATTATTTTCTGATTGATTTGCTTGACTCCCAGGGGTAGTCAAGTTTATGCCAACTTTATTTGGTCTCTCTTACATATCTATCTTTTAAATTACTTTTGCTTCTTTGTTTTTTGCGTTTAAGTTTTCAGATTTTTTTTTCTTTTTTTTTTGAGACGGAGTCTTGCTCTGTTGCCCAGGCTGAAGTGCAGTGGCGTGATCTCGGCTCACTGCAAGCTCTGCCTCCCGGGTTCATGCCATTCTCCTGCCTCAGCCTCCCGAGCAGCTGGGACTACAGGCGCCCACCACCATGCCCGGCTAATTTTGTTTTTGTATTGTTAGTAGAGACGGGGTTTGACCGTGTTAGCCAGGATGGTCTGGATCTCCTGACCTCATGATCTGCCCGCCTCAACCTCCCAAAGTGCTGGGATTACAGGCGTGAGCCATCGCACCTGGTAGTTTTCAGATTTTTATCAGCCTTTATTCTATGTTCCCGATTCTTTTATAAATTGTATTACATTGTTTTTGTGTTTCTATATTGCGTTTATTTCTATGGTATTTGTATTATTAACTTTTGTTTCTTTTGTGAACTCTGGTAGCTTGCTTTCACTATCTTTATTTCCTCTTCAATTCCATATCCCTTCTCAGAAAGTCTCCTTTTCAGATCGTTTTTTTCCTCTTTAGTTTCTTGAGCATATAGAGTATTATTTGTTTACTTTTTTTTCATTTCCTGTGGTAATTCTTCTGATACATATTCTTTTTAAGTGTTTTCCTTCTATATTTATAACAATTGTACACGTGGTAAATTATACATGCCATAGTACTATGGCCAGGTCTGCTGCTTGGGAAGTCTTTATGTAATATGGAAAGCAAATCTGGAGGTGGGAGAATTAGAAATCTGACATCAGTAGCAGGAAGATTAGATCTAGATGATGGGGAGACACAGGGTGGTTACTTCATTGTGTAAGGCAGAGACTGGGGCTGGGATGTGACACTCTGAGTTGGTAAGAAAAAGAGCCTGAGTGTAAAGAGAAGAACAAGGCTGATCTGAGTAGCAAGACCCTCTACCCTACCTTACTGGAATAAGCTCATCCATGCACAGAAAGCTCTAGGAAACTGTGCACACTGCTATCAAGTATTGTTTTGAATGGCCAAATTATTTATTCGATCTTGGTTAAGCAAACAGTTTTTACCACCGTGAAAACTTTTTCTGCCTCTATCATTTCTGCTGGTCTCCATATAGTCCCATTAAAAAAAAATCAAGCAATAAAAAATATACATAGTAAAAGTGAAAGCTGATCTTAACTTCCTCCCAATCCTTCACCTCCTTCCTAAGAAGTAACTACTATATAACAATTAGCTGTGTCTACATCTTGACCTTTTCCTGTGTATGCTTATACATAAGAATTTTGTCTTTACTAATATATTTTTTCAATCTTTCTATGCCAGTAAATATTTTTCTACTACAAAAATCACTTGTATAGTATTATATACTATTATTGTATACTATATATTGTACTATATATTGTATACTATGTATTGTATAGTATTATATACCTATTATTTATTTAACTATCTGCTGTTCTTGGTCACACATTTACCCTAACATGCAGCAGTGAACAGTCTTCTATGTGGATATTATGAGAGTTTCTGTAGCATATAATCCTAGAAGAGGATTTTGTGGGTATAAGAATATGGACAAATAAAATTTTGATAAATGCTGAGAAATAATACTTCAAAAAGCCTGTTCCAATTTACTGTCTCATTAATGAGTCTATTTTCCCACACCCTTATCAAAAGAATATTATTCTGATTTTTTATTTTTGTCCATTAGATAAGTTAATAATTGTAACTCATTACTTGTAAAATTTGCATACTACCAATTGCAGTGGAATTTCAGCATATTTTTAAAATACTCTTTGACCCATTTCTTTTGTAAATTTCTATTTTTAGTAGCTTTATTCAGTTCTTTTTGGTTTCTAGAAGTCCTTTATATTGGTTGTTAATTGCTTCTCTATTGAAGATGTTGGAAATATTTTCTCTCAGTCTCTCATTTTTGAATTTTATTTATAATCTTTCCATTATTCAAACTATTTGAACCTTTATATAGCCAAATATTTTAACTTTATGGCTTTTATATCTTTGCTTATAAGAATGTTCTGTAAGGTTAAGATGAAGTTTGCCTATATATTTTTTTCTAATATGTATGTAGTTTTTAATGCTTTTAATGTTTTATTGAGCTTAGTTTTTAATCTGTCTGTAAATAACTAGCCTCTTATTTTGACACTGCTTATTGAATTGTTGGTTCTTTTTCCTCTAATTTGAAATATGACCTGCTTTATCTTTCCATATTGATTTATTTATCTACTCTGGGACCAGTGCCACACTGTTGTTGGTATTTAGAATGGTCAGGCAAGTTCTTCCTCATTATTCCTCTCTTCAAAATTGTGCTGGCTATTTTGTTTCAAGCCATCTGTTTAGAGTTTTGATTGGAAATGGTATCAAATTTATGTATAAATTCGAAGAGAACTGATGAAACGGAAAAGTTCCCTTATCCTCCTCGCAGGGCGTGTGACAGGAGCATGACTCGTTTCTTCAGTGTCTTACTGCCCAAAGCCCTAGAGGGAACATGCAGACAGTCAGGTCGGGGGGCATCTAGGGTTGAATGTTTACAGCTCTCAAAGCCCCAGTGGGCATGTGTTACAATGCACTCTTTCAGTTTTGCCATCCACAGGTGGCTTGCATTAATCAGCTCAATTAGACCCTCTGCCTTATTGCAAGGACAGAGGGCTTTCTATATCCTGGGGTTCTTGCCCTAGAGTACTGGAAAAATCGGATCACATGTGGGCTTGGAGGATGGGTGCAAGGTTTTATTGAGTGGAGGTAGCTCTCAGTGAGGTAGATGGGGAGGGCAAAAGGGGGATGGAGTGGGAAGGTTGTCTTCCCCTGGAATTGGGGCGCCCAATGGCTGGACTTCCCTCTGACTGAATTTCCCATATTGTCTTCGTCATTCTGCTGTTGATGGCCTGCTGGCATCTGCTGGTGTGTTCTTCTGCCAGTGTGTTCCTCTCAACATCCAGCCACTTGTGTGTGTGCCCGCTAGGGTCTCGGAGATTTTATGGGCACAAGATGGAGGATGTGATGGGCCGGAGTGGTCTTGGAAAATGCAACATTTGGGTGCAGAAACAGGAGTGCCTGTCCTTACTTCGGTCCCTGGGCACAGGCCTAAGAGTGAAGCCCTCACCAGGGATCCTGCCCTTCTCTATCCAGCATTTCCCTATCTCCCTCCTGTATCACTGATATCTTTTACTATTGAGTCTTCACATCCAGAAACATAATTTGGTCTTCTGTTAATTTAGAGCTTCTTTTATTTTCTTCTGTAACATTTTACAGCATTCTTTATATTATATGTTTCTTATTGAATTTAATTATGAACAGGTTATACTCTGTTATTATCATGGGATCTTTTAAATACATTCTAATTGGTTATGACAGGTTTAAAAAGCTACTCTTAATTTTTCTGTGTTGATCTGGTATCCAACTAAATCCTGTGTTTGTTCTAAATGCTTATTAGTAGTGCCTCTTGGGTGTTCTAGGTGGCTACTCATAGCGTCTGATAACAATAATAGCTTGTCTTTTTCTTTCCAATATTTACACCAATTTTTTTCTCCTGACATTTAAAGGTTTTTTTTTTTTTCAGTTTCCTGTAATGATTATTTATTGAACTTGGAAGATCTCCATTGTGGTGTTAATTTCTTAAAAACTTAGTGTTTCTTGCTTGCTCTTATTTGTTGCTGAGGACTTAGATTAAACAGTTTATTGCTTTTGAAGTGTATTTTCTCAGTCCAGATGAGGGACTGCCAGTTTGTCTGGCAGTTGATACAAACTAATTACCTCTGGTAACGTTGCAGGAGCTGAAAACAGAAGTGTGACTAGTAAGGTGTGAAGGTGGCTTGATTTCTAGATATGAGGCTCTTGGTGCTTGTTGGCTGACAGACACTCTCCCTTTCTTTAGTTCAGCAGCCACTCTGGTAGTCTTAAACGTCAGAGTTTTTAAGAGGGGTACTCATAGCCCAAATCTAGGGATAAATGTAGGAGATGGAGGAAAGGGGAGTTGCTGTTTTATTGGTGCCACTGTTTAGTTAAATTACCTAAAACATTTTCTCATTCCCCTTTTTCCTGCCTCCACTGCCTTTGGATGTAGATTTATTCTGGAGTTGTGTTGGGAAAACACACTATTTTGGAATGTTTTACTTGTCTACTGAGAGGGTTCTTTGGCTATTTTGGACTACGTTGTCAATCCATTTGCTATTGCTGTGTCACTTCTAGAAACTCCTCATTGTCCTGGACTACTGGCAAAGCTTGTTTTCAATGCTGTTATGAATTTCCTAATTTATTTCCTTTGTATCTATTGTATTTATGCACAGACTTTATGTTAGATCCTTTTCGTTGATTGTTATCCTTAATTAGGGATAATGCCATCTGGACCTGTTAATTTGCTCAAGAACTGAGTGGAGAGGGGTGGATGGAAGATGACACATTACTCACTATTTAACAAAATAAAGTTTTTTTTTCCATAATAAAGCTTATTATATAACAGGTAAAAAATTCAGAAAAATAAGAGGAAGAAAATGATCAGTCTTAATTCAGTCATGACAATCACTGCTAATATTTAGATATGTTAGCAGTGATATCATATTAGATATATATATATATTAGATATATTAAAGTACTATCAGTCCTCTCCTGATGCATATTTAACATTCTTGTGATTATATTCTCTGCAGCATTTTGTATTTATTTTTTCCAGTTAACATTTTAACACATTTCCTGTATCATTAGGAACACTCATGATTAAATCCTTACTTTAATAATATTATAAGATAGAGTAAAGTGGATCCTCCAAGGGTGATACTTACTTGTCTTGGGCCATTTGGGTTAATTTGGTATTTAGTTCTTTTAAGAAGGAAATTCTATTTTTATGCATTTATTATTAAATTTTTTGAAATAAAATCTACAGTGAAATGTATAGACCCTAAGTGTCTAATTTGGTGTTTTGATAATGCTTACATTTAAGTAATCATGACCCCAATCAGATACAGCATATTTACCTGACTCACTTTTTAATTTAATTTAATTTAATTTTTGAGACAGGGCCTCACTCTGTTGCCCAGGCTGAAGTGTACTGGCACAATCATAGCTCACTGCAGTTTTAAATTCCTGGGCTCGAGGGATCCTCCTGCTTCAGCCTCCTGAGTAGCTGGGACTACAGGGATACACCACCATGCCTGGCTAATTTTTTTTCATTTTTTGTAGAGACAGGGTCTCACTATATTGCCCAGGCTGGCCTCAAGTGATCCTTCTGCCTCAGCCTCCGAAAGCCCTGGGATTACAGTCATGAGCCACCACACCTGGCCGACTCATTTTAATAATGTCTAATGATGAACACCTATAAGAAGGTTTTTCATATTTATGCACTTGGACTGTGATTCTAAAAGTGAAATAACTTGGCTTTATTTTACAAACCTTTTAGTGGACTTTACTAAAATCGCTTCCAGAAGTTTGTATCAATTTACATTCCCACCAGTAAGTGGAGAGTGTCAATCTTTTTTTCTGTGATTCCCCTAACATTTTTTGACTAGCCCCCAGCAGAGAAGCTGCACAGTTCCTTTTTGAAAGCAAGTTATGACTCTTTCTGTTAATATCTACTTCCACTCAATCATGGTTGTGTGTGTGTGTGTGTGTATGTGTAAATCATCACTGTTCATGCGTTCAGTGGCGTTGTAACATTTCTCCCACAAGCAACCTTCAATGGCATTATTTATTTATGCCAGTGTCTTCCTAATGAAATCATGTCTCGGTAGCTCTTCTCTGTCTTCTTTCAAAGACTGTGGTATTTCTAGTCACATAGGCTCTAAAACTCATGAGTCCCAATTAATGTCTCTCTTGCTCCAATTGATTCCAACTCTTGTTCTTTCTGTTTTCCTGGCTCACAGCTCTTCCTACTCTTTCTGTCTTTCCATTTTCATTCTCATTGCCTTATTTTAGCCCTTTATGACCTCTTACTTAAAAAATTTCCACAGCTTATACCTACACTTTCTCCCTGCACAAATCTGTCTGACCCATGATTGCTAGATTAATCACTCCAGAGAATTTGTGCTTAAATATTGTTACTCAAAATACTTTAGTCTCCACTCAAAATCCTTTTCCTGGGGATGTCAGCAACATGGCAGAATAGGAGACTCCTGACTATTCCATCTCTCACAGACATACACATAAACACCTACACATGAATTAGTTCTCTCCAAGAGGATGCTAGAATCCAGTTGAAAGTCTCCCACACACTGGAAGACTGAGAAAATACCCACATCCAAACAGGTAGGAAAAGCAGAGACACACTTGCACTAATCCTACCATGAGCATAACGCCTTATAATTAGGAAGGAAACGCCAACTCCCAGCTTCTTCCAGAAGGTTGAGAGTCTTGTACCACACCTATAGTGCCCAACTTTTACAGTTTCTGTGGGAGGGCTTTGATATTAAGTTACCATGCTTGAAGAACAGTAGGGACAGTGCATTGGAGGATTTCTCTCAAGCACAATGGACAAAGGGGCTTTTGAACCATGTGAGGACTCCCAGCTACTCTAGCCCCCAGGGATCAGCCCAACTTCTAACTTCCCCCTAAAGAGGGTTCAGCCTCAGACTTTTCAAGGAAATCCCTGTGGCTCTGGCTTCTAACAAGCTGGTATCTGGGAGTCTAATAAGGAGCCTATAAGGATTAAACTTCTTTGAGTCTAAATCAGAAAGAAGGCACTCCCTGTGCCTTCTCCCCTTGCTGTCTCCCGATATAAATTCCTGCAATCTCTCATTAGAAAGAGAAGGGTGGATCTCTCCATGTCCGAAAGGAAAAGGGGGTACTCTCTATGCCTCTACCCTGCATAGAGTATATCACGATAAGATCACACAAGGCTCCCCCTACAAGGAGGGTGTGAAACTTCTGCTTGCTTGAATAGGAGAGTGGGCATCACTTTCACTTTCTTCCTTGGCTTGTTGCAGTGATGATTTCAGCCCTACAATATCTCCATGGAAAGAAGTTGGATGCCTCCACCAGCAAGAATGAAAGGGATGGCACTCCTCATGCTCTTTTTCTCAGTTTGCTCAGGAGATAAACTCCTGAAATATCTCATTGGAAGGAGATAGAGGGACCTCTCCATGACTGAAAAGGAAAGTAAGAAGTCCCTGACCCTTCTGCTCTGGCTTGTTTCAGCAATAACTCAAGACCAGAAGCCTGTCCTTGCTAGGAGAGTGAGAGACTTTTGCTTGCATGAACAGGAAAGTGGGCGTTCTCTGAAATATCTTCTCTGGCTTGCTCCATCAGCAAATACAGATCTGCAGGTCCTGGAAGTAGTTTCTGCAAGCATCAAGGACTCCACCTTTTACAGTTTCCAACAAGGTACTGGCTTCTAAATTACCCAGATCTTGGAGTTAATGGAGCTGTACATTCCTGAGTTTCCTAAGTTACAGAGAACATAAAGATGACTTTTAAACATGCAGATTTTCAGCAAATATTTCCACAGGTCCAAAGTAAGAAGTCTGATCAAGAATACAAGTATCTCTCTCAGTCACTCACCTTGTGTACAGCAGAACAAGTGTGAGATAAACTCTGGCTGTCAACTTCTCTGCAAGGAAAGAAGGAACTGGAACATATCTTACACCTCAACCTCTTCAGCTGCATTCTAAGGAACTGACTTCTATCCCACTTCTCTCAAGGCAATAGCATGACTTGACACGCTCTAATTTCTTGTGGGACACTAAGAACAAAGATATCAGGTTAGATGAGTACAAGGAGTTTAGAGGCACCCTGAATCTCTGGCTGGGCTGATTGGGGAGAAACATCTTTTACATGGGACCAGTCTAACAAAATTGGGAGAGATGCTTCTTTTGTCTAATGCATGGAAACAAACATGAGAGTCAAGGAAAAATGAAGAAACATGGAAATGTGTTCTAAATATAAGATACATCTCTGGAAGCCAACCCCAATGAAGTGGAGATATGTGATTTACATGACAGGGAATTCAAAATGACAGTCATAAAGATGCTTCCTGAGATAAGGAGAGCAATGCAAGAACAAACTGAGAACTTTAAAAAAAAGATAGAAAATATAAAAATAGCAGCAAACAAAAATAATTGAGCTGAAGAATACAATAATGGAGCTAAAAAATTTAATAGAGGGTCTCAACACCAATCTATATAAAGCAGAAGAAAGAATTAGCAAACTTGATGACAAGTCATTAGAAATAATCCAATCTAAGAAGGTGAAAGAAAAAAGAATGAAAAAGAGTGAAAACAGCGTACAGGACTTGTGGGACACCATTAAGTGGAATAATATATACATTATCAGTGTACCAGAAAGAGAAAAGAAACAGAAAGGGACAGAAAACATTCAAGGAAATAATGGCAGGAAATTTCCTAAGTCTGGAAAAGAAAATAGAAATCCATATCCACGAAGCTCAATGGTCTGTTATAGGATAAATTCAAAGGGACACACACCAAGACGCATTACAATCAAATTGTCGAAAGTTAAAGACAAAGAGAGAATATTGAAAGCAGTAAGGGAAGAGTGACTTGTTACATACATGGGACCTCTAGAAGACTGTCAATGGATTTTCCACAGAAATCCTGAAGGGTAGAAGAGAAAGGGATGATATATTCAAAACTGAAATGAAAAAAAGAACCCTGCCAAACAAGAATACTATACCCAGCAATCCTGTCCCTTAAAAGTGAAGAAGAGATAAAAACTTTCTCCGACAAACAAAAGCCGAGGGAATTTATCACCATTAGACCTAACTTACAAGAATGCTAAAAATAGTCCCTCAAGCTTAAGGAAAAATTGTTAAGTAGCAACATCAAAATATATTAAAACATAAAACTTACTGGTAAAAGTAAGTATGTTGTTAAACTCAGAGCACTCTTAGATTATAACAGTGGTGTGAAAATAAATTTTGTTTCTAGCATGAAAATTAAAAGACAAAATTATAAAAACAACTGTACTTACACTAACTTGTTAAGGGACACAAACTAAAAATTACAAAACATGTCAAAAAAACAAATGGAGAGGAATAAAAGTATAGAGTTTGCACAAGTGATCAAAGTTAAATTATTATCAGCTTAACAAGGGATGTTCTTAGCATATGATGTTTTATATAAGCCTCATAGTGGCCAAAAAAAAAAAAAAAAACTCCTTAGTGGATACACCAAAGATAAAAAGAAAAGATTCAAAGCATACTGTGACAGGAAATCATCAAGCCACAAAAGACAACCATAACAGAGGAAGAGAGGAAAAAAGAATCTACAAATTAACCAGAAAACAATTAACAAAATGGTAATAGTAAGTGTTTATCTATCAATAATTACTTTAAATGTAAATGAAATAAGTTATCCAATCAAAATACATCAAGTGGCTAAATGGATTAACCAAAAAAAGACTCAATGATATGCTGCCAACAAGGGACTCACTTCACCTCTAAGGACATACATAGACCAAAAATGAAGGGATGGAAAAAGTTATTCCATGCAAATAGAAATCAAAAGAGAGCAGGGATAGCTGTATTTATATCACACAAAATAGATCTTAAGTCAAAAACTATAAAAAGAGGTGAAGAAGGTCATTATATGATGATAAAGTGGTCAATTCATCAAGAAGATATGACAATTGTAGATATGCATCCATCCAATGTTGGAACACCTAAATAGGTAAAGCAGATATTAATAGATCCAAGGAATGAGATAGACTGTAATATAATAATAGTAGGATAATTAAATACCACACTTTTAACACTGGACAGATCATCTAGACAGAAAATATTGGACTTGAAGTATGCTTTATTTATTTATTTATTTATTTTGAGACAGGGTCTCACTCAAAACCCAAGCTGGAATGTAGTGGCACAACAATGGCTTACTGCAACCTCTACCTCCCCTAGCTCAAGTGATACCCCCACCTCAGCTTCTTGACTGGCTGGAACTACAGGCATGCACCACCATTCCCAGCTAATTTTTGTATTTTTTTGTGGAGACAGGTTTTTGCCATGTTTTCCAGTCTGGCCTCAAACCCTTGGGCTTCAGCAGTTCACCTGGCTTGGCCTTCCAAAGTGCTGGGATTACAAATGTGAGGCACTGCACCTGCCCTGAACCACACTTCAGATCAAATAAACCTAACAGGCATTTATAGCATATTCCATTCAACAGCAACAGAATATAAATTCTTCTCAAGTGCATCTGGAACATTCTTCAGGATATATCATATGTTAGGCTGAAAACAAGTCTTAACACATTTAAAATGATTGAAATAATATTGAGTATCTTTTCTGACCACAATGGCATAAAACTAGAAATCCATAACAAGAGGAATCTTGAAAAATTCCCAAATATGAGAATTAAACAGGGTGCTTCTGAATAACCGATGGGTCAAAGGGGAAATTAAAAGAGAAGTTAAAAAATATCTTAAGACAAATGAAAATGGAAACACAACATACCAAAATTTATGGAATGCAGCAAAAGCAGTCCTGAGAGGGAATTTTATGACAATACATGCCTACATCAAAAAAGGAAAAAGATTTCAAATAAACATCGGTAAAAACGGGATATCCACATGCAGAAGAATGAAATTGGATCATTTTGTCACGCCATATACAAAATAAACTCAAAATGAGTAAAAGATTTAAATGTTAAGAACTGAAACTGTAAAGTTGCTTGGAGAAAATGGGAAAGCTCCATGTCATTCATCTGGGCAATGATTTCTTGGATAGAACTCTAAAAACCACAGGCAACAAAAGCAAAAATAGACAATTGGGATTGCATTAAATTAAAAAGCACAGCAAAGGAAACTATTAACAGAGTAAAGACACACCCATGAATTGGGAGAAAATATTTGCAAAAACTTAGACAGCTGATGAGGGCCTAATATCCAAAATATATGAGGAACTCAAACCACTCAATAGTAAAAAATCAACCTGACTAAAAACTGAGCAAAAGATCTGAATAGACATTCCTCAAAAGAGATATAAATGGCCAACAGATATATGAAAAAACTGTTCATAATATCTAATTACCAGCGAAATGCAAATTAAAACCACAATGAGATATGACCTCACAGCTGTTAGAATGGCTATTATTAAAAAATAGGAATGATAAAGTTTTGATGAGGAGGTGGAGAAAAGGGAACTGTTTATTGGTATGTAAATTAGTATAGCTATTTTGGAAAAGAGTATGGGAGTTCCTCAAAAAACGAAAAATAGGATTGCCATATGATCCAGCAATCCCACTTCTAAGTATATATCCACAGAACTGAAATTGATATGTCAAAGAAATATTTGCACTCCCCTGTTCATTGCAGCATAATTCACCATAGCGAAGACATGCAAAATTCACAAAAGCCAAGATATACAACAAATGAATCGTTTAAAAATGTAGTAAATATACACAATAGAATACTATTTAGCCTTAAATAAGAAGGAAATTCTGCCATTTGCAGCAATACGGATAGAGCCGGAGGACAGTGAATGAAATTACCTAGGCACAGAAAGACAAATGCTGCCTGATTTCTTTTATATGTGGAAGCTAAAAAAATCGACCTTACAGAAATAGAGAGTAGAAAGGTGGTTACCAGAGCCTGGAGGGATGGGGAAAGGAAAGATGTCGATCAAAGTGTCCAAGGTTTCAGTTAGACTGGAGAAATAAGTTTTAATGTTCTATTGCGCTTTATGGTGACCACACTAAAAAAAATTGTACTGTATATTTCAAGTTTGTTAAAATAATAGATCTTTAACATTCTCACCACAAAAAATTAGTTAGTGAGGTGATGAATATGTTACTTAGCTTGGTTGAAACTTGTATGTATACATCAAAACAAAACAGCATATTCTATAAATATAGACGATGATTATTTGTCAGTTTTTAAAGATTTAATCTTGGCATTTAGGGCCCTCCATAGTCTTCCATTTTTATTCCTCACTATCTTTTTGATCAAACCTATATTCTAGCCAGACAGAACACTTGTTTTCCTCATATTTGACACAATTCTCTATTGTTCTCTGCTTTAGTCAAGTTTTTGCCTTTTCTGGAGTACTTTTTGCTCCTCCATGATTTAATTTTTCAAATTTTACCTTTCCTCAAAATTCAGTATAAATGTCATTTCTTTCACAAAATTTTCCCTGTTAAACCCAGAAAAATAATCTCTTTTCCCTCTGAATCATTAGGGTACTTTATTAATTTTTGTTTTGAGTGTTATTTTCTTACCAAGAAAATATTATTTCTTTCAGTATTATCTTGAATTATGATTCATTCACTGTCTAAACCTCCTTATTGAGTGGAAATTTCTATGAGGGCAAGTTCCAGGTTTAAAATTATTTATTTATTTTTTTCAATATCTTGCACAGAGCAGAAAATTGGCAAATAAATGTTTATTGTCTGAGTCGTACTGGGGAGAGGAATGGAATTTGGAGCAAAGGACATAACTTATTTGAATATATTGGAAAACATACCAATCTAGCATTTGTTCTTTAAAAAAAATGAGTTAACAAGTGAGATATGAACCAAGATTTTTAGAGGTTCAAGGACTGACATATTTCTGTGGGATATTCTGGTTCAACTCCCAAATCACCTCTGGGTCAAGACATTGGAGGTGTTTTAGAGCTTAAAGTAGAAACTCATAGCTCAGTGAAAAAATATGTGATCTATTATTGCTGCAAATGTATAGAAAATATATAGAAATGTATTTTCTATATATATATTTGAATATATATATTCATATATATATTCAAATATATATATATTCACATATATATTCAAATATATATATTCATATATATATATTCAAATATATATATATTCATATATATATTCGAATATATATATATTCAAATATATATAGAAAATGTATAGAAAATGGAATTAGCACATGCCTGTAGTATTTCAACCATGCTTAAAGACAGTCTTTCTGTTGCCTTAATCTCTTTTGACCACGGTGCTTTAATATTTGCTAAATGTGTATGTGCACACGTGTGTGTGTGCACTTCACATCTTATCCGGGCATATTGGAAACCTTGTAATATAGTTTTTGTTTATTTTTAACCTTCCTCTCTACTGCCTTCCACTGCCACCGTTTAAATATACAAAACTGTCACTGTGTGAGATATGGCCATTGTGTTGCTAGCTCTTCCATGATGTTTATAAAATATGTCAACTCCCTATAGTGAATTGGCATTGTTTTGCTCTCCCACTTACTATCAACGAAAAAAAAGCAAATGCCCCCAAGCAAATAATCTAACTCATTAACCCTCATTGCATTACAGAGATGGAAAAATTTATCAATAATAAGAGCTGAGCATCAGGGGAAGATGCTTTATCTTACCCCAAACCCGGAGACTCATCCTGGGGGGCACCAGATCTCTGCAGTAGCTCCCATCTCCTTGCCCATCCCCTTACTCTCCACCTGCACCATTCATCTGAATAAATTAGCCTCACTGAGAGGAAGATGACAGCAAAGAGCACACCTGCAATGTAGTGTGACTGCCACAGCTTAGTAAGGGGTGGCCAGGGAAGCGATTTTTAAAAAACGGGGGAGGAGAATTGTCAGGGTTTGGCTCCTTGTGAAATTTGCCTGTCAGAACAGATGATGCATTTGGGCATAACAAACTCCAGTTTCTTCTTCTGGCAGTTTCTCTTCCCAATTTCAAGGCTTTCACAGTTTTGCTGCAACTTACCCTTTTATGGGGCTTTTCTTCTCACATTTCTCCATTGACTGTTGGTCCAGAGAGGTGAGAGATTATGTTGAAATTGTCTGCTTAGGACTGATTTGCTCTAGAATCAGGCCAATCAGGACAACAGGCCCCTCTAGCATCCGCCCTCACTGCCCTTGTTTTCAGGGCACCATCCACCCATCCTTCAGTTTGTCTGGAATTGGAGGGGGTCTGGGGGACTGATGTTCAACAAGCCATGATCAGCCTAGTTCAGAGGGCAGTGGGCTTTTTCTGGAAATGGCATGGGGAAGGATGTGAATTTTGGAGGTGCAGGGAGAGCAAGGAAACGTAATACAGATGCGATCATGGTGTACTGTTTGTGGGAGCTGTCTTGTCTCTTAAAATCTTGGGGGACATTTCAGTTTGGAATAATGGGTGAGTAGTTAAGGCTAGAATATGAAGTATTCTTCCAGAAGTGTTCACTGGCAAATGTTATACTAACTTGTGTCATACAGGTATAGTGTTTCTGCCCATTGAACCTCAGCACAATGTTAAGGAACTAAATCTTATTATCCTCATTCTATTAATATTGCAGTTGAAGCACAGAGAAGTCACATGGGTGGTAAGAGTTGGCATTGAGGCCGGGCGCAGTATCTCACGCCTGTGATACCAGCACTTTGGGAGGCAGAGGCAGGCGGATCACGAGGTCAAGACATCAAGACCATCCTGGCCAACATGTTGGAACCCTGTCTCTACTAAAAGTACAAAAATTAGCTGGGCATGGTGGCGTGTGCCTGTAGTCCCAGCTACTTGGGAGGCTGAGGCAGGAGAATCACTTGAACCCGGGAGGTGGGGGTTGCAGTGAGCCGAGATTGCGCCACTGCACTCTAGCCTAGCCTGGAGACAGAGCGAGACTCAATCTCAAAAGAAAAAAAAAAAAAAAAAAAAAAAAAGAGTTGGCATTGTAATGAAATCTGGAGCTCTGAGCCTGGTCTATAGATTTTTCTAGTATCTAATCTCCCAAGAGAGTAAAATTCCATTTCTAAAGTATCTGGCCTTGCTTTCTTTAAATAATGGATAATAAGGATGTGGGGGGTGGACCTCTGCGAAGGAAGAATTTAAATATCCAGAGGGAGAGAATGCCTCTTTAGATTTGGAGTTTCTGTGATAAGTAGAGCTGCTCCTTTAATTTTATTTCAAAGTTAAATGATAGTAGTGAGTGGAATACAGGCACCAATCTAAGACCTGTTTTCCCGTTCTCTGCTTTCAGCTCTAAAACAAAGAGAATTTATCATTTGCCTTCATATACTGTGCTGTGTAGGTACCCAGAGACAGCAAAATTCCAATTAAAAGAGTATTGATTGCTCATAAATTAATGCCATCCATTTAAAATCGATGGTCACTTAATGTCTTTCAATGATTTTTATTGTGAGTCAGCTCAGCCCTTGTACTTTGCTTATTAAGTGTTCCAGTATAATTGTATGCCTATTTAACATGGGTGATTCTTTTGCTATTAACATATGGTTTTCGATTTTCATCCAGTTAGCACTATTAGTCATTGCACGTGAAAGTCAGTGCAATCTAACAAACTCGAACAACTTCCCTCACCTACTCTCAGAGATAATGTATGTATCCCTCATTCCTCTGAGCCCAAAGCAGGTAAACATTTTCAATTAAACTGAAGAGAATAACAGAAGCTCGCCAGAATAGTAAAAAAAAAAAAAAAAAAATCCACAAAAAACCCCAAACAAACAAGCAACCTTCCCCCCACCCTCCCTAAAAAAAACACCAAGAACAAAAAACAAACAGACCCACCTAGGAAACTAAAGCATAAAATTGTCATGGGAAGTTATAACTGGATCCATAGAAGATATAATTTCATTGCCTATGAGCAAAATCATGATCTAATGGTTTTCGGAGACATGGGGTACTGGACGTCTGTGAGGGGCCTGTGGAATCCCCCAGAGCATTGTGCTAATTAAGTAGGAAAGGGAAGCATGTTGGGAAGCCACCAGATGCCAGGCTGAAGTCTGGCAGTAAAGGGAGCTGGCTAAGCTCAAGGAACATACATTTCAGGAGACAGATGTGATCACTGTATGAGGCTTGGGTGAAATTTATCTTCCAGTTCAATGGCTGGACCGGGACTGTGAGGTAACCTGTGGCCAATCAGGATATCCTTGTGACTAATGTTAATACTTCAGACTCCTGAGATCTCATCCCACTTCTTTGCATTGGTGTCACAGCTAGAGTCCATGAAGGATAAGCAACCGAGCAGCTTCTGCCTACTTTGGCACTTCTGTTCTGAAGAGAGCTGTTCATTTATTTAGCCAGTATCTACTTTTGGCATTAGGAGCTTTTCAGTGAGGTTGAGGGGGTGGGAAAGAGGGCAGAATTCCAGAAGAGGAGCGCATCAAATGGGAACATTCCTCAGGGACCAGGCTCCTCGGGTTCTGATCCTAGGTCTCTCACACATTGGTTGCAGGTCATTTGATTTCTCTCTGTTTGTTTGCTTATCTATAAAGAAATTGTACCAGATAACACATCCCTTCCAGAGCTAAAATTTGTTCTACTACACGGTCCAAAATAGCATCCTCCAACTGTTTTGCTCATGTACTTGCTAAAAGAATTTTTTAAAAGGGTATGTACCCCCACATTTTAAAGATGACATGCCATAAATTTAATTAGTTACAAAAGATGTAGTTTCCAGCATATTGTCTATTGCATAAGGGTTTTAAATACATGTTTTTCAAAACTGTGGATTTGCTCATTCAGCTTATGATACATGTCACCACATCACCTAATTAACAAAGCCAGTTTTTATTGTCAGATCATTCAGCCAAATAAGACTTGTTTGCTGTCAGAAAAAGTCTGACTTTATTTTGTAATTTAAATAAATACGTTAACATGCACCCTGCTGACAATCATCTCATTTTGGAACTTGAATTCTAGGATGAATAACTAATTAGATACTTCGAAAACTAGTAAGCCAGCTAGCTAAAGCAGGGATCCCTGCCATGAGTTGGCCAGCCCTTTAATATTTCTTAACTGTGTCCTTAAAGTACTAAGAGCAATGTAGTCTCCAATTGTCCCTTTGTTTAGTGGCTCTGAGGTTTGTAAACAATGGGACAAGTCACTGTGTCAGTTTCAGATTGAATGAGAGATATGCTTTTCTTTTGGAAAGTGGGAGAAGGGTCTTTATGAGATGGGAGGTGGGAAAAGGAGAACTAGCAGCCTGTAGATATGTTATTAGGCAAACTTATTTTAGAAACGATGCCTATGGAAGTTGAGAATCTGGAAATGAATCTGCTTAAAATCACCATGATATGTATCCCCTGGGGAGTTTTCATGTACCCCTGCCAAGGAGTACACAGCCTGGAAGCACAAAGAATTGGTAGGGGGTAGGATACTCTCCACTGTCATTTCATGCCAAGCATTTCAATAAGGCCAGAATGGCAAGGACTGTCTTTTGTTAGGGCTGGCAGCCCCCACACATGATGCATACTCCCCTTTGAAATGAATTGGACATCAAGCAACTTTCTATGATTGAATTCCCAGGTCTGTCATTAGGGTATTGCCACTTTATCAGCTAACATTTACTGAGAATCTAACTTGTAGGTGCTTCTGTGAACATAAAATATAACTTATGCAATTTATGAAGATTCAAATTTTCCAGAAGTCAGGATGCCCAGAGGCAAATACAGTACTGATAAAAAGCAATGACTCTGGAATAATTTGTCCTAGGTTGGAATTTGGTCTCTGCAATTTTGCTTGTGTTATGGGGATAGCCTCTGTTTTCTCATCTGTTCAAATAGAAGAAATAATACCTCTTTTATAGTGTTTAATATTTTCTCCATTTCTCCTCACTCCTTCATCCATGTATCATCTTCTCTGCAATGATTCATCCTTGTAGACCACATCACTAGGGTTCCCTTGCCAGTTAATTGGCTTCCAATATTTGCTAAAAAGAGGTACCAGGGGAGATTGGAGGATGAGGAGAGAGGTGAGATATCTTTTCTAGGCCCTCTTTGGGCCATACATGACACCATGGCTGGATCCCTTCAAAACTACAGACAACTTTTGCTGATGGTCTTGCCTTCATATTTCAAATCTAACTCTACCCCACAGGCTTCTCATCATTTCTGGTCTCTGACCATACCATCAGAATATATTTACTGTGATGTTTCAAAGTTTTTCTTCAAAGGAACTTCCCTCTCCTTTACTCAGTGGGTTCTGGGTGTGAGACCAGGCTTATATTTGGAAACTGGGCAGGGGATACCCAGTTTGTACTGGGGTGGCTGCTTTACCTTTCTTATCACCCTGCTTATAACAGTTAAGCACTACTGTCATTTGCTGCCCACCTATTTTGCCTCTAGGAACTCTGTCTTCTACCGACCACATCCTTATTCTATCCTCTGCCCTCTGTTACGTTGGCTCTGGCATTTCTGCTTCACTTAGTGTGACCTATTGCTTTGCCTAAGCTTCCAAGGGCCATCCTAGCAGTGTATGAGCATTGTTTCCCAGGGTCTTTGCCAGAGTGTCAAATCTGTATTCTGAGAGAGCGCTTCTGTACTAATAAACTCTCCCTCATCCAACTTCACAATTCCCTCCTCTCCCCTTTGTCTAGCATTCTCTCAGGATTCATTTTTGGGGTCATAATCTCCAAGTTCCAACTACTCTACATCAGCCAGAGTCTATAGCACCTTTGGTGCTTTCACTTTTCCCTCGAATTGGTCCTTAATCACTCTTAGCCAGTCATCATCTCTTTTAATGAATCAATGGCACTCAACAGCCACCCAGTTCCATCCTTATATTCGCCTTTCCCCTCATATATCTCAAAAGCCAGACATACTAAACCAGTTAGTGCTCCTCCTTCCACTGGCATCACATCCCAGGGTACAACCAGTGAAAGGTTTCATAATTGCACCACTGAAGCATGTCCGGTGCTATCTATACTCTACCTGCCACTAGTGGTGGGGCCTCTTTGTCAGCCAGCTGGCAGGTGATGCAGCTCCAAAATCCAAATTTAGAGTCTTCTTTCTGGGATAGCTCCTGGTATCAACTCACTTAGATTGGGTTCTTTGGAAAGAGATTCTGTGATGAGAAGCCACAGGTAGAAGTAGAAAGTTTACTGGAGGCCAGGCACAGTGACCCATGCTTGTAATCCCAGCACTTTGGGAGGCCGAGGCGGGTGGATTACAAGGTCAGGAGATCAAGACCATCCTGGCTAATACGGTGAAACCCCATCTCTACCAAAAATACAAAAAGTTAGCCAGGCGTGGTGACGGGTGCCTGTAGTCCCAGCTACTCTGGAGGTTGAGGCAGGAGAATGGTGTGAACCCAGGAGGCTGAGCTTGCAGTGAGCCGAGATCGCGCCACTGCACTCCAGTCTGGGCGACAGACCAAGACTCCGTCTCAAAAGAAAAAAAAAAAGGAAGTTTATTGGAAAAGTGTTTTTGGGAGATACACTAGTAAGAAAGTCAGGGTGGCAAGATTGGGAAGACCAAGAAGCTGACCTCCATCCAATTTAATTGCAAGTGAGGCTTCAGCTGATCCCAAGGAGCCCTCTAGAGCTGAGATGGTCCTTTAAGTTCTCTCAAATGGAAGCAAGGGGGATAGGCATTTATATCCCTACAGCAGCTAGCCATTAGCTGTGGGACCATTCTCTGCAGAAGGAAGTGTAACCTTGGGCAGGAGTTCTCTGTGGCAGAGCCAATTCCCAGTGTGGGATGCAGCTGTGAACCCTCAGCAATTGGGAACTGGGTGCATCCACCCTCAACAGAGAATCTGGACAGAGTACAACAGCACTAAAGCCACACTGCAGTCCAACTCTCAGCCCCACTGAGAATGCAAAAGATGAACAAGAATGTCTTTTAAACACATTTTCTTCTCTTGCACGTCAATTTTCAGTTCGTAGCCTAGATATTTCCAATGTAGCAACAAAGACATTTCAACAGTGGTCACAGCAATGGTAAAATTGGACACAAATAAAAATGGAAAGTTTTGACAGTTTTAGCTGCATTTAGTTAAATATTGTGTTTATGCTCATTATTTGGCATAGCTCCTGTTGTTCTTGAGAGTATTTCAGAATATGCTTATTTAATTTTCTTTCTTTGCCATTTTTACTTTATTTTTTCCACCACATTTACTTTTCTGCAGTTAACTGACAATAAAAACAGAAGTGGAGTTGCTCAGAAGTCTACCCCAAATGGGCTGGGCGCGGTGGCTCATGCCTGTAATCCCAGCACTTTGGGAGGCCGAGGCAGGTGGATCACGAGGTCAGGAGATCGAGACCATCCTGGCTAACACGGTGAAACCCCGTCTCTACTAAAAATACAAAAAATTAGCCGGGCGAGGTGGCCGGCGCCTGTAGTCCCAGCTACGTGGGAGGCTGAGGCAGGAGAATGGCGTGAACCCAGGAGGCGGAGCTTGCAGTGAGCCAAGATGGCGCCACTGCATTCCAGCCTGGGCGACAGCGAGACTCGGTCTCAAAAAAAAAAAAAAAAGAAGTCTACCCCAAATGTTCCCCAAGCATGCGTTAGCGACTTCAAATACCATCACTTCCGTATTACATTTTGTCTCCCTTATATTCCTAATGAGGCTTACCTGCTTTTGGTTCTTAGGAAAAGGTCTGGGTGGAAAATATCAGCTATTCTTGCCCTAGAGAGTCTTGAAGCAAACACTAACATCCACTGTCAAGCAAATGAAAAGTCTAAAAGATAGGACAGAGAAGCTGTTAAGCTTTACCCCAGCTGAAAGTTTGAGTTGAACTAACTTGGACTTGTTCTGCTGACTGGCTGTGCAGATTTGGTGATATTTTATTAGTTTTTCTTTCCTTCAAAATTATGCAAAGGTCATGGTCCATCATGAAGTTTTATTTTTAATGTTCTATTTCGTTTTCTTGTTATCAATCAAGAATATTATTGCCTGAAATAGTTTTCCCATTAGATAAGGATGTTAATTGGTTGACAGAAATAATTGCTTAAAATGAAAGGACCTCCTTTTGCTGCTCAAAGCCGAGAAGCCTGATACTGTTTGTGATACAGGCCATTGGTAAACGCTGTTGACCTGTGACCTGTGATTCCCCATTCACTTGTTCTTTTTTGGAAGGAACAAGATGCTCTTCCTGCCTGGGGGTTTGCTCTGCTCAGCTACGCCACCCTCTGAAACATGTGATCTGCATTCCAAATGCTTCACTGACAGGTTCTCTATTACCCAGCACAGGTAGGTCACTGTCATTGGCATCTATGTGGGTGATGAGTTCTGTTTCATCATAAATAACCTGAATATTCATGTCCTAGACTATTGGTGACACTGGAACCTTCCTATTCATGAATACAATACTAAGAACATTGCATATACCTATTTTGCTATAGTGAGAAAAGCCCTCAAATCTCACTCTCAATATTACAGTGCCCTCCCACCCCTCCACCCACAATTTTCAATGTTGGATTACTCTATAATAGGTAGATAATTATCTGAATTTATAAACAACATAAATAATTCTCAGACATTTCACACAGCAGCTACAGCATGAGGTTTGAGTCAATCAGTCTTAACAGACACTCTTAAATTCATCTCCAGAGCATTTAGCGAGATTGAGAAAGAAGAAAAATTCTCCTCATTCTAACATTTTAGTCCTAGGTGAGAATATTTGCAGTCAGAAGCTTTAAAATTGCTGACAGTGGCCACCACATGTTTCCTGGGAATGTGCATATTCTCTCTGCACAGGGGTGCCTACTTTTTTTTTTTTTTGAGACGGAGTCTCATTCTGTCGCCCAGGCTGGAGTGCAGTGGCATGATCTCAGCTCACTGCAAGCTCCCCCGCCCGGGTTCACGCCATTCTCCTGCCTCAGCCTCCCGAATACCTGGGACTACAGGCGCCCACCATTACGCCCGGCTAATTTTTTTGTATTTTTTTTTTTTTTTTAGTAGAGACGGGGTTTCACTGTATTAGCCAGGATGGTCTCGATCTCCTGACCTCGTGATCTACCCGCCTCGGCCTCCCAAAGTGCTGGGATCACAGGCATGAGCCACCGTGCCCAGCCAGGGGTGCCTACTTTTTAAAGAGAGATATATAGGGACTAGGCCACAGTTGCACAATCCCATTTAACCAGAACTCTGAGAGCCAGAGAATATAGACCGCCCTGAAACCTGACAAGGATTGAGCATAAGCAATATTTCAGAAGCTGTTTAAACATGTCATTATCTGGCTTTTCTATTTCAATAAGTTGTAAGCAAGCTGCCTCCTCTATAAACACATCAGCAGGAAAGGAGAAAGCCATGTGAATTATTGCATCTCTACTGCCTGGGACTTGGGGAGACAACATCAATTTTAATGCATTGAAATGCAGAACTATCTTTGAGGGAATCCTATTTGGATTGGATCTCTTTGAGGGAATCCCTTATTTGGAATAAGACCACTGGAAAAGTCTGGGCTACTTTAAGGAAAGTGGAGAGATGTTCATTTTATAAGACTTAACTTGCACATATTTCCATGAGTGAATAAAGCAAATGTTAACTAATGGTTTTGTTTTTTTTTTCTTTTTTTGAGATGGAGTCTCGCTCTTTCGCCCAGGCCAGAGTGCAGTGGCGTGATCTCTGCTCACTGCAAGCTCCGCCTTTCTGGTTCACGCCATTCTCCTGCCTCAGCCTTCCACGTAGCTGGGACTACAGGCGCCGGCCACCTCGCCCGGCTAATTTTTTGTATTTTTAGTAGAGACGGGGTTTCACCATGTTAGCCAGGATGGTCTCGATCTCCTGACCTCGTGATCCACCTGGCTCGACCTCCCAACGTGCTGGGATTACAGGTGTGAGCCACCGCATCCGGCCAACTAATGGTTTTTAGCTAACGTTTTCCAGCAAGATTTGGGAATAGAAACGTGAACAGAAGCTCAGCATAGTTACTTATTGTTCTGTCCTGCTATGAGCATTACTTATTTCACACATGATTATAGTAAAGTCTTCAGGCTGAGCCTAAGCTATGCTCATCCTTGGATTCCTACACATTTGGGTGCATCTTTGAGTCCTGAAGGAGGCCTTTGAGATGGTAGCAGGGGTCCTGAGTGTAGCATGTGTCTATTACTTTTCTCTGGGTGGCCATAGGTCCTCATCCTGGGCCCTATGAAGGGGGATTACAAGACAAAAATTAAATATAAAAGAGTTGTTTTCTAAAACTTTTGTAAGGTATTTAACTCATGACAGCACTACTTTAAAGGTTGTATTGCAGAGTACAGCCAGACCCACCTGAACCTAGCTATTAGGGAAAGTTGGAAAGGATGCCAGTCACACTGTGTGGCCACTGACACTCTTGGTGTCAGCGTAAACTGTGCTGTGCCCTTTAGGCAAAGAATTGATGGCTGCCTGGCAGCTTTTCTGTGTTGTCTCTATGACTAGTGGTTCTCAACTAATGGAAAATTTGCTTGCCAGGGGACATCTGGAAATGCCCAGAGATATTTTTAGTTATCACAACTTGAAGGAGTGTAAGTGGTTGGGGGGAGTTTTGCCCAATGAAGGGATGCATTTGCTCAGGTTGCTTGGGCTTGCTTACAGCGTGGCAATCAGATTTTATGAACAAAGCCCCAAACTTGGCATTTTTATAACTAACCTTGGAAGTCACATTGATTCACTTCTGCCACAGTCTGTTGGACAAAGAAGTCACAAAGGTCCAACTACTTTTAAAGGAAGAGGACATAGATACTGCAAGTTCATGGGGAGGGATATCAAGATTGCATTGTAAGAAAAACAAGCATGTTGGGAGATATTGTTGTGGCCACCTTTGGAAATTACAATCTACTGTAAGTAAAACAAGAATCAATCAATATAAATTTAGGCTTGAATCACTTCTCTTTTTTTGAACCAAAGATAAAGCTGTAAAGAAATATAGAGATACATGGAAGGATGATGTTAAATCAATACAAAATGATCAGTGAGTTAAAAGTTACAGGTTCTAGGAGACATGGCTGGTGAATACAATAATAATTTATTAATTTTAATGTTAGCTTCAAATTTTTGGTTCTTTGGAAAATTGTTTAGGCCCCCAAATATATAGGTATATATATATATATAGCTGCATTGGTGCTGTAAGTCCAGAGCAGTTTTGCAAAATAGGCTGTGTTGCTAGAGAGATGCTATTTTCCTTGGCCTGTTTTTAAGCTGCTGTCCAATAGAACATTTTTTTTTCCTGGTTGAGAAAAAACTGGATATGATCAATATAAAAAACTGGACAAACTGTGTGGTATTGGGTTGGTAATCAGACAAATCTTCTTGCTGTGGAGCACACCTTCCTTTGATGTCATTTGTCTCCATTTATTGGAATGAAAACTTCTCAAAGTATGAATCTTTAGCAAACAAAATGAAGAACGCTGAAAAGAAGCATGTAGCACATACGCTTGAAAAATTAGGGAGAAAGCAACATTAGCAGAAAAATGGTCTTTCTATTTCACCTGAGATAAGTAGTCTATGAAATCTTGTAATCACTGAAATCATAATTTTTTTCTTTTTCTTTCTTTTTTTTTTTTTTTTTCTGAGACAGGGTCTGGCTCTGTCACCCTGGCTGAAGGGCAGTGGTGCAATCACGGCTCACCACAGCCTCAATCTCCTGGGCTCAAGCAATACTCCTGCCTCAGCCTCCTGAGTAGCTGGGACTACAGGCATGTGTCACCATGCCAAGCTAATTTTTAATTTTTTGTTTGTTTGTTTTTTTGTAGAGATGGGGTTTCACCATGTTGTCCAGGCTGGTCTTGAACTCCTGGACTCAAGTGATCTGATCGCCTCAGCCTCCCAAAGTGCTGGGATTCCAGGCATAAGCCACCATGCCCAGCCTGAAATGATAATTTTCAATAGAACTATTGGCTTTGTTAGATTTGAATTTCACAGATCGAGTCTGGTAAACTCATTGGTGCTTATTTTGCAGACTGTACTATCAGTCTCAGCATTGAACTTTTAGAGATTTCTTAAATGATGTTATGGGATTATCTTGCACATCGACATTATAATAAATTCCTTCAAGGGCAGCCCTTGACTGAAGTAATTTTCATGATTACATTGACCTGAAAAAATATGCTTGCAAGAGACGCTGTGCCCATATATCACAGAAATACAGCTATTGATCATCATGTAAACGGAGGACTGTGCCAGTGAGGGCTGCAGAACGTGGGAAGATCTACAGACTCTTTTTGTTAGAAACTGTTGCAGATCAGGTTCCCCAGGAAACAGACTCTGAAACAGAGATTTGTGTGCAGGTTTATTGGAGGAGTGCTCTTGGGATCAACACTCTGGAAGGATAAAGAAAGTAGAATTGGGCAGAGGGAGAAGTTGAACTTTGATATAGTTGCAACAAAGGCCTCAGCTTATTCCATGGGGCACGGTGGAGTTGGGGTAGACCTAGAATGAACCAAATAGAGGTTAAGGGGTCAGTACCTTATACAATGATGTTGACCATCACGGACGTGGGCTGACGCAGAAAAAGGGTCAGAAATTTGGGTAAAATGACTCTCTTTAGACACCAGCAGTTCTTGGAATGAGGCTCTGCTGAGAATTCTCAGCAATCATTGTTTGCAGCAGCTAGGGGAATAATTGTCTCAGTTCTGAAGAGGGCATTCCTCAGCATCTACTGCAAAAGCTTATTTGAACTACTGAGGAATACGGCACAATTAATATAAACCTAGGTTCTCAAACGCAGATTATGATGAAAGCCTTATTTTGAAGGAATACATTTTCATTCAAAACCCATCAGCATCAAGCCCAAGATCTCTCATACTCATAATATCATCAGGTGATACTGCTTAATTCCATGGCAATGAAATGTTAGATTTGTGCCATTTCCAGGAGATCTTGTGTAAGATGCTTCAACTTCTGCAGATTCACAACAGTTGTCATACATAGTGTGAGATGAATGCATCTCCAAGATAGAGATGTAGCATTCGGGATGAATTTGTTAATAATCATAAAGACAGTTTAAAGCATCAAAGATGTTTGTTTTTAAGGCCCTTTGTCCTGCTGCTGAAGGCCAAATTGGTTAGCCTGGGGTTAAAGCTAAAAGGCTGTGTTGTAAATGTACTGTTTTACCTCTGTATGGAAAAATTTCGACTTGCCATCTCAAGAGAGCCATCACAGATGTCTCCTAAGAAAGAACTGGTTCACATTTTGGCTTTAACACCATCAGAACGATCTGATTATAGATTCTCATCCATAAGGAGATAGTATATAGTGGTTAAAAGCATAGACTGCTCAATTCAGGGCACAGTTCTGTCATTTTTTTTTTCTTAGTGCCCTTGGAAAAATCAAGCTCTGTGTTTCTCAGTTTTCTCATCTCTAAAAATGGGTATAATAATATTATTATAATAATAGTACCTCCCTCATTGCATTTTACAGATTAAATGATAAATGTGCATGACAGAGGAAGTGGTTTGCAGGTGTTTGCTATTGTACTGCTCTGTGTTTTTTTTTTTTTAAATAAGAATGAGCCAGCTTTTTCTGTATTAAATTACTGTACCATTTGTCAAGGCTGGAGGTGCACCTTTTGCTGTAAGGAAAAAAATAAAACGATTAATGTTGATTGAAACAAAAGTAAGTATTTTTGAATAATCTTGGAGTTGACATTTGAAGATTTTCCTTAGCGCTGTCCATATGAATCAGGAAAAGATGTAAAACAAACAAACAAACAAAACCTTAGTCTAGATCTTTGCTGAAAGAGGATGAGATTGGGAATTTACTTTTGTGAAGAACCTGTGTGTCTCGCATCTTTGATGTATTGTCTCAATTAATCATCAGAACTGTCCTATGAGGTTGGCACTGTAATTTTCTCCTTTCTACAGACAGAACCGCACACCTCCCCCCCCAAAAAAAAAAACAAAAAAAAACAAGACAACAAGAGGTTATGAGTAGAAACCAGAGCAGAGTTTTGGATGTGAAATAAAGTAAGTCAGTGTGACACTACTGCAATGCTGCAGAGATAGACCCCTGCCATGTAATCACGGTCTGACAAGATGTGTACAGAATGCAGATGAGCTGGAGTACTTGTCACATGATGACCAGCTGCAAAGGTGTTTCTCCTGGGGTGACAGCAGAACCATTAATTTTACTTTCTCTGAGATCATCTTTTTTTTGGGGGGGTGGATGGTTGGCTAGTTATTTCAATAGAATAAAAAGAATGAAAACTCATCTGGCTATATAATTACTAAATTATTGGGCATATGTCTCTAAAAATATAATGCAAAGCCATTCCTGTGAAACAGTGTTTTTGGTGCCCCCATCCCATACACCGTTAAAGATTAAGTTGTCTAAGCAAGAAAAGGTGTTAACATTTTTGCCAGAGACCCCTGGGAATCAATATATTTTTGTTCCAAGTCACCTTGTATTGTAGTTCTCTCTGGATATTTGGAGAAAGAGGAGATAGCTAGAAGAAAGAACTTTTGTGGTGAAAATTACTCCACTTGAAGGCTTGTCTGTATCTTTTCTGCTTCAGAACTTTATGTTGATTTAGTGTGTTGGCTTGCATTTTTAAAAACTATAATATGGAATAGAACTACATTTAAATCAGAGAAAAAAAGATACATATGTGGTTTTGAAATTTCTAAAATTTTGCATTTGGATAGCTCCTCTGCAGTTGCTCAGTTAACATATTTTCTTTTTCTATAAATAAAATGACTTGCGATCTTCTCTCTGTTCTAGGAAGTCTCAAAGCTATTCCCAAGGAGTAAATCTTGACAGAAAAAGAAAAGCAAATTTTTTGGGGGAAAATTGTGAAAAAGAGTATTAAATTATTTAAAAATAGACTGATCTGGAAATCATGGAGGAAATGATGTTTACACTGTGTTTAAAAAATAAAAAAAGACTCAGTGGATATGCATGGTCCTTTGCCACTTAATAAGCTAAAGAGGTTCAGATGGAGGATGTTACAGTATAATTAAAATAAAAGAGGGGAATGACCATGAATCAGTCAGGGTAAATCAAAAGAATAAAGACATGAAAAGACTTTTTGGTATATATCAAACCATTTTTGAAAAAGAATTATGTGACTAGAGAGAGTAACAGTGAAAAAGATATGTTGAAAAATTTCTAAAATATAAAAAATAGTATGTTTACACAGCTGATAAGTTTTTATATAGTAAATATACTAATATCAGTGCCCTTCTCCTGGTTCCTTTGAATACAAGATTAATGCAAAATATTTTTTAAAAATGTATCCTCTTTTGAGCCAGTGAAAAGTGACACTTTTTTTTTTAAACTAAGTCACTTAGAATTATGACCAGATGGTTAAAGAAGATAAATTTTAAGAGTTGATTTTTCAAATTTTAAAGGAAACTGCCGTTGGTTTTCAGTGTGGTTCAGTGAGCTTCATAGTGCACATTTGCATATGAAAAATGCTTCCATAATATTGTAGTTAATTTACTGGCAAACGGCTCGAATATATATTGTGGGTTTACAATGCCAAAATACCCAGTTGATTTGATAAAGCTACAAATAAATTTTGGAGTTGAAGAGAAGGGAGTAATAAATCAGTTATCTGTCAACTTGCAGAACAAAGAAAATACTTGCTTACTTCCCCATTCCCCCAACTCCTTTAAACTGGTTGAATTCATATTGTGTAGACAAAATGTGATTGCATTAGTGATTAGTTATTGGTTAATCATCTTATAAAGATTAAATTATTTGATTACTTTAATTAGTTGATTTTTTAAAAAATTGGCAGTGAAATCCTTGAAAAACACTAGACCTATGTAAATAGAGCCTGAGTACATACTCACATAATATTCAACCAATATTTGGACACACTATCAAGGCATCTTGTTAAGGTATTGAAATAGTGACTGAATTCTCCAACCACTGAAAAATATGAGTGATGGACTAATTATGTAAAAATATCTTTTATCCTGCATGTGATTAATTGGTCTGTTATTTGAATGAAGGAACAGACTTTTCTGGTTGTACTATCCAAATCATTACCATGCAGGCACAATTTCTGTTATTTAAATGTAATTTTGTCAACTGAAGACATCATTGTTGCTTCTCCAGCATAATTCCATTACTCCCCTGTGATAGAGCAGCTGCTGACTTGGATAATTGACATGATCTCCAGCTTCAGAAGTGGACTCTAATTGGCTCAGCCCAAAATGCAGTCCTGTCTCCCTGGTTCCAGTAATTGGTTCAGGAGTGTCACATGACATGAACTGTTCTCATCGGGGTGAAGACCATGATATTTATTCAAAGTTGTCTCTCCTTTTGTGTGGTGTGGTGTGTTGCTGTGAGGCCTGGAATTGCTGTAGATACTTTGCTACCTAGTCTCAGGATAAAGCTGACACATCAGGGTGTGCGGAGATCGGTGAATTACAGAGAAATAGACTGGAGCCCTGATCAAACTGTGCCAGAAGCCTAAATGTCTTTTGAACTTCATGAGCTGATGCATTCCATTTCTTATTATTCAGTTCATTTATTATATCTATATATATCATATATAGATATGATGAACTTATACTATGTTATAAATGTTTATTATATTTATATAACTTATTACATTATGTTATACATATTTACTATATTTGTTAGTCAGTTTGTGTTGGGCCCTCTAGTATGTACAAATGAAATCATCCTAAGAGTTTCAACGACTCAACAGCACCATGGCCGGGACCTATTATTGGTCCTTCATCTTCACTTCCCTACACAAAAACACTAATATGAGATTCTTTTCTCTTCTAGTTGCTTCTAAGTTGAGTTTGAGGTACAGAGAGGTGTGAAGGTAAAGAAAGCTCTCCATACCTTAGCTTTGAATAAACCTTCAAATATTTGGATGTAGTACAATTTATTTAACTCTTTATTTTGAAATAATTATAGATCTATAAGAAACTGCAAAAATAGCACCTAGAGTGCCTTGAATCCTTCCCTTCATTACCCTCAATGGTGAATAATATATAATCACAGTTCAATATCAAAACAAGAAAACTGACATTGGTGTGATGCTGAGCAATGTTTATTTTATTTTATTTTATTTTATTTTATTTTTGAGACAGAGTCTCTCCTCTGTCACCCAGACTGGAGTGCAGTGGCACGATCTTGGATCACTGCAACCTCCACCTTCCAGGCTCAAGCGATTCTCCTGCCTCAGCCTCCTGAGTAGCTGGGATTACAGGAGTGTGCCACCACGCTGGGCTAATTTTTGTATTTTTAATACAGACAGGGTTTCACCATGTTGGCCAGGCTGGTTGTGAACTCCAGACCTCAGGTAAATCACTCACCTCTGTCTCCCAAAGTGCTGGGATTACAGGCATGAGCCACTGCACCTGGCCCAATGTTTATTTTTTAGTAGAATGATTTTTGTTTTGAGAGAAGTTTTGAAATAAACACTAATAATTCATTCAGTCTTATAGCTGGCACATTCATTTTAGTAGGTTAGCATATATATGCTATATATATGTATATATGTGTGTATATATATAGGCCATACATATGTATACATGTTAGTACACACATGCCTTCATGCAAAGATACATATATCTATTTAGAGGATCAGAGTATTATTCAAGTATTTAGATTAATACATTGTAAACAGTTGTAGCTTTTTTTGGACATATTACTAAGCACACCTGTAATTTATTTTTATTTTTTAATTTCTTTTTTTGATACATAATAATTGTACATATTTTCAGGGTACATGTGGTTTTCTCTCTGCCTTCTAGGACACCAAAAGTGAATAGTTCATCACTTATGGTTCCCTAATATCAAGTAGGGTTCCCTCATTCTTTTTAATTCTTTTTTCTTTGTTTTTGTCTAACTGAGTTATTTCAAAAGACCCGTCTTCAAGTTCTGAGATTTTTTTTGTTCTTCCTGATCTGATCTATTGTTGAAGTGTTCAAGCGTGTTTTTTTATTTTACTTGGTGAATTCTTCAATTCCAGGATTTCTGTTATTTTTAATGACATCCATTATTTGGCAAATTTTAAATTAATGTGCTGAATTGTTTTTCTGGTTTCTTTGCATTGTTTATCCGTGTTCTCGTCTATCTCAGTAAATTTTTTTTTATTTTTATTTTTCCGGACAGAGTCTCATTCTGTTGCCCAAGCTGGAGTGTAGTGGCATGATCTTGGGTCACTGCAACTTATGCCTGCTAGGTTGAAGTGATTCTCCTGCCTCAACCTCCTGAGTAGCTGGGGCTACAGGTGCCTACCATCACATCCAGCTAACTTGTGTATTTTTAGTAGAGATGGGGTTTCACCAAGTTGACTGGGCTGTTCTCAAACTCCTGACCTCAAGTGATCTGCCCACCTTGGCCTCCCAAAGTGCTGGAATTACAGGCCTGAGTTACCACACCCAGTCTATCTCACTGAGTTTTAAAAATATCATTGTATTTTATATTCCTTTCAGTATACATACCCACCAATGGGATTGCTGGGTCAAATGTTAGTCGTTTTAGGTTCTTTGAGAATTCTCCAAACTGCTTTTCACAGTGGTTGAACTAATTTACATTCACACCAGAAGCATATAAGCATTATACTTTCTCAGTAACCTTCTTAACATCTTATTTTTTGAGTTTCTAATAATAGTCATTTTGACTGGTGTGAGATAGTATCTCATGGTTTTGATTTGCATTTCTCTAATGATTAGTGATGTTGAGTATTTTTTTGTATGCTTATTCACCATGTGTATGTCTACTTCTGAGAAGAGTCTGTTCATGTCTGTTTCCCATTTTTAAATGGGGTTGGTTGTTCTTTGCTTGTTAATTGGCTTACATTCCTTATAGACTCTTGATATTAGACCTCTGTTAATGTATAGTTTGCAGATATTTTCTCTCATTCTGTAATTTGTCTGTTTACTCTGTTGATAGTTTCTCTTGCTGTGCAGAGCTCTTTAATTAGTTTCCATTTTTTTCTTGATATTGCTTTTGGAGACTTATAAATCATTCTACCAAAATGACACATGTACTTGTATATTCATGGCAGCACTATTCACAATAACAAAGACATAGAATCAACCTAGATACCCATCAGTGATGGTCTGGATAAAGAAAATATGGTATGTATACACTATGGAATACTAACTAAGCAATCACACATACACAAAAACAAAATCATGTCCTTTGCAGCAGCATAGATGCAGTTGGAGTCCATTCTCCTAAGCAAATTAACGCAAGAACAGAAAACTAAATACCATGTGTTCTCATTTATAAGTGAGAGCTAAGCTTTGAGTACACATGGACATAAAGGTGGAAATAATAGACACCGGAGACTACTAAAGGAGGGAGAGAGGAGTGGGGCAAGGGCTGAAAAATTACCTGTTGGGTATTATGGTCACTACCTGGGTGATGGGAGCATTTGTACCCAAAATCTCAGCATCACACAATATACCCATATAAAAACCTGCACAGGTACTCCCTGAATCTAAAATAAAAGTTGAAGTTTTTAAAAAAAGAATGAGTTTGCCTAGATATATTGCATTTTAAAATAATTTTATTTTTTAAAAATTTAATTTTTAAACTAACACATAGTAAAATTAATTATTTTTGGTGTACAGTTCAAACAATTTTAACACATAAATAGATTTGAATTACCATATTATAATCTGGATGAGAAGTTTTACTACCGTAGAAATTTCCCTTTTGCTCTTCCTTTGTAGTCACCCCTTTACCTCTCCTCCATCCTCTTAACCCTTGGCAAATACTGGCCTATTTTCTGTCACTCTAGTTTTGTGTTTTAAATTATGTCATATAAACAGAATTATAAAGTGTGTACACTTTTGAGACTTGACTTTTTTCACTAGGCATGCTTTGACATTCATTCAAGTTGTTGCATATAAAAGTAGTTCATTCTTTTTTATTGCTGAGTAGTATTCCATTCTATGGATGTATCACAGTTTGTTTATTCATTGATTTATTGAAGGGCATTTGGATTTTTTCCCAGTTTGTGCTGATTATCACTAGAACTGTTATAAAATTCATGTACAGATTTTATTGTGAACACAAGTTTTGATTTCTCTGGTTTAAATTCCTAGGAATGGAATCGCTTAATCATATGGTAAGTATATGTAATTTTATAAAAAAATGTTGTTTTCAAGAGTGACTTTACCATTTTGCATTCCTGCCAGCAATATACAAGAGTTACAGATGGCCTGTCTCCTTGTCAAATAAAATTGTTTATTTTTAGCCATTCTAATAGATGTGTGGTGATATCTGCTAGTGATTTTAATTTGCATATCCCTAACAACTAATGATCAATGTTAAATATCTTTTCATGTTCTTTTGAATCATCTGTATACCTTCTTTGGTGAAGTTTCTGTTCAAGTCTTTGACTTTTAAAATTGGATTATTTTCATACTGGTGAGTTTACAAGGTTCTTTATATGTTCTGGATACAAGTGCTTGTTGGATATGATTTTCAGTATTTTCTCTTAGTCTGTAGCTTATCTTTTTAGCCTCTTAGTAGTGTTTTTCACAGAGTGAAAGTGTTTAATTTTGATGAAATATGATTTATGAATTTTTTTCTTGTTGGACTAATGCTTTTGATATAATGCCAAACGACACTTTGGCTAATTAAGGTGATAAAGATTTTCTCCTATTTTTTGAAATGTTCTATAGTTGTACATTTTGATTTAGGTCCGTGATTTTTTTAAGTTCAATTTTCTGTGAGGTATAAGGTTTAAGTTGAGGTTCATTTTTTATATATGTATGTACAATTTGTCCAATCATTTGTGGAAATGATGATCTTTTCACGATTTGATTGCCTTTGAACTTTTGTAGAAGAAATCATCTGGCTCAAGGGAATGAAAAGAAAAACCACAGAGTAGGAGAAAATATTTGCAAAAATATACCTGATAAAGGACTGTTACTCATAATACACAAATAACTCTTAAAATTCAATGATAAGAAAACAATCCAATTAAAAAATGGGCAAAAGGCCTGAACAGTCAACAAAGGATATATATTGTTGGAAAATAAACATAGGAAAAGATGTTTCGCATCATATATCGCTTGGGAATTGCAAATTAAAACCATGAGATACGGCTGTACATCCGTTCCCTGTCACTATAGACACCTATTAGAACAGCTGAGATTCAAAACACTGAACGCAGATGCTGGTGAGGATGTGGTGTAACAGGGATGCTCATTCATTCATTTCTGGTCAGAATGCAAAGTAGTACAGCCACTTTTCAAGACAGTTTAGTAGTTTTTCACAAACCTAAAGTACTTTTATCATACAACCTAGCAGTTGTGCTCTTGGTATTTATACAAATGAATTGAAAACTTATAGCCACACAAAAGCATGTACACAGATGTTTTTAGCAAGTTTCTTCATAATTACCAAAACTTGGTAGCAAACAATTTTTTTTTTTGACAGAGTCTCACTCTGTCACCCAGGATAGAGTGCAGTGGTGCGATCTCAGCTCACTGTAATTTCCATCTCCCAGGTTCAAGCAATTCTCCTGCCTCAGTCTCCCGAGTAGCTTGGATTACAGGAGCATGCCACCATGCCTGCTAATTTTTGTATTTTTAGTGGAGATGGGGTTTCACCATGTTGGCCAGCCTGGTCTCAAACTCTTGACCTCAGGTGACCCACCCGCCTCAGCCTCGCAAAGTGCTGAGATTACAAGCGTGAGCCACCATGCCCCGGCCCCAAGTGTTTTTTAATAGTGAGTAGATAAATAAACCGTGGTATATTCAGGAAATGGAAATTTATTCAGCATTGAAAAGAAATGAGCTATCAAACCATGAAAAGATATGGAGGAAACTTAAATGCATATTACAAAGTTAAAGAAGCCAATATTAAAGTGTTACTTGTTGTAGAGGGTCCATCTGTATGACATTCTAGAAAAGGAGAAACTATGGAGACAATAAAAATATCAGTGGTGCCAGGGGCTTGTGGGTGTAGAGAGGGATGAATAAACAGAGCATAGAGAATTTTTAGAAAAAAAATCAATTGTCCATATATGTGGGACTCTACTTCTGGATTCCATTCTGTTTCATTGCTTTATGGTTTTTTTTTTTTTTTTTTTTTTTGTGTGTGTGTGTGTGTTTTTGTTGGAGTCCCACTCTGTCACTCAGGCTGGAGTGCAATGACACGATCTCTGCTCACTGCACCCTCTGCCTCCCGGGTTTAAGCAATTCTCTTGCCTCAGCCTCTTGAGTCGCTGGGACTACAGGCACCTGCCACCATACCTGGCTATTTTTTTTTGTATTTTTAGTAAAGATGGGGTCTCACCATGTTGGCTAGGCTGGTGTTGAACTCCTGACCTCAGGTAATACGCCGCCTCGGCCTCTCAAAATGCTGGGATTACAGGTGTAAGCCACCATGCCCAGCCTGTTTTATGTTTTTATTCCTCCACCAATACCATAAGACAGCTTTATAGTTAGTCAGACTATTTCATAATATAGCTTTATAGTAGGTTGTCTATAGTAGTGTTCTTGGTGTTGTGGGTTACTTTCAATTGTTCCTTTAATGTGAAGTTTTGTATCACTTATTCTAAGTCATCTTCATCCTTTTTGTCACTACTGCATTCCTTATTTATGTCAATAAGTTTACCTTCTATCAGTTCTTCTGGCTGCATATCTGGAGTTCTTTGAAAGCAACAGTGTATTAATCTGTTCTCACACTGCTATAAAGAACTACCTGAGACTGGGTAATTTATGAAGAAAAGAGGTTTAATTGACTCACAGTTCTGCTGGCTTAACAGGAAGCATGATTGGAGGCTTCAGGAAACTTACAGTCATGGCAGAAGGTGAAGGGGAGGGAATCACCTTCTTCACATGGCAGCAGGAGAAAGAGAGCAAAGGGGGAAGTGCTACACACTTTTAAACAACCAGATCTCATGAGAACTCATTCACTATCACGAGAACAGCAAGGGAGAAGTCTGCCTCCATGATTCAGTCACCTCCCACCATGTGCCTCCTCCAACACATGGGGATTACAATTTGATATGAGATTTGGGTGAGGACACAGAGTGAAACCATATAAAGCAGTATCAACGTTCTATCATCAGCTATTTCCTCTATAACTCCATCTGTATTGCGTTCAGATTTCACTTCACTTCTTTCTGTGCTTTCATCTTTGTTGGACAATTTTCTCTTTTCATTATCTATTAAAAAAAGTCACATGGGTTTATCACTGGGGGACCAGGAGACAACATGACTACATGCTCTGCTATCTGTGCATGAATTGCATAATGTACAGTGATAATCACTGATAGATATTAAAATAAGTTATTGATTAGTCATGTATCATGATGCATATCTGTTATTATGTAGTGATTTGTGGACTAAAATGCTGGAAGCAAAACTTGTACTTTATGGAATTATTCACATGTGTACTATAGTAACTGAAATTTGAACAGAATGATATGATTTAGCTCTGTCCCCACCCAATCTCATCTTAAATTCCCATGCACTGTGAAAGGGACCCAGTGAGAGGTAATTGAATCATGGGGGGAGGTCTTTCCTGTGCTGTTCTCCTGATAGTGAATAAGTCTCATGAGATCCGATGACTATATAAGGGGGAGTTTCTCTGCACAAGCTCTCTTCTCTTCTCTGCCACCGTGTGAGACATGACTTTCACCTTCTGCCATAATTGTGAGGCCTCCCTAGCCACATGAAACTGTAAGTCCATTAAACCTCTTTCTTTTGTAAATTTCCCAGTCTCACATGTGTCTTTATCAGCAGTGTGAAAACAGGAAAATACAGTAGCTAATGCAGTGTTCAGAGGGAAATTTATGGCAATAAATGCACACACTCACAGACCAAGAACTGCTGACTTTGAACACTGTTCACACAAAGACTTTGAACAGCTCCAATATACATGACTTTCAGCTACCACTGCTTAATTAAATATATCAGTCTCTCAACAATACTGTTCAAATTTTAGTTACTATAGTATACATGTTGTTAATAATTCCATAAAGTACAAGTTCTCTACGGAGTTCCAAACTTTCCCACATTTTCCTGTCTTCTGAGCCCTCCAAACTGTTGTAACCTCTGCCTGTTACCCAGTTCCAAAGTTGCCTCCACATTTTTTGGGATCTTTTCAGTAGCATCCCTGTCTACTGGCACCAATTTACTGTATTAGTCTGCTTTCACACTGCTGAAAGACATACTTGAGACTGAGCAATTTACAAAAGAAAGAGGTTTAATGGACTTACAGTTCCATGTGCCTGGAGAGGCCTCACAATCATGGTGGAAGGTGAAAGGCATGTCTCACATGGCAGCAGACAAAAGAAGACAGCTTGTGCAGGGAAACTCCCCCTTATGTAATCATCAGATCTTGTGAGACTTATTCACTATCATGAGAACAACACAGGAAAGACCTGCCCCATGATTCAATTACCTCCCACCAGGTGCCTCCCACAACACATGGGAATTCAAGAATATCAGCTACATTTACAAATTTTGATATGCTATATTTTCATTGTTGTTCACTTCAAATTATTTTATAATTTTCCTTGAGTTTTTTTTGACCCATGGTTTACTTGGAAGTTCGTCTTTTAATTTCTAAAGGTGTAGAATTTTTCCTGTTATATTTCTGTTATTTCTAATTTAATTCCATTATTTCAGAGAACATTCTTTGTATGATTTAAGTTCTTTGAATTTGTTAAGATGGGTTTTATAACCCTGGATATAGTCTATTTTTTTAAATCTGTTCCATGTGCATAGAAAGAAAATCCATTCTGCTGTTGTTTGGTAGAATGTTTTATAAATGTCACTTAATTACTGTTGTTAGATGGTGTTGGTCAGTTCTTTTATATCCTTGATGACTTTCTGTCTACTATGTCTATTGCTTGCTGATAGAGGGGTTTTGAAGACTCCAATTATAATTGTGGACTTACCTATTTATTCCTTCAGTTCTGTCAGTTTCTGCTTCATGTATTTTGAAGCTCTGTTCTTAGTTGCATACATGTTTAGGATTGTTTTATTTTTTTGGTGAATGAACTCTTTTATCATTATGTAATTTGCCTTTCTATCCCTGATCTTTTAAATCTCTGAGTCTATTTTTTCTAATGTTAAGTCTGCTACTCCAGCTTTATTTTGATTGGTAGTTTCATGATTTATCTTTCTCTGTTGTTTCACTTTTAAATGATATAGTTCATTACAATGAGTTTCTTGGAGACAGCGTATTATTGGATCATTAAAAATTCTGTTCTGACAACTTCCATATTTTAAGTGACATACTTGGATCATTTATATTTAATGTAATTTATTGATGTGTTTGGGTTTAGGTTTACCATTTATTATTTGTTTTATTCTATTTCTTGTCTTTGTATTCTTGCTTCCCTTTTCCTGCTTTATTGTGTCTTATCTGAACATTTTAAAATTCAGTTTAGTTCATCTAATGTATTTTTACTATTTTTTACATAGTTTATTTTATGATTGCTGTAGGAATTATAATATGCATGCTTAAGTTTTTGCAATCTACTTAGAACCATTTTTTTTTCTACCGCAGATGGGATTCAGACAACACCACATAGGTTCTAAAATGATTGCTTTTTAAAAAACTGGATCTTTGATTAACCATGTAATGCAGACCCATCCTCATAACTTTTCTTGTGTCTTAGAAGTATATTACCCAACATATAGATGTTGGTAAGTTAAATAAAAATACTATTTTATTCTAAAGTTTAAACAAATCTATTATAATATCACTACTTTAGAAATAAGCTATTTGTTAAAATAATTTGATGTGTATAGAGCAGAGGATTATTAATATTGAATGTATTTATGAAGATAAAATTTGATTTACAGGGATTTCCCCCCTCCAAATAACTGAATAAGTGAGTGGATTAGCATACACTTAACAAATAATTTGAGTTTTCTGTGAATCAAAACTTATTAACAGAAAAACTTTCATTTGTGATACTTCTTATAACTAGTTTCTGGAAAAAGGATATAACCCAGTTGTGACTTTTTGACATAGTTAATAAAAATGTTGTCTACCTTTTAATTTCTAATAATATTTTCGAGCAGGAACTAAAAGTGTGGCTTTTATTACAACAGTATCAATTAGCATGTATCTGTTGCTTATTTTCATATTTTAATTGCTGCTTCTAAACAATGATATAAAATTAATTCCTTCTTAATATGAGAAAACTGACAAATGGAGAAGTTAAGTAAGTTTCCCAAGATCATACACCCTGAATAAAAGAGGCAGGATGAAAATTGAGTAGTATGGCTTCAGAACTCACACTGTGAAAGCACCTTATTATCTGATCCTTAGAGGAGAGAGCAGTAGTATTTTGGTAGTCTCAACTTAAGAATCTTTAAAGTTATTTTTAAAAAGAAGGGCAATATGTTGTATGTGTGTCTTTGTGTGAGTGCCAGTTGTGTGTGTTATGTATGTATATTTCTGTATAATTTTTTTAATCACAATAAGTTTCTAATTTGGTTAAGGATTTTATGTTGCTTCCATAATGAGAAAATGATTCTATCAGGCATTAGTGTATTCTAATGTTTTGATGTTTACTTTCAGGCTTCCCTTTGATCTCTTTACATATTGATATGTGTACAAATAGCACGGGACAACCATGTCTCGAATGCCACATCTAAGAATGGCCACAAGATTACAGTCTTAAAACTTTAATGAGCAGAACCCAAATTGGTAACATTATGCATGTGATGATAATTGCTCTCTAAAGTGGATCTTTTCTCCTGCCATTCTCCATTTTTTTGAAAGCTTAATTTAAGAACACTATGCACCAGCAGTTAAATGGCTACTTTATTCTTTTCTGCTTTATATATTTCCCATTCTTTTTCAGATGTTGTTTTCTGTAAATACTGGTCTGAAAGGAAAGGTTCAGCAAATCAAATTGTTGAAGGTTGCAATGTCTGAGAATCGGAACGAGCTTTGCTGGTATAGAATATGTAAAAGGACGTTCCCATTATAGAAATATGCTTTTCTTATTCTCCAGTAAAAAAATAGGAATATATTAGGCACTACATTCTTCAAATAATTTGAAAATTCTACTATTCTAATACATGATATGAAATGTCTTAATATGAAATTGAACTTAGGATGGATAAATCTTTTGTGAGAAAATGTGCCTACAGATATTAGACTTCTTTCATTCATCACTTACCTAATCCCTGTCCCTTTCTGGATGTTGACAAAACAGAAAATGACAGGTGATTCCTTTGAAGTATTTACAATGCTTTGATATTTATTTTTGTCTTTAATAATAATCATCATCTATGAAAATTTCTGAGACAAATTTTTTCCACTATCTAAACTTCAGTTTTTATTTCCTGCCTATTCATCAGCTAACTCTCTTTAAATTATTTCATTTTGGTATATGTTGGACTTTTAAACATTGGCTTTAATATAAAAATGTACATAATTTCATGGTAGGAGAGTTTTCACAGATTGGGCAGAATCACGCAACATATTCTTTTAATAGGCATTTAGAAAAAGAAATCTTAGTACATATTCATATGTACACTAAATAGTTCTAATATTTTATGTGTTCAATAAATATGATGATCCTGGAAAATACATAGCAATGGTAGTCCCAGTTAGACAAACTTTGCATTATAATTACACTGGCCACAAAGACAGTTTGTTTTCATGGCATCAAAGAGCCTCACTTGCTACACCATTGCTAAATCCTGAGCCCTAGGTTTTCATCAGTGTCAGTTATAATCCAATGAGATCAAAGGTGAAGGTGTGCCAATGAAAAATCACTCCTGAGCTTCCATCATGGCAGACAGGAGGCAGGACTAGACTGCAGCTCCGACTCAGATGGACAGAGAAGGATGTGGTGGCTAGCATCGTGAATTTTAGCTCCAGAATGACTGCAGGAATAAATCATGAAACCCAAGAGGACCCACAGACCCTCTGAAGAAAGTGGATTGCTCCTGCAGGACCCAGGAGACACCCCAAATACTGTGATTGCCCAAACTGTGGAAGTGGGAAAGGGAGATCCTCTGCCCCTAAACACACACCCCCCACTGGGGAAATTGAAGGTCTGCTTTACAGGAGAAAATCCTGACCTTACCTGGAGCTGAGTCAATTTAGAGAGCCGGGCAAGATGCAGGGGTACAGGAAGCCATGGGAAAAGCCCTGTGAGCTCGGTGCGTCCCCAAGGCGATTCTTGCCTGGCATTACAGGGATTCTTCAGGAGGGTGGCCACGGGTGCAGGGAAAATGCCACAGGGAGAAGGAAATCTCCAGCTGAACTTTGTAACAGTTTGAACTGATTGAGAAGCCTCCTGGCCAGAACTCGTGTGAGGGTGTGAATCTGGCATGCAGACTCCACAGGAGGAAGAACAACTAAAACCCTTCTTTCTTTCACAGCTGGGAGGCAGGTAGCCTGAGGCAAGTTCTCAGCCCTGCTTACCCACTGCCTAGAAATAGACTCAGTGCTGTTAGTGGGGGCACGGTGGGAAAGAGACCAGCCCTTCGGATTGCATGGCAGCTGGGTGAGGCCTGTGACTGATGGCTTTCCCCTACTTCCCTGACAACCTGCATGACTTAGCAGAGGCAGCCCTAATGCCCCTAGGTCCATAACTCCATTGACCTGGGAATGTCACCCCATCCCCCACAGCAGCCACAGCAAGACCCACCCAAAGTGAGTACTACATCAAGGGAATGCTCTGTGGGACAAAAGAATCTGAACAACAGGCTTCAGCCCTAGACCTTCTCTCTTACAGAGCCTATCCAAATGAGAAAGCACCAGAAAACCAACTCTGGTAATATGACAAAACAAGTCTCTTCAACACCCCCAACAATCACACTAGTTCACCAGCAATGGATCCAAACCAAGAAGAAATCCCTGATTTACCTGAAAAAGAATTCAGGATGTTATTTAGTAAGCTAATCAGGGAGGCACCAGAGAAAGGCAAAGTGCAATGCAAGGAAATCCAAAAAGCAATACAAAAAGTGAAAGGGGAAATATTCAGTGAAATAGATAATATAAATAAAAAACAATCAAAACTTCAGGAAACATTGGACACACTTATAGAAATGCAAAATGCTCTGCAAAGTCTCAGCAATAGAATTGAACAAGTAGAATAAAGAAATTCAGAGATCAAAGACAAGGTCTTTAAATTAACCCAGTCTAACAAAGACAAAGAAAAAAGAACAAGAAAATGTGAGCAAAGCCTCCAATAAGTCTGTAATTATGTTAAACAATCAAACCTAAGAATAATCGACATTCTTGAGGAAGAAGAGAAATCTAAAAGTCTGGAAAACATATTTGTTGGAATAATCAAGGAAAACTTCTCCAGCCTTGCTAGAGACCTAGACATCCAAATACAAGAAGCACAGAGAACACCTGGGAAATTCATTGCAAAAAGATCATCACCTAGGCACATTGTCGTCAGGTTATCTAAAGTTAAGATGAAAGAGAGCATCTTAAGAGATGTGAGACAAAAGCACCAGGTAACCCATAAAGGAAAACCTATCAGATTAACAGCAGATTTCTCAGCAGAAACCCTACAAGCTACAGGACTTTGGGACCCAATCTTCAGCCTCTTCAAACAAAATAATTATCAGCCAAGAACTTTGTATCCAGTGAAACTGAGCATCATAGATGAAGGAAAGATATAGTCTTTTTCAAACAAACAAATGCTGAGAGAATTTGCCACTACCAATCTACTACTAAATGAACTGCTAAAAGGAGCTCTAAATCTTGAAACAAACCCTGAAAGCACATCAAAACAGAACCTCTTTAATGCATACATCTCACAGGACCTATCAAACAAAAATGCAATTTAAAAAACAAAAAAAGCAGAAAACCAAGGTACACAGGCAACAGATAGCATGATGAATGGCGTGGTACCTCACATATCAATACTAACATTGAATGTAAATGGCCTAAATGCTTCACTTTAAAGATACAGAATGCAGAATGCGTAAGAATTCACCAACCAACTATTTGTTGCCTTCAAGAGACTCACCTAACACATAAGGACTCACATAAACTGAAAGTACTAACACATAAGGACTCACATAAACTGAAAGTAAAGGGGTGGAAGAGGCATTTCATGCAAAAGGATACCAAAAGCGAGCCAGGGTAGCTATTCCTATATCAGACAAAACAAACTTTAAAGAAATAGCAGTTAAAAAAACAAAGAAGGACATTATATAATGGTAAAAGGCCTTGTCCAACAGGAAAATATCACAGTCCTAAACATATAAGTACCTAACATTGGAGCTCCCCAAATTGTAAAACAATTACTAATAGACCTAAGAAATTACTAATAGACCTGAGCAACACAGTAATAGTGGGGGACTTCAATACTCCACTGACAGCACTAGGCAGGTCATCATGACAGAAAGTCAACAAATAAACAATGGATTTAAACTATACCTTGGAACAAATAGATTTAACAGATATATACAGAATATTCCATCCAACAACAGGAGAATACACATTCTATTCAACAGCACATGGACCTTTCTCTAAGATAAAACATATGATAGGCCACAAAAAGAGCCTCAATAAATTTAAGAAAATTGAAGTTATATCAAGCACTCTCTCAGACCACAGTGGAATAAAACTGGAAGTCAACTTCAAAAGGAACCTTCAAAACCCTGGAAATACATGGAAATTAAATAACCTACTCCTGAATGATTATTGGGTCAAAAACAAAATCAAGATGGAAATTTAAAATATTTTTTGAATGAATGACAATAGTGACACAACCTATCAAAACCTCTGGGTTACAGCAAAGGTGGTGCTAAGAGGAAAGCCCCAAATGCCTACATCAAAAAAACTAAAAGAGCACAAAGTGAAGATATAAGGTCACATCTCAAGAAACTAGAGAAACAAGAACAAACCAAACTCCAAACCAGTAGAAGAAAGGAAATAACCAAGATCAGAGCAGAACTAAATGAAATTGAAACAAAGAAAAACAATACAAAAGATAAATGAATAAAAAAGCTGGTCCTTCGAAAAGGTTAATAAAATTGATAGACTATTAGCAAGATTAGCCAAGAAAAGAAAAGAGAAAATCTAAATAACCTCAATAAGAAATGAAACAGGAGATATTACAACTGACACCACAGAAATACAAAAGATTATTCAAGCCTAATATAAACACCTTTACACACATAAACTAGAAAACCTAGAAGAGATGGATAAATTCCTGAAATGACACAATGCTCCTAGCTTAAATCAGGAAGAATTAGATACCCTGAACAGATCAATAACAAGCAATGAGACTGAAATCATAACTTAAAAATTACAAACAAAAAAAAGTCCAGGACCAGACAGATTCACAGCAGAATTCTACCTGACATTCAAAGAAGAATTGGTACCAATCCTATTGACACTATTCCACAAGATACAGAAAGAGGAAACCCTTCCTAATTCATTCTATGAAGCCAGCATCACCCTAATACCCAAACCAGGAAGGGACATAACCAAAAAAGAAATCTACAGACCGATATCCTTGATGAACATAGATGCTAAAATCCTTAACAAAATACTAGCTAACAGAATTCAACAACATAATCAAAAAGATAATTCACTGTGATCAAGTGGGTTTCATACCAGGGATGCAGGGATGGTTTAATAAGTCAATAAATGTGATACACCACATAAACAGAATTAAAAACAAAAATCACTTGATCATCTCAATAGATGCAGAAAAAGCATTCAACAAAATCCACCATCTCTTTATGATTAAAGCTCTCAGAAAAATCGGCATACAAGGGCCGTACTTCAATATAATAAAATCCATCTATGACAAACCGACAGCCAACATAATAATGAATGGGGAAAAGTTGAAAGCATTCACTCTGAGAACTGGAACAAGACAAGGATGCCACTCTCATCACTCCTCTTCAATATAGTACTGGAAGTCCTAGCCAGAGCAATCAGACGAGAGAGAGGAAAAAAAAGGGCATTCAAATTGGTAAAAAGGAAGTCAAACTGTCACTTTTTGCTGATGATATGATCATTTACCTCAAAAACCCTAAAGACTCCTCCAGAAAGCCCCTAGAACTGATAAATGAATTCAGCAAAGTTTCTGGATACGAAATGAAAGTACACAAATCAGTAGCTCTTCTATAAGCCAACAGTGACCAAGCAGAGAATCAAATCAAGAACTCAACCCCTTTTATAATAGCTGCAAAAAACAAACAAACACACACACACACACACACTTAGGAATATACCTAACTAAGGAGTTGAATGACCTCTACAAGGAAAACTAGAAAACACTGCTGAAAGATATCACAGATGACAGAAACAAATGGAAAAACATCCCACTCTCATAGATAGGTAGAATCAATATTGTGAAAATGACCATACTGCCAAAAGCAATCTACAAATTAAACACAATTTCCATCAAAATATCACCATCATTCTTCATATAGTTAGAAAAACCAATTCTATAATTCATATAAAACCAAAAAAGAACCCACACAACCAAGGCAAGACTAAGCAAAAAGAACAAATCTGGAGGCATCACATTACCTGATTTCAAACTACATTATAAGGCCATAGTCACCAAAACAGCATGGTACTTGTATAAAAATGGGCATGTAGACCAATGGAACACAGTAGAGAACCCAGAAATAAGCCCAAATACTTACAGCCAACTTATCTTCAACAAAGCAAACAAAGACATAAAATTGGGGGAAGGACACCTTTTCAACAAATGCTGCTGGGATAATTGGCAAGCAACATATAAGAGAATGAAACTGGATCCTCATCTCTCATCTTATACAAAAAATCAGTTCAAGATGGATTAAGGAGTTAAATCTAAAGCCTGAAACTATAAAAATTCTAGATGACAACATTGGAAAAGCCCTTCTAGACATTGGCTTAGGCAAGGATTTCATGACCAAGAACCCTAAAGCAAATGCAATAAAAACAAAGATAAATAGCTGGGACTTAATTAAACTAAAGAGCTTTTGCATGGCAAAAGGAACAGTCAGCAGAGTAAACAGACAACCCACAGAGTGGTAGAAAATCTTCACAATCTATGCATCTGACAAAGGAGTAATATCCAGAATCTACAACAAACTCAAAACAAAAAATCCCATCAAAAAGTGGGCTAAGGACATGAATAGGTCATTCTCAAAAGAAGATATACAAGTGGCCAACAAACACGTGAAAAAATGCTCAACATCACTAATTATAAGGGAAATGCAAATCAATATCACAATGCAATACCACCTTACTCCTGCAAAAATAGCCATAATCAAAAACTAAAAAAATGGTAGATGTTGGCATGGATGTGGTGATCAAGGAACACTTGTACACTGCTGGTAGTAATGTAAACTAGTACAACTACTATGGAAAACAGTGTGGAGATTCCTTAAAGAACTAAAAGTAGAACTGCCATTTGATCCAGCAATCCCGCTACTGGGTATCTACCCAGAGGAAAGAAGTCATTATACAGAAAAGATACTTGTACACACAGGTTTATAGCAGCAAAATTCACAATTGCAAAATCATGGAACCAACCAAAATGCCCATCAATCAATGAGTGGATAAAGAAACTGTTCTATTGGAACAATTAATGGAATTATCTCTCTGAAGAGTCCCAGGCTGAGTCAAAAAACCATATATGTATGTATATACATATACACACACACACACGTATATACGTATATACACACACACACGTATATACGTATATACACACACACGTATATACGTATATACACACACACACGTATATACGTATATACACACACACACGTATATACGTATATACACACACATACGTATATACGTATATACACACATATATGTGTATATATACACGTGTATATGTATATACACGTGTATATATACATTTATATATCACAGTTTCTTTATGTATATGTGTGTGTGTGTGTATATATATGAGATGGAATACTACTCAGCCATAGAAAGGAGTGAATTAACAGCATTTGCAGTGACCTGGATGAGATTGGAGACTATTATGCTAAGTGAAGTAACTCAGGAATGGAAAATCAAACATTGTATGTTTTCACTGCTGTGTGGGAGCTTAGCTATGAGGACACAAAAGCATAACAATGATACAATGGACCTTGAGGACTTGGGAGGAAGGATGGGAGGGGGGCGAGATATAAAAGACTACAAATAGGGTGCAGTGTATACTGCTTGGGTGATGAGTGCACAAAATCTCACAAATCACCACCAAAGAATTTACTCATGTAACCAAACACCACCTATACCACAATAACCTATGGAAAAATAAAAATAAAAAATAAAAAATAAAATGAATTTGTGGCAACAGTCCAAATTAATAGCTACAACGGCAGTGTAGTTTCCAGGTAGACCAATGGATAATATATTCCTTTACTTGCAAGACAGCCTGCTTATATAATGCAGACGAAAAATGCAATAGTTGGGATAGGCTAAGTTAGCCTGTGGCAACAAGCAACTCCATAACTTTAGTGGCTCACAACGGAAAAGAGTATTTCTCATTGGCACTGCATATCTATCAGCTCTGTTCCATGTAGTATTCACTCAGGCTGTTGAGGCAAAAGGAAGAAACAATCATGAACTGCAGGGGCAAGGCACTAAAAGGAGTTGGAAGAAAGAATATTTGGGGAAAAGTAATACAGTGTATTAGAACAATTAATGGAATTATCTCTCTGAAGAGTCCCAGGCTGAGTCAAAAAACCAGGTTCCACTTCTTTCTTGGCTGCCTAACTCTTAACACTTGGACGAATTAATCTTGAACCTCTCTGAGCTTCATTTTCACAATCAATAAAGTAAGGGGATGGGGTCCCATGACTCTTAAGGTGCCTTCCAGCTTGGAAGCTGTGTGATCAGAGGCTCCTGATGGCTAAAATAGGGACCCTTTCACCAGCTAGGACCTGGAACTCATCACCAAAGTTTTTCTCTAAAAACTCTTCTGAAAGACAAATATCACATGTTCTCACTTATATGTGGAAGCTAAAAAAAAATAAAAAAAATAAGAAAATAAATTAAAAAATTGAACTCATGGAGAAGGAAGTAGGATGATGGTTACCAGAAGCTAGGAAGGGTAGCGGAGAGGGGATATAAAGTAGGGATGATTAATGGGTACAAATTACAGTTAAATAGAATGAATAAGATCCAGTATTCGGTAGCACAATGGGGTGACTATAGTTAACAATAATTTATTGTATATTTAAAAATAAAAGAGTGAAATTGAAACAGCCCTAACACAAACAAATGATAAATGCTCGAGGTGATGGATACCCCAATTATCCTGATGTGATCATTACACACTGTACGCCTATATCAAAATATCTCATGCACCTTATAAATATACATAATTATATACCCATAATAATTAAACATTTTTTAAAAGGAAAAGAAAACCACTCCTATATACATTAATTCATCTGACTTTAGCAAAAAGAGCTAGGTTTTATGCAATTTTCCTTTTGTACAAGTGAGACAAAAATTTCATTTTGAACAAAGGTGGAGAGGTGGCCAGGCACGGTGGCTCATGCCTGTAATCCCAGCATTTTGGGAGGCCAAGGTGGGTGAATCACGAGGCCAGGGGTTAGAGACCAGCCATGCCAACATGGTGAAATCCTGTCTCTACTAAAAATACAAAAAAAAAAAATAGCTGGGCATGGTGGCGGGCACCTGTAATCCTGCTACTTGGGAGGCTGAGGCAGGAGAATCGCTTGAACCCAGGAGGCAGAGGTTGCAGTGAGCCGAGATTGCACCACTGCCCTCTAGCCCAGGCAACAGTGAGAGACTCCGTCTCAAAAAACAAAAAAAGGTGGAGAGGTAAGCTCTGACAGAGATAGCTAATCTGATCTCTCATCCTGTTTTGATAAAAGCCTTGATTGCTAATAATAGTCACATCATTTTTTTCGTGTAAATTTTTCCTCTTTCTGGTGTCATCAGAACTTGCAGCAAATATACCCTTCTTCACATGATTTTCCAGTGTACTTCTGGTTCACAGACTTAATCACACAATATGAATTATTCAAATCAGCAAGAATTACGAAGGAGGAAGCAATCTCAATATTTTCCTCTTGTTCTCAGAATAGTGCACACTTCCCCCCCTCTGTTTTAAAGAGAAGATGGAAGATGTGGATATTAAATCCAACATTGCACGCAAATACTATGGCAAGGCAGTTAGTCAATAAGGATTGAAAAAAATACATAGGGGTGTAAATTTTATCATTTCCTTTGACCATTATTTAAATTATTCAAAAATTAGTCGACAGTATTTTTATTAGATGTAAATTTTTTCTTTTAAGAGTTGGAAAGTTTCAGACCACAGGAGAAGCACATACAGGCAGATTGAAATAATTAACACATAGTTTAGACAACATTTGCATGCTTGCATAGCCCAGAATATGTTAGAATGATGCGTTCCGTTGAGAATGGTGGATAAGAGATGATTGCCATCTGGGAGGAGATGAAGATGGGGAGACGGAGAGACAGATAGATGAACAATTAATTTGACAACTATAGATATGTCAGGTTGTATGGGAAGACAGAGCAATTAATTTAATCCCGACTGAATAGCTGGGAAGGAAAAAGAGGAAACATCATGGAGAAAAGCACAAAAGTCTGAACGCTTGTGCCAATGACCTAGAAGTAGAGAAGAATCCAGTGTGCCTAGAAAATAGAGTGTCGGATAGAGCAGTAGGAGGGGGCCTAGGCGATGTGCTGTGAAGACGACCCTGGATGCCACGCTGGTGAGTTTTTGCTTTTTTGTAAAGGATGAGATGTAGAAAGCGGGGTGGATGAAAGACTTTATCACTAATGGTCTGTCTCTTATTGGTGAATAGATATGAGTTAGTTTTGATCAAAATGCTGAATTTGATAGACAAAAATTTATTGATCAAAAATATCTGCTTGATATGGAATATAGTTTGCATCAAATCTTTTATTTTTTTGAGACGGAGTTTTGCTCTTGTTGCTGAGGCTGGAGTGCAATGGCACAATCTCTGCTCGCCACAACTTCCGCCTCTCGGGTTCAAGCGATCCTCCTGCCTCAGCCTCCCGAGTAGCTGGGATTACAGGCATGCACTGCCACACCCGGCTAATTTTGTATTTTTGGTACAGATGGGGTTTCTCCATGTTGGTCAGGCTTGTCTGGATCTCCCGATCTCGGGTGATCCACCCGGCTTGGCCTCCCAAAGTGCTGGAATTACAGGTATGAGCCACCGCACCCAGCCAGTTTATATCAAATCTTATTTTACATTGGACTCCATGGGTTTTCACCTCCCATCTCCTCCCAATATGTTACTTCCAAATAGTGATTTATTTAAAAAAAAACTCTACAAATTTGCTTCTCTGACTGATTCTGTGACATTTGCCCATACACACACACACAAATAAAACAAAAGAGAATTGGGCATAAGAAAATATTTTTCCATACTAGGTTTTGAGAAAAAATTGAAACAGATTATTCAACCACTATATACAAAATTCAAGCAGCAAGATAATTTCATGCAAAAAATTTCTCCTTATCGAGACATTTTATGCTTTTAAGGGAAATAAATATATGTTCTAAAGCCATAACTTTGTCCTACAGAGAATTTGAAGAAATCCGGTTTTTCCATGATGATGTTATCCAGAATTTAATTACATAATTACATACTTAAAGAAGATTTGCTATGATTAGGAAATATCAAAGCATTTAGAACAAGATAAATTATAGTTTCAAAAAGAAATTCACACCCTTCTATAGATGCTCAAAGGCTTTTATGCACATGCAGAGCTTTAGAACAAATTCATTCAAGCACTTAAATGGTAAATAATCCTAACATGTGAATATCAGTTCATTCCTAAAACATCACTGTTTTTATGGAAGTTTGAAATAAGATTAAACCAATTTTTATATAAGACCTATAAACAGTTTTGATTAAACAACTAAATTCTCTTTCAAAATAAAGCTAACGACCACAAAGAATGATATGTATGTAAAAGAAAATCTTCAGCATTCTTTTGCAGCTGTGTACTGCTTGGCTGGTAGAGGGCTCTAATATGAACTCGGACCTCTGCTGATGGGCTTGCTGCGATGCATGATGTACAGACACCTGCACTGATAGCATAAGATTCATGCTGTTGTATCAGTGTCATACCTCACAGGCCTAACAAGTAAGTACAAACCTAGGAAATAAGAAAAACATTCACACTCAAAAAAGACTAGCTGGGGATCTGATATTTCTTAGTTTGTAACCTGGACAGAAATCTCCCATACAGAACTCTGCTGGCAATCCAGATTTGGGCATCATCTTTTCAACAAACATTTGAGTTCCTTCTATGTTCTAGTGAGGAGGAAGTTGTAGACAGCTTGGGCAAGGCTCCTGCTGTAAGATAATGTACAAGACAGACATTAATGAAATAGTAAAGAGGGAAATAAGATTATTACAGATTGTGATCATTGCTATGAAGAAAATCAGCAAGGTGATACCTAAGAGAGTAACCAGGGCAGGGCCTTATAGAAAAAGTAATAGGAAGAGTAAATAAAACGATAGAGTTGAGGTTAAGATTTAAGGACGTGAATGTGCTTGACATCCAAAAAGCCATGAAAAAAGAATTCCAGAGGAAGGGCAAAACTCCTGAAGAGAAAAGGAGCTTTCATTTGTTCAGCAAATGCTGTTATGCAAAACCTAAGTGTAATGACAAGGAGTGAAGAAATTCATGATCTGATAGTATCATGAATGATCAAGATAGATCAGTATCTATCTTGGCCATATCTTGAGACTACAGAGTGGCATTGATGGCACCTATATTTCTATTTTATTTTTATTTTTTATTACACTTTAAGTTCCAGAGCACATGTACACAACGTGCAGGTTTGTCACATATGTATACATGTGCCATGTTGGTGTGCTGCACCCATTAACTTGTCATTTACATTAGGTATTTCTCTTAATGCTATCCCTCTCCTTTCTCCCCACCCCACAACAGGCCCCAGTGTGTGATGTTCCCCACCCTGTGTCCAAGTGCTTTTGTTCAATTCCCACCTATGAGTGGGAACATGAGGTGTTTGGTTTTCTGTCCTTGTGATAGTTTGCTTAGAATGATGGTTTCCATCCTTTTTTGTGGCTGCATAGTATTCCATGGTGTATATGTGTCACATTTTCTTTCTTTCTTTTTTTTTTTTTTTTGAGAGGGAGTCTCACTCTGTTACCCAGGCTGCAGTGCAGTGGCATGATCTTGGCTCACTGCAAGCTCTGCCTCTCGGGTTCACGCCATTCTCCTGCCTCAGCCTCCTGAGTATCTGGGACTACAGGCGCCCACCACCACGCCCAGCTAATTTTTTGTATTTTTAGTACAGAAGGGGTTTCACCGTGTTAGCCAGGATGGTCTCAATATCCTGACCTTGTGATCCGCCCGCTTCGGCCTTCCAAAGTGCTGGGATTATAGGCGTGAGCCACCATGCCCAGCTCTCATGCCACATTTTCTTAATCCAATCTATCATTGATGGACATTTGGGTTGGTTCCAAGTCTTTGCTATTGTGAATAGGATGGCACCTATATTTCAACTTCACTTTTGTAGCTCACATGTCCTTTGAGGCAGCTTGATTTTTAAGAATCAGGTGATATTAGCTAGAACCCTTTCCCACTGGGGGTAAAAGATTGGGAGGGGGAGCAGCACAGGCAGGAAACCCAGATAAAAGCGTGGCTTGCATTTTTTCTAATCTTTTCTGACTTGGAGTCTTTAATTTTGCCAACAAAATGCAGGAAATGACATATTTAGCCATTTTGAGAATTCTTATCTTTTTCTTCACCTAGTTGTTCCCAGTGAGAACTATCAAGGACACAAGGCATTTGCGTGAGTTGTCAATATTACCGAAGACATAGGGTAATAGAAAGGGAGGTTACAGCTCAGTTTTATAGCAGATGATCTGTTGAGCTGAATATTTCACATTCTGCTTCTATGGAGTCCCTTGAGCATTTCTGTCAACTCAGATTCTAGGTTTCTTTCCCATCTCTTTTCTTCTTCCTTTTAAAAAATTAAAGAAGTTTTAGTTGATGAATAATAATTGTATATTATGGGGTACAGTGTGATGCTTTAAGATATATATACACACATTGTTGAATAATTAAATCAAGCTAATTAACATATCCATCACCACCTACTTAGTGTTTTGTGTGTTTGGTGAAAACATTTAAAAGCTACTCAACAATTTTGAAATATACAGTATATTATTATTAACAATGGTCACCATTCTGTGCAATAGTTTCAGTTAGACAGGAGGTATAAGTTTTAGTCATCTTCCCCTTTAACTGCTCCCAGCAACTCCGACAAAACCCTGCTTAGCAGCCTTTAAAGTTGCCAACATTTACTTTTTCTTTCAGGGCTCAGCACTGCCGGTTGGAATGATGGTGGCTGTTGGCTTGGTGTGACTTGAAAGCCTAGCCTGCCCCAGAGTGTTTCCATCGGTGGTCAGACAATAGTATCTGCAATTCTTACTATTACAGCCCTTCTGTCTTACTCATGACCTCCAGAAGAGCCCTGAGTCTGCTGCCTGGAAGAAGAAAACCTCATAACCAGTTTTCATGCCCCATCAGCCATTACAATTTTTTTTTAAGGGAAAAGTAGTTCTTCAGGTTGGTTGGGGAGTAGAGACAAAGAAGGGGAGGAATGGAAAAATAGCCCAAGCTTCTACCAGGAAAGCAGCATGATCCATGATGGGTCAACCCTGAGGGCTAGGGAGTATGTTTAGATATAGGACAAGGTGGCTTTGTAGGTATAGAATGGAAGCAGGAACTCCAAAGGATAGGTTTGTGCATGTGTGCGGTACATACCGTGCAGAGGAGAAAAGATACTGGCTTCAAGCTTTGTGTATGGCTGCTTCTGATCCTGTAACCCAGACTGACTCAGTGACCTTGCCTGACCTTAGAGGAATTTTGCAGACGGACTACCTCATGAGCTTACCAAAGCAAAGTAGCTTGGATAGTTCTATATTTTAGCTAGAGGCAAGAATCTGTACTAAATATAAAGGTTTGCTACCCTGTTTTTTATTTGCCCTTAAGAATTTTTATATTCAATATAATCTATATTTTTCCCCCAGAAGGACTCAGTAGATTACCTCCTTAATATTGATTTATTTAAAATTCTAGTTCTAGCAGAGAGAGGTTTCTCTTTAGTGTTTCCACAGACAGGTAAAATGCCGAATTAAACATGTAAGGAGTCCAAATAAAAGGAATACAGATTAATTGGTGTCTTATTTGTCTTCAGAACATTTAGCAATCCTCTTTCTTTAAATAGGGAACTTATGGGCTGGGTGTGGTGGCTTACACCTGTAATCCCAGCACTTTAGGAGGCCTAGGCGGGTGGATCACGAGGTCAGGAGATCGAGACCATCCTGGCTAACATGGTGAAACCCCGTTTCTACTAAAAATACAAAAAATTAGCCAGGCGTGGTGGTGGGCATCTGTAGTCCCAGCTACTTGGGAGGCTGAGGCAGGAGAATGGCGTGAACCCGCGAGGCGGAGCTTGCAGTGAGCCGAGATCGCGCCACTGCACTCCAGCCTGGGTGACAGAGCCAGACTCCATCTCAAAAAACACACAAACAAACAAAACAACAACAACAACAACAAAATGGGAAACTTGTGAATCATTGAGATTGGGATGTAATAATTTATATATACATTTATGACTTACTTTTAGGATTTTTAAAATTATGATTTTTTCTTGATTTCCACCTTAGTTTACAAATTTTGGAAAAGCTGGTATTGATTTCTTATGTATATATATATTTAAATCATTTCTGAATTTATGTTTAAAATGTTAAAGCATACTGAATTGTATAAAAACAAAATAAAAAGTGCCTTGAATCCTTCTATCACTACCCAGAATGATCCACTATTAATATATTGGTCTACTTTCTTCTTGTCTTTTTTCTATTCAGGTATATTAGTGCGTATATAAATATACACACTAACATACTTAAAACGTGTATCTATTTATACCTAAAACAAATTTGTAATATTCTGAATAAATAGTTTTAAATGATGCTTTGTCACATAACAATTGTCATTGGGTATTTCTCATAAACATGAATTTAAAGCATCCAGAGGATAAGAACATATGGAGGCCCCATATTTTATTTTACTACCCCATGCTGTTGAGCATTCTAGTTGTTTCCCATTGTTTGTTATTTACTATACTATTATAATGAATATTTTTGAATATAAAATTTCTATTTCCCTTTGAAATAATTAATGGGTCAGAGTGCATGAATGACTATTTAAAAAATACATTTGATGCATATTTTAAATGTACCTCTGGAAGGAGTCTATCAGTTTCTCTCTTCATAGTGTTTCTCTCTTCATAGTTTCTCTCTTCATAGCATCATTTCATTGTATTCTCATGGATACCGGGTAATATGATGCTATGAACAACTTGGCCAGTTTTCTGGGCAAAGCTGTCATGGTTTTTAAAATTATTTTTATCTTTTTATCTTCGATTGCTACATTATTACCTCCATAAGAAATATTCTTTTTCCTTCCCCTTTTTAAATCTTAAAAAGTAATCACAATACTTGCCTCATAAAAAAATTGGGAAACACAAATGTGCATAAAATGCTAAGTACCTATTAGGAATTATTGTTTTTAAGCCATTATGGTGATAATGAAAAATCTTCATAAATGATAATCAGTGGCAAATAACATACCCTATGCTTCGATATCCTAATCTTAGACAGATGCTCCTGGTGCCCACGTTGCCTTTATTCAGTTCTCTTCTGATTTTAACCACAGTGTGGTAGACAGTTCGTGAAAGCTCATATTCTTCTCTTCCTGCCAGGATGTTGCTGGAAGCTCTTGCAGCTGTCTCTTACGTTCTTCCCCAGGGTCTTTTTCAACACAGAGATCTCCCAGCTGGCTTGAATTTTGCTGTCTAAAGGTGCAGGGATGGGGAGGGATTAATGCCCAGAGGACACCCTTCAATCAATGGGAGATGGGAGGTAGTGAAAAAATATTCCAATTTCCTATATTTCTGGTAGACAATTCTGGGAGGCATTCCATGTATGCTTCTCAGAGCTTCTGGCAGAGTCCCACTCTTGTTGCTTACAGCAGAAACCTCAGTAAAGCACCATATAATGGCTTTTCTCTCTTTGTGTCTGACTCTCCTCCCTTATTTCTGTTTCCTAGGAGCAGTTTGGAAATAAACTAACTGCAACCAAGTCTTTGTTCTAGGCTCTTCTCTGAGGGAAACCCTAACTACAATATCATCCCTTTCCCTTTTTCTCCAAGAATGCAGAGTTCTTTCCCCTTCCCTTGGAGAACATTCAGTTAACTAACTCAGCCATTGCATATTGAGGGTCAATCCTATGCCAGGCACTGCTTTGTGGAGGATGCGAAGACAGACTCAGCTTCTGGCCATCTTGGAGCTATATTCTAGTGGAGCAGGCAGAAAATGAGCACAATAAGTAAGCAAGATGTTAGACTTCAGAAGTGCTAAGGGGAAGAAAGGAAGAAAGGTAGGAAATGACTGGGGAAAGAGGTGCATTGCAATTTTAGATAGGATGGCCAGGAGAGGCTTTATTGAGAAGGTCTCTTTTGCGTAAATATCTGAAGAAGGTGAGCCACATCAAGATATGTCGGAAAAATATTCCATCTGAGGAAATGGCAAATGCCTGAGCCCTAAGGTAGGAGTGCTTCTGGAACATTTAGGAATATTGAGAAGACCAGTGTGGATGAAGGGAGGTGAAGGAGAAGGAGGTGCTATTGCCAGAGAGGAAGCAAGGTACTAGACAGATCACATAGGAACCTTAAGGTCTTTGGTATTTACCTTAAGTTTTAAAATTTATTTATTTATTTATACTTTATGCAAATCAACAGTGACAGGGAAGCAATGACTTTATCTACTGGGGTCTTAAAATTGATATATAATAGTTGTACAGGCCTGGAGCAGTGGCTCACGCCAGTAATTCTGCACTTTGGGAGGCCAAGGCAGGCGGATCCCCAGGTCAAGAGATTGAGACCATCCTGGCCAACATGGTGAAACCCGGTCTCTACTAAAAATACAAAAATTAGCTGGGCATGGTGGCACATGCCTGTAGTACCAGCTACTTGGGCGGCTGAGGCAGGAGAATCGCTTGAACCTAGGTGGTGGAGGTTGCAGGGAGCTGAGATTGCGCCACTGCACTTCAGTCTAGCGACAGAGCGAGACTCCGTCTTAAAAAAAAAAAATAGTTGTACATATTTTTGGGGTATGTGTGATGTTTTGATACCTGTGTAATGATCAAATCAGGGTAATTGGATGTCCATCACTTCAAATATTTATCTTTTATTGGGAACATTACCATTCTTTTCTTCTAGCTATTTTGAAATATACAATAAATTATTGTTAGCTATAATTTCCCTATTGTGCTATCAAATACTGTAAATTGTTCCTTCTAACTATATATTTTAAGTTTGATGGAGAATTACTGAAGAATATTGAATAGAATAATCTCAAGGTCAAAAGGATTATTCTGGCTGCTATAATAGTCTTCAGGAGAACAAGGGTGGAAGGAGAAGCCAGTTGTGAATTATTGCAATAATCCAGGAGAGAGATTATGGTGATTTGAACCTGAGTCTTAGCAGTGGAGGTGGTGAGAAGCATTGAATTCTATATATTCTGAAGGTGGAGTTGACAGAATTTGCTGATGGATGGGGTGGAGGGAGTGAGAGAGGTATGGAGGCATAGACAATTCCAATGTGTTTGGGCTGAGAAACTAAAATAATTATGTTTGCCATTTACTAAGTTGAGGAAGCAAGCAAGAAGAGAAGATTGGAGGGGTGTATGGGAGCTAAATTTTCTGCATATTAAACATATTCCCTATTTATTACTTTCCAGGAAGAATGTCAAGGAAAATAGGTGATTGCATATATGAATCTGGATTTAAGAAACAATGTCAGGGGTAGATATGTAAATTAGGGAGTCACTAGTATGTAGATGATATTTTGAAACCTTGGAACTGGATGAGATTTGCAAGGGAGTATGTATAATAGAGAAAAGAAGAAACTCAATGTTGATATATTAATTTTCTAGAGCTGTCATAACAAAATACCACAGACTGGATGGCTGAAACAACAGAAATTAATTTTCTTGCAGTTCTGATGGCTGAAAGTCCAAGTCGAGGTGCCAGCAGGGGTGATTTTATTTGGAGGCCTCTCTCCTTGGCTTGCAGATGGCTGCTTTCTCAGTGTGTTTTCACAGGCTCTTTCCTCTGTGTGTGCATATCCCTGGTGTTTTCATCATCTTATAAGGATACCAGTCATATTGGATTAGGGCCTCTCCCTTATTCCCTCATTTAACCTTCATATTACCCCTTTAGAGGCTCTATTCCCAATACGGTCATATTCTAACATACTGGGGGATAGGGTGTCAACATATACATTTTTAGGGGGAACACAATTCAGTCTATAACACATGGATATCTTGGACATTCTGAAATTAAGATGGAGGGGAGATAAGAAAAAATAATCAAATAAGACTGAGATGGAGAGGACAGAGAGGTTTAGAGAAAAAATTGGAGATATATGAAATAAAGAAAGTACTTTGAAAAAGAAAAAGGAAACAATTGTGTCAGAGGCTGCTGCTATGTCAAGTAAGATAAAGACTAAGGATTGAATATTGAATTTAGAAATGTGGAGGTCACAGTTACCTTGATAAGATTAGTGAGTGGTAGAGTGCTGGGGGTGAGCATCTAACTGGAGTGGATTCAGGATTAAATAAAGAAAAGCCAGAAGCAAGAAATAAAGACAGCTCTTTCAAGGAGTTTCTAAAAACCAATTGCCTAAGGACTTCATGTTGTAGTATTTAATTTCAGCCTTATTAATGGAAAGGAGCAAGATTGGTGATTCACTGATGTGCAGGAACATGCAGTAAGCTTCACAAAATTAGGTAAAATTTGGACTTCCCACTCTAAGATGGTGTGGCAGGTACAATAGCGGTCTTCTGAAAATGTCCATGCCCTAATCTCCAGAACTTGGATAATCTTTGCCAAGCCTTATACTCTTAACAGAGAAATACAGAGACTTAAGATGGTTAAAATGAACTCTCTCTACAGGAAACATCCAACAGAGACATGTTACTGCCCTGAGCCCTCTAGAGGGACTCTTTTTCCTTAACCTTGCTTAAGCCTGCCAAGTTAGCTTTCTTTTTGATTCTGTGGGCTAAACAGAATCTTTCCAACAAAGTCTTTTGTTTACGTAAGTTGGCCAGAGTTGCTTATAAGGAAAGAGACCTAAGTGACACACTGTTCCTTCCATTTGGAATGCCTCACCACAACCCAATTTCATTTCAGTTTCACTCCCTGTGTCCCATCTATTTTACTTTATGGACTTGATAGTGTGATGGTTAATATTAGGTGTCCACTTGACTGGATTGAGAGATGCCTAGATGGCTGGTAAAGCATTGTTTCTGGGTGTGTCTGTGAGAGATTGACATTTGAGTCAGTGAACTGGGAGAGGAAGATCCACCCTTAATGTGAGTGGGCACCATCCAATTGGCTGTCAGTGCAGCTAGAACAAAGCAGGTGGAAGAAGGGGGAACAAGCTCCCTTGCTGGGTCTTCTATTTTTCTTCCCATACCAGACACTTGCTCCCACTCCTGTCCTTAAACATCAGACTCCTGGTTCTTCAGCCTTTGGCTGAAGACTGAAGGCTGCACTGTCAGCTTCCCTGGTTTTGAGGCCTTCAGACTTGGACTGAGCCACTACTAGCTTTTTTCTTTCCCTAGCTTGTGGACGGCCTATCATGGGACTTTGCAATGTAGTCATATAAGCCGATTCTTCCTAGTAAACTCCCTTTTATATATACATATATTCTATTGGTTCTGTCCCTCTGGAGAACTCTAATATAGATGGGGTTGTCTACTTTATCTTTTTCCTGGAGTCTTTTCCTTAATGATTGACTGGATGGCAAATAAAAAATTGCTCTAATTTGTTTAAGTGCAGTGGCTCAGGCCAGTAATTCCAGCATTTTGGGAGGCCAAAGCAGGAAGATTGCTGGCATCCAGAAGTTTGAGACCAGCCTGGACAACAGAGCGAGACCCTGTCGCTACCAAAAAAAAAAAAAAAAAAAAATTAGGCATGGTGGTGTTTGCCTGCAGTCCCAGCTACTTGGGAGGCTGAGGTAGCAGGATCTCTTGAGCCCAGAAGTTGAGGCTGCAATGAGCTGTGATTGCTCCACTGCACTCAGCCTGGGTGACAGAGTGGTACCCTGTCTCAAAAAAAGAAAATTGCTTGAATTTACTACAGTGAACTTCCACTGTTAGAACTACAGTTGGATTTTTCTCTCCTAATACTTATTCCAGCCCCATGTGGTAGGGAACCAGGAAACCAAATTCATATATCCTGCTCTCGGCTGATACGGATAGCTATCAAAAGGCCGTAAGTTGAACAAAATGCCTTAGCAAAACGAGAGCAGTGTTAAATTGTTCTGTTTTAGAGTGATGTGTATATCAGAAGTTGATTATCACAATAATTCTCCTTAATAAACAACAAAACCTCAGTGGTTGATAACAATAAGCATCTATTTAGCTTATGAGTCGACGGGATTCAGCCGATCAGGCCTGGGTTTAACTCTTCTCATGTGTTTACTGTCAGCTGTAGGTTCAGTAGGTGACTCTGCTGTCCTTGGGTGGGCCCTCTCACAAATTTAGGTGGCATCTAAGGTGGCCTTGGCGGGGATGACTGGGGCAGCTCAGTTCTGAACCTTGAATCTCTCATCTTTCTCCTGGGATGAGAGGGGCAGCTTGGTCAAGTTCTTATGGCAGTAGCAGAGGGTAAGAGCAAGCATGTCAAGTTCTTATGGCAGTAGCAGAGGGTAAGAGCAAGCAAGATCCATCATGCAAGTGTCTCTCAGGCCTCTGCTTGTGCCACACTTGTCAGTTGTCTCCTTGGGGCAACTTAGGTCATTCAAGCTCCAGAGCTCCCAACCAGTTAGCCAAGACTCACTGGACCTGTAACAGAGCTCACCTATTCCCTCTGCCCAATTCTGCTTCTCCGAAAGCAAGTCCTATGGCTGAGTGCAGAATGAGAGAGCACCATCGAGCTATACGCACGTGGTATAGAGACAAGGAAGACTGACAAACTGGGACCATTATTACCTTTGACCTACCACAGGGTAACTTTTCTTATTTCTTTTTCTTCTGTATTTGTGTTTTATGATCTTTCTACAATAAATACCTATAGCTTGGTTCATAAAGAAAAGCTTCCAGACAACAGCAGATTGAAATAATCAAAAACTTAGGAACAACTGCATAGTATACACACTTGGCTATCATATTGGCTAAAGTACTTAGTAATCTATTGAAATTTACCAAAACAGCTGACTTGGTGAATACTCAGGTTATTCTCAAACTTGGTTAAGTAGCCCTTTTCCTTTTTCTATTCACTGTGGCTAGAGCTGATAAATGAATGCTGAAATGTATATTGCTCTTACAGACTTGAAAGTACTAGCAGCATTCTTGCTGGGATTAAGTGTTGCATGCTGTCCTGACAGAAGCCAAATTCAATGACTTGTCTATTTCTGTAAGCTGAATACAGTGAGTTTGGAATATTGTACAACTCTAAGACTGTGCACCAAAATGCACACTGGTGTGTTCCCCGTTGCAAAAAGCTTACATTCAGGTGAAGGAGAAAGCAAAATAATTAATTAATTAACTAATTAGATAGCTACAAATGGTGGTAACTTTGTGAAATAAATTAACAAGAGAGTAAGACAGAGAATGATAGGAGAGGATACCTCTTTTAGATGGGCGATGTGGAAAGACCTCTCTGGTGATGTAGCTCCTTTATTTTCTTATTTTTGCATAAAATTTTTAGGGTGTGAGGCGTCATCATGATTTCAGAGACATGAGGCATGTAACTTGGGACAAATACATGACTGTATTTGGTTGAAGACGTTTGTCATTTTTGCATTGTGCCCTATGGCTAAAATGTTCTGATTTTGATCATGAAACAAAATTCACCACAGTTATGGTTCCATTGTCAAGGATGAAAGAAATGCTACATCACCAGAGAGGTCTTTCCACATCACCCATCTAAAAGAGGTACCCTCCTCTATCATTCTGTCTTACTTTCTTGTTAATTTCTTTCGCAAAGTTACCACCATTTGTAGCTATTTAATTAATTAATTATTTATTTATTTTGCTTTCTCCTTCACCTGAATGTAAGCTTCTTGCAGCGGGGAACACACTAGTCCTGTTGATAGTGACACTCCTAGAGCCCAGCACAGTGCCTGTTTATTATATGAATGAAGACGTACCGTCATTGAAATATTACACTTAGGAACCATATATGTTAATTACCCAATTCACCTTTTTAAAAAACTCAATGGTTATGAAAGTAACAACACAGTTTTTTTTCCTGCTAAAAATAGACCCTTGCATGTCTGCTAGAGGCTCCATTTAAAAATACCTTCAATCTACACTTGGTTAATTATAAATAATATTCACTCTTTAGTAGTGGTGGGGGTTGTATGATCAGAATCAGAAGTGCAGGTGATTTTAATACATTTATGAAGAAACAAGTCTCTGGGATTCATGGTAATTGATGTACTGGCACAGTAAACTTTCCAAGGGATGTTGATTCTGAAGAAAATCTGCAGCTGGCGCAATGGCTGATGCCTGTAATCCTAGCGACTTGGGAGATCAAGGCGGGAGGATTGCTTGAGCGCAGGAGTTCAAGATCAGCCTGGGCAGTATAGCAAGATGCCCATCTCTTTAAAAAATTAAAAAATTAGCTGAGCATGTTGGTGTGTCCCTGTAGTCCCCGCCAGTCAGGCGGCTGAGTGAGAAGATAGCTTGAGGCCCAGGAATTTGAGGCTGCAGTGAGCTATGATTGTACCACTGCACTCCAGCCTGGGTGACAGAGGAAGACTCTGTCTTAAAAAGTAAAGGAAGGAAAATCTGTCACTCACAATCTATTCAATAAAGTACTGTTACGTTGATTGTATTGATTAAATGGGCAGACTTAAGAGAATGTGTTTGTGTGCAGGCAGTGAGGGAGTGTTTGCATGTGTTTGTGTGGGTGTGGTTAAGATTATGTGAAAACAGATGAAAAGGTTACAATAAGAAAACATTAGAAAATCCACTCATTCTTTTTTCTTTTTTTCTTTATATACTTTAAATTCTAGGGTACATGTGCACAATGTGCAGGTTTGTTACATATGTATATATGTGCCATGTTGGTTTGCTGCACCCATTAACTCGTCATTTACATTAGGTATTTCTCCTAATGCTATCCCTCCCCCATCCCCCCACCCCATGACAGGCCCCAGTGTGTGATGTTCCCCGCCCTGTGTCCAAGTGTTCTCATTGTTTAATTCCCACCTATGAGTGAGAACATGTGGCGTTTGGTTTTCTGTCCTTGGGATAGTTTGCTGAGAATGATGGTTTCCAGCTTCATCCATGTCCCTACAAAGGACATGAACTCATCCTTTTTTATGGCTACATAGTATTCCATGGTGTATATGTGCCACATTTTCTTAATCCAGTCTATCATTGATGGACACTTGGGTTGGTTCCAAGTCTTTGCTATTGTGAATAGTGCCACAATAATCATATGTGTGCATGTGTCTTTATAGTAGCATGATTTACAATCCTTTGGGTATATATCCAGTAATGGGATCACTGGGTCAAATGGTATTTCTAGTTCTAGATCCTTGAGGAATTGTCACACTGTCTTCCACAATGATTGAACTAGTTTACAGTCCCACCAACAGTGTAAAAGCGTTCCTATCTCTCCACATCCTCTCTAGCACCTGCTGTTTCCTGACTTTTTAATGATCGCCATTCTAGCTGGTGTGAGACGGTATCTTATTGTGGTTTTGATTTGCATTTCTCTGATGACCAGTGATGATGAACATTTTTTCATGTGTCTGTTGGCTGCATAAATGTCTTCTTTTGAAAAGTGTCTGTTCATATCCTTTGTCCACTTTTTGAAGGGGTTGTTTGATTTTTTTCTTGTAAATTTGTTTAAGTTCTTTGTAGATTCTGGATAGTAGCCCTTTGTCAGATGGGTAGATGGCAAAAATTTTCTCCCATTCTGTAGGTCTCCTGTTCACTCTGATGGTAGTTTCTTTTGCTGTGCAGAAGCTCTTTAGTTTAATTAGATCCCATTTGTCAATTTTGGCTTTTGCTGCCATTGCTTTTGGTGTTTTAGTCATGAAGTCCTTGCCCATGCCTATGTCCTGCACTCATTTTTTTTTTTCTCAAGGAACAAAAAAGAACAGTCAAAAGCACCTTGTCATTGTTTAAAGCTAATTTGTTTTAGGCCATGGTGTCTCTTATTCAAGAGTGAGAAGTTTCAAGAAGCAATTTAGATAATATTTTTTCTTGTCTTAATTTTGATCTAAAGTTTTCCGATCAACAGTACCCAAATAATATTCAATGCTGGGTAGTGACCCAAAGATTTCTCACAGAAAGGCTGGACAGTTAGCACCTTGGATAACCCGAGGCTGTTGTTCTGTTCCACATTTCCTCCTTGAATTTCCACATTGAGGAGCACAACAGAAATTTATTTTCTCACAGTTCTGGAGGCTGGAAATCTGAGATCAAGGTGTCTGTACGTTGAGGGCCATAGAGGAAGGATCTGTCCCTGGCTTCTCTCGTTGACTCGTAAATGCCCTTTTCCCCGTGTGTCCTCATATCGTCTTTCTTCTGTATATTTCTGTGTTCAAATTTCCCCTTCTTGTAAGAACATGAGTTGTATTGGATTAGGTCCCACCTAATGGTCTCATTTTGGCTTACCTACGTCTTTAAAGACCCTGTCTCCAATATGGTTACATTCTCAGGTACTAGGGATTAAGACTTCAACATATGAATTTTTGGGGGGGCTCACAATTCAGCCCATAACAACCTGTCTTCATCAGAGTCTGTTTGCCCTCAGGAGCCAGTTCTAAACATAGTGATAAAATAAGGTTCATGACCTTTTTAGCAGGAGGGAGTGGCCTAAGTAAGTCAGTCTGGGTTGAGACTCCAAGACCCACATATCCACAGAGATGGGATCTTCTCCAAGCCCTTTTGAATTTTCTAAATCTTGACATCTGTTCCTTCTCATCAGGTTCTGAATGCATGTTCCAGCTTCCATATATTGTTGTCTATTTGGATGGTGACTAGGTAGTCTGCTTAGCTGTTAAAAAACCTCTCTCTCCTTGGGTAGATGCTTTCATCTAGAGTTAAACATCAGAATCATTATAGAGGTGCTTCAGAAAAAAAGACAAAGAAAAGATGTACTTTTATTCAACCAAGTAAAGAAACAACTTTACAAATGAGATTCTGACACAAATTCTAATTAAAGACCAATGCCTCCCCTACTACCAAATGTTGCCTGAGATCTTACACCAAAAAGAGTGACTAGCATTGTCATGTGTTAATGAGCAGCACCACCTTCAAGAAGTTGCTGCTGGAGTCACCACTTAGATGGCAATTAAATATTAACAACAATTAAAGTTGAGACTAGCTTCACCACCTCCCTATGCAATTAAATAATAATGACTGTTAACTAAATGCCAATCATAACTCTAAAAGGTAGATATTATTATTTTTTATATATATATATTTTTGAGACAGAGTCTTACTCTGTCACCCAGGCTGGAGTGCAGTGGTGCGATCTCGGCTCACTGCAACCTCTGCCTCCCGGGTTCAAGCAATTCTCTTGCCTTAGCCTCCTGAGTAGCTGGGAGTATAGGCACGTGCCACCACACCCAGCTAATTTTTTATTTTTAGTAGAGATGGGGTTTCACCATGTTGGCCAGGCTGGTCTTGAACCCCTGACCTCAGGTGATCCACCAGCCTCGGCCTCCCAAAGTGCTGGGATTACAGGCATGAGCCACCATGCCCAGCCGGTAGATATTATTTTTAATCCCTGTTTTTCAGATAAGAAAAATAAGTCTTAGGATGTCTGTCTTAGTCTGTTCAGGCTGCTGTAACAAAATACCATAAATGGGGTAATTTATAAATAAAAGAAATATATTGCTCACAGTTCTGTAGTCTAGGAAATTCAAGATAAAGTCACCAGCAGATTCAGTGTCTGGTGAGGAATTTTTCTCTGCGTCATGGGTGGCACCTTCTTGCTGTGCCCTCACATGGCAGAAGGGGCAAACAAGTTTTCTCAGGGTTCTTCTATAAGGGCACTAATCCAATTCATGAAGGGTTTGCCCTCATGATCCAATCACCTCCTAAAAGTCCCACCTCTTAGTACTATTGTGCTGAGGATTAGTTTTCAACATATGAATTTTTGGAGGAAGGAAATATTCAGATCATAGCAATGTCTAAGTAGATTATTTAAGTCACATAACTAGTAAATAGTTCACATAGTGTTTGAATTTGGATATGCCTAAAATTTAAGCACATCCTTCACCACCTTGCTATACTGCTAGCTGTTTTCCTCTGGCTTGTATCTATAGCCAAGTGGTTAGTCCTAACCTAGCTAGGCTAATTTCTGACATCTAGCCCCACCTTGCCAGACTATTTGGAATCAGCATGTCTTGAGGAAAATGCCTCCATGATATGACACAGCTACTGACTCCTGTGAAAAGTCTAGCCCTCAGCTTCTGCTGTTCTTTTGTGTTCTTGTGTCTGGCTTGCTACATCTTGTCCTACTGCCTATGCTTTGCATTTTAAAGACTATCTTCTAAAACACCTACAAAATTTTCAGGAGGACTAAAATTTTCATTTCCAAAATACTTAATGAGTATTTTATGTTATAATTTAAAATGCTTTCAATAGTCAGCTCTTAGGAAAATCTGGCTCTTAGTGCAGAAATGGAGGATGTAGCAGACATCTGTCCACTTACAGTATTGATCATAGAAAAGCTTTTAAAAATCTACACCTCATAATATGTTAATGCAGGAAAATACTTCTTAGCAGTTTTTATAGAATCTTGTCTTTTGCACAATAAAAGGCAATTCTCCATTTCAATGCAGATATTGAGTAAATGAAAAATTGCCTTTTTAAGTTTGAGAGGACAGAAGAATAAAGATATTTGGCTTGAGGTAACTGCTTACACTGTTGGTGAAAGCCAAAGTTGTTTCTTATAATGCAATAATGACTGCATTTTAAATAACACAGATGGGTTTCACTCTATGCATAGATAAATAGTTGTATGGAAATCAAATTTTCGTAAATGAAATTACATTTTAAAAACACAATACTCATAAATTACTTTTAATTTTTGTAGCAAAATTTTTTTTTGTAAAAATAATTGCTCAGTATTCACTATATAACTTCAGCTATTTAATTATGGTAATAAATTTTTTAAAAGGAGGCAGAGCATGATGGTTGAATAGAAGCCTCCACTGATCATCTTCCCTGTAAGAACACCAAATTGAATAACTATCCACACAAAAAAGGACCTTCATGAGAACCAAGAATCAAGTGAGCAATCACAGCACCTGGTTTTAACTTCATACCACTGAAAGAGGCACTGAAGAGGATGGAAAAGATAGTCTTGACTTGCTGATGCCATGCCTTTTCCACCCTCTGGCAGTGGCTGTGTGGTGTGGAGAGAGCATCTGTGCACTTGAAGGGAGAGAGAGTGCAGTGATTCTGGGACATTTAATTGGAACTCAGTGCTGACCTGCCACAGTGGAAAGCAACCCTGGGCAGAACTCAGCCATTGCTCATGGAGGGAGCATTCAGACCAGCCCTTGCCAGAGGGTAATCACCTATCCCAGTGGTCAGAACCTGAGTTCTGGCTTCTGGCAAGCCTTGCCACTGTGGGCTAAAGTGCTCTGGGGTTCTAAATAAACTTGAAAGACAGCCTAGACCACAAGGACTGCAATTCCTGGGCAAGTCTTAGTGCTGTGTTGGACTTGGAGCCAGTGGACTTGGGAAGGCATGTGAAATGCCGGGTCAGCCTAGGGACTCCTTGTACTACCCCTCCCCCAAACCTAGATAGCACAGCTCACACCTCTAGGAGAGACTTCTTTCTTCCACTGGAAAAGAGGAAAAGAGTAAAAAGGACTTTGACTTGCAACGTGTATACCAGCTCAGCCACAGTAGGATAGGGTACCAGGCAGAGTCCTGAGGCTTCTATTACAGGCTCTAGCTCCTGGATGACACTTCTAGACACACCCTGAGCCAGAGGGAAGGATCTAGTCCTGGCAGGATTCATTATCTGCTGACTAAAGAGTTCTTGGGCCCTGAGTAGTCAGCAGTGGTAGTCAAGCAGTACTCGCATGCGCCTTGGGTAGGCTTCAGGTGTGACGCAGCACATTCTCAGCTGTGGTGACTACGGGGAGAGACTCCTGCTTGAGAAAAGCAGAAGGAAGAGTAAAGGGGACTTAGTTTTGCAGCGGAAGTACCAGTTCGGCCACAATGGGGTAGAGCACCAAGGAGGCTCTTGGGGTCTCCAATTTCAGGTCTTGGTTCTCAGATGGCATTTCTGGACTTCACCTGGATCAGAGGGAAGGTCACAGCCCTGAGGAGAGAGTCCCAGGCCTGGCAGCACAAGCTGACTGAAGAGTCTTTGGGCCTTGAGTGAATATTGCTGATAGCCAGGCAGTACTGACTGCTGGCCTGGGGTAGTGGTGGCTATTGAGAGACTCCTCTGCTTGTGGAAGGGGGAAGAAAGAGAGGGAAGGACTCTTGCTTGTTGTCTTGCGGCTTGAGTGCCAGCTCAGCCACAGTAGAAGAGAGCACCAGGTAGATTTCTAAGATTTCTGACTCGAGGCTTTGGATCCTGGATGGCATCCCCAGACCCTCGCAGGGCCAGTGGGAACTTGCTCCCCTGAAGGGAGGGACACAGGCTGGCTAGCTTTGGCAATTGCTGATTGTAAAGCCCTAAGGTCTTGAGTGAACATAGGTGGTAGTCAGGCAGTAGGTACCATGAGCCTTGTGCAAGACCCAGTACCAGGCTGGCTTCAAGTCTGACACAGTGCTGTTCCAGTTGTGGTGCCCACAGGGGCTTGTGTCACCTCTCCCCCAGCTCCAGGAAGCTCAGCACAGAGTGAGAGAGACCCTATTTGTTTGAGAGAAAGTTAGAGAAGACAACGAGGGTCTTTACTTGGTAATCAGAATTCTTCTGGATCTTGTCGAAGACAAGGTGGTATCTCTGAGTCTGCAAGACCCACAGTGTTACTTGAGTAGGGATGCCCCCTAATGCAAATATGGCTGCAGTGACCAAAAACTTAGATTTTTTCTTTTTTTTTTCTTTTTTTTGAGATGGAGTCTCGCTCTGTCGCCCAGGCTGGAGTGCAGTGGCGCTATCTCAGCTCACTGCAAGCTCCGCTTCCCGGGTTCACGCCATTCTCCCGCCTCAGCCTCCAGAGTAGCTGGGACTACCCGCGCCCGCCACCACGCCCGGCTAATTTTTTTGTATTTTTAGTAGAAACGGGGTTTCACTGTGTTCGCCAGGATGGTCTCGATTTCCTGACCTCGTGATCCGCCCGTCTTGGCCTCCCAAAATGTTGGGATTATAGGCGTAAGCCACCGCGCCCAGCTAAAAACTTAGATTACAACACCTAAGTCTCTTGGAATATCCGGAAAGCCTTCCCAAGAAGGATGGGTACAAACAAGCACAGACTGTGAAGATTACAATAAATACCAAAGTCTCCAATGCCCAGACATCAATGAACATTCACAAGCATTAAGACCATCCAGGAAATTATGACCTCACCAAAATGAGCCAAATAAGGCAGCAATGACCAATAATGACAGAGATATATTACCTTTCAGACAGAGTTCAAAAATAGTTGTTTTAAGAAAACTCAAAATTCAAGATAACACAGAGAAGGAATTCAGAATCCTATCAGATACATTTAGCAAAGAGATTAAAATAATTAAAAAGAATCAAGTAGAAATTTGCAATTGAAGGCTGGATGCGGTGGCTCATGCTTGTAACCCCAGCACTTTGGGAGGCCAAGGCGGGTAGATCACTTGTGGTCAGGAGATCGAGACTAGCCTGGCCAACACGGTTAGACCCCATCACTACCAAAAATACAAAAATTAGCTGGGTGTGGTGGTGCATGTCTGTAATCCCAGCTACTTGGGAGGCTGAGGCATGAGAATTGCTTGACCTGGGAGGCAGAGGTTGCAGTGAACCAAGATCATACCAATGAACTCCAGCCTGGGGGACAGAGTGAGACTTTGTCTCAAAAAAAAAACAAAACAAAAAAGCAATTTGCAATTGACATGCTGAAGAATCCATCAGAGTCTCTCAGCAGATTTTACTTTTTTGTTAAATTTTTAATTTTTGTGAGAATTTAGTAGGTGCATATATTTATGGGGCACATGAGATATTTTGATATGGGCACTCAGTGTGTAATAATCAGAAGGTAAAGGGGCATCCATCATTTCTGGCATTTATCCTTTGTGTTACAAACAATTTAATTATATTTATTTATTTATTTATTTATTTTTGAGATGGAATCTTGCTCTGTTGCCCAGGCTGGAGCGCAGTGGTGCGATCTCCACTCACTGCAATTTCCGCCTCCTGGGTTCACACCATTCTCCTGCCTCAGCCTCCGAAGTAACTGGGACTACAGGCACCTGCCACCATGACCAGCTAATTTTTTGTACTTTTTTTTTTTTTTTTTTTAAGTAGATACGGGGTTTCACCATGTTAGCCAGGATGGTCTTGATGTCCTGACCTCATGATCCACCCGCCTCAGCCTCCCAAAGTGCTGGGATTACAGGCGTGAGCCACCATGCCCGGCCTTCTTTAGTTATTTTTAAATATACAATAAATTATTGTGGATGTAGTCACCCTGTTGTGCTATCAAAATTATAAATCTTACTATCAAATACTATATCTTATTCATTCTATCTGATTATATTTTTGTATGCCTTAACCATGCTCACTTCCCGCCACTCCCCACTATCCTTCCCAGTCTCTGTTAACCATGATTCTACACTCTATCTTCATGAGTTGAATTGTATTCATTTTTGACTCCCACAAATAATTGAGAACATTTATCAGCAGAATTAATTAAGCAGAAGAAAGAATTAGTGAGCTTAAAGACAGGCTATTTGAAAATACACGGTCAGAGGAGATAAAAAAAAGAATAAAAAAGATGAAGCATTTCTACAATAGCTAGACAATATCTTCAAAAGGGCAAATCTAAGAGTTATTTCTCTTAAATAAAAGGTAAAGAGAGATGGAGTAGAAAGTTTACTCAAAGGGTTAATATCAGAGAATGTCCCAAACCTAGAGAATGATATAAATATTCAAGTACAGGAAGGTTATAGAACTCCAAGTAGATTGAACCCAAATAATACCACCTCAAGATATTTAATGATCAGACCCTTAAAGTCAAGGATAAAGAAAGGATCCTAAAAGCAGCAAGAGAAAAGAAACAGGCTGGGCATGGTGGTTCACACCTGTAATCCTAGCACTTTGGGAGGCCAAGGAGGGGTGGACCACTTGAGGTCAGAAGTTTGAGACCAGCCTGGCCAACATGGTGAAACCCTATCTCTACTAAAAATACAAAAATTAGCTGGGCATGATGGCACATGCCTGTAATCCCAGCTACTTGGGAGGCTGAGGCAGGAAAGTTGCTTGAACCCAGGAGGCAGAGGTTGCAGTGAGCCAAGATCATGCCACTGCACTCCAGTCTGGCAACAGAGTGAGACTCCATCTCACAAAAAAAAAAAAAAAAAAAAAGAAACAAATAACATACAATGAAGTACCAATACATCTGATAGCAGACTTTTCAGGGGAAACCTTGCAGGCCAGGAGACAGTGGAATGACATATTTAAAGTGATGAAGGAAAGAAAACTTGTATGCTGGAATAACATATCCAGTGAAAAGATCCTTCAAACATGAAGGAGAAATAAAGACTTTCCCAGACAAACAAAATATGAGAGACTTTATCAACAGCAGACCTGTCTTATAAAAAATGCTAAAGGAGTTTTTTAATTTGAAAGAAAGGGAGATTAATGAGCCATAATAAATCATCTGAAGGTACAAAACTCACTGGTAACTACACAGAAAAACACAGAATAGTATAACATATTGTGCATAAACTACTCACATCTTAAGTAGAAAAATATGAGTGTGCATGAGTGCATAAACTAATCATATCTTAAGTAGAAAGACCAAAAGATGAACCAATAAAAAATAATAACTACAACAACTCTTCAAGACATAGACAGTACAATAAGATATAAATAAGAACAATAAAAAATTAAAAAGTGGAGGGACAAAGTTGAAGTGTAGAGTTTTTATGAGTTTTCTCTTTGCTGGTTTGTTAGTTTGTTTATACAGTCAGTGTTATTAAAATAAAGGGCTATAAGACATTTGCAAGTCTCATGATACCCTCAGATGAAAAATATATAATCACAAAATATAAAAGCAAAAAATTAAAACATACCACCAGAGAAAATCACCTTCACTAGTATGAAGATAGGAAGGAAGAAAGAAGGAAGAGAAGACCACTAAACAACCAGAAAACAAAGAACAAAATGGCAGGCATAAGTCCTTACTTATCAATAATAACATTGAATGAAAATGAACTAACCCCTCCAGTCAAAAGACATAGAGTGGCTGAATGGATGAAAAAATAAGACTTAACAATCTGTTGCTTACAAGAGAAATACTTCACCTATAAAGATGCAGATAAACTTAAAGATTTTCCGTGCAAATGTAAACCAAAAATTAAGCAGGGGTAGCTATACTTATATTAGACAAAATAGATTTTAAGACAAAAACTATAAAAAGAGACAAAGTCATTATAGAAGGATAAAGGGGTCAGTTCAGCAAGAGGATATAACAATTTGAAATATATCTACACCCAACACTAGAGCACTCAGATATATAAAGCAAATATCCTTAGTGCTAAAGGCAGAACTAGATCCCAATACAATAGCTGGAGATTTCAACACTCAATATTCAGCATTGGACAAATCTTTCAAACAAAAAAGTCAACAAAGAAACACTGCACCTAATCTGAATTATAGACCAAATGGGCCTAATCAATATTTACAGAATATTTTCATCCAACAAATGCAGAATACACATTCTTCTCAGCATATGGATCATTCTCAAGAATACACCATATGCTGGATCACAAAACAAGTCTTAAAACTTCAAAAATTGAAATTATGTGAAGTGTCTTCTGTCACCACAATGGAATAAAACTAGAAATCAACAACAAGAGGAATTTTTGGAAACTATACAAACACATGGAAATTAAACAACAAGCTCCTGAATGACGAGTGGGTCAATGAAAAGATTAAGACAGAAATTTAAAAATGTATTGAAACAAATGATAATGAAAACACAACATATCATAACCTATGGGATACAGTGAAAGCAGTATGATGTGGAAGGCTTATAGCTATAAGTGCCTATATTGAAAAAGTAGAAACACTTTAAATAAGCAATCTAACAATTCATCTTAAAGAACTAGAAAAGTGAAAGCAAATCAAACCCAAATCAAACCCAAAGTTAATAGAAGAAAAAAAGAGTAGAAATAAATGAAACTGAAATGAAGAAAACAACACAAAAGATCAACAAAACAGAAAATGGTTTTTTGAAAAGATAAAATTGACAAACCTTTAGCCAGACAAAAAAAGAGAGAAAACCAAAATAAATAAAATCAGAGATGATGAAAGAGACATTACAACCAACATCACAGAAATTCGAAGGATTATTAGAGGTTACTATGAGCAAGTATATGCCAATAAATTGGAAAACCTAGAAGAAATAGATGAATTCCCAGACATTACAACTTATTACAATTGATCTGTGAAGACATTCAAAACCTGAACAGACCAATGTGTAATGAGATTGAATTTATAATGAAAAAATTTGTCAGCAAAGAAGAGACCAGAACCCAGTGGCTTTATTACTGATTTTTATCCAACATTTAAAGAACTAATACCCATGCTACTCAAACTATTCCAAAAAATAGAGGTCAAGGGATTACTTCCAAACTCATTCTACGAGGCTGGTATTACCCTGATACCAAAACCAAACAAAGACACATCAAAAAAAGAAAACTACAGGCCAATATCCCTAATGAACGTTGATACAAAAATCAAACACTAGCAAATGAAATTCAACAACACATTAAAAAGACCACTCATCATGACCAATTGGTATATATTCCAGGAATGCAGGGGTGTTTCAACATACATAAATTAATCAATGTAATATACCATATCAACAGAATGAAAGACAAAAACCATATGATCATTTCAATTGATCAACATCCTTTCATGAAAAAACCCTAAAAGAACTGAGTATAGAAAGAACATACCTCCACACAATAATACCCATATATGACAGACCCACAGCTAGTATCATACTGAATGGGGAAAATCTGAAAGTCTTTCCTCTAAGATCTGGAACATGACAAGAATGCCCACTTTCATCACTGTTATTCAACATAATTCTGGAAGTCCTAGCTAGAGCAATCAAAAAAGAGAAAGAAATAAAGGGCATCCAAATTGGAAAAGAAGAAGTCAAATTATCCTTGTTTGCAGATGATATTTTCTTACATTTGGAAAAATCTAAAGACACTATCAAATAACTATTAGAACTGATGGACACATTCAGTAAAGTTGCAGGATACAAAATCAACATACAAAAATCAGTAGGATTTCCATATGCCAACAGCGAACAATTTGAAAAAGAAATTGAGAAAGTAATCCTATTTAAAATAGCTACAAATAAAATTAAATACTTAGGAACTAAGTTAACCAAAAAAGTGAAAGATCTCTGCAATGAAAATATAAAATGCTGATGAAAGAAATTGAAGAGGCACAAAATATTGGAAAGATAGTCCATGTTCATGGATTGGAAGAATCAATATTGCTAAAAGGTACATACTACCCAAAGCAATCTATAGATTCAATGCAATCCCTACAAAATACCAATGACACTCTTCACAGAAATAGGAAAATTAATCTAAAGTTTATATGGAACCACAAAAGACCCAGAATAGCCACAGTTATCCTGAACAAAAAGAACAAAACTAGAGGAATCACATTACTTGACTTCAAATTACTACAGGTATAGTAACCAAAATGGCATGATACTGACATAAAAACAGACATTTAGACTAATGGAACAGAACAGAGATTCCAGGAACAAATCCATACATTTACAGTGAATTTGTTTTCAACAAAGGTGCCAAGAACCTACATTGGGGAAAGGACAGTCACTTTAAAAAATGGTGCTGGGAAAACTGAATATCCATATGCAGAAGAATAAAACTAGACTCCTATGTCTTGCCATATACAAAAATTAAATAAAAATGGATTAAAGAGTTAAATCTAAGACCTGTAATTATAAAACTACTGCAAGAAAACATTGAGGAAACTCTCCAGGACTTTGGATCTGGCAAGGATTTCTTGAGTAATACCACACAAGCCCAGGCAACCAAAGCAAAAATGGACAAATGGGATCACATCAAGTTAAAAAGCTTCTGCACAGCAAAGGAAACACTTATCAAAGTGAAAAGACAATGCACAAAATGGGAGAAAATATTTGCAAGCTATTTATCTGACAAGGGATTAATAACCAGTATATATAAGGAGCTCAAACAACTCTATAGGAAAAAATATAATAAATCAATCAAAAAATGGGCAAAAGATCAGAATAGACATTTCTCAAAAGAAGACATAGAAAATGGTAAACAAGCATATGGAAAGGTGCTCAACATCACTGATCATCAAAGAAATGCAAATCAAAATTTTATGAGATCTCAGCCCAGTTAAAATGTTTTTTATCTAAAACACAGACAATAACAAATGCTGGTGAGGATGTGGAGAAAGAGGATCTTTGTACACTGTTTGTGGGAATGTAAGTTGGTACAGTCACTATGAAGAACAGCTTGGAGTTTCCTTAAAAAACTAAAAATAGAGCTACCATAAGATCTAGCAATCACACTGTTAGGTATACACCAAAAGAAAGGAAAGAGATCTCTGCATTCCTATGTTGTTGTTGTTTTTTTTAAATTTATTTCCAACTTTCATTTTAGATTCAGTGGGTACAGGTGCACATTTAGTACAGGGGTATATTTTGTGTTGTAGGGGTTTGGCGTCCAGATTTTTTTGTCACTCAGGTAATAACTATAGAAGTCAATAGGCAATTTTTCAATCCTCAGCCTCTTCCCACCCTCCCTGCTCAAGTATGCCCTGGTGTCTATTTTTCCCTTCTTTGTGTTCATGTGTACTCATTGTTTAGCTTCCACTTAGAAGTGAGAATATGCCATATTTAGTTTTCTGTTCCTGTGTTAATTGACTACGGATAATGGTTTTCAGCTCCGTCAGTGTTGTTGCAAAATACATGATTTCATTCCATTTTATGGCTAGGTGGTATTCCTTAAGGTATGTGTACCACATTTCTTTATCCAGTCCACTGTTGACGGGCATTTAGGTTGATTCCATGTCTTTGCTATTGCAAATAGTGCTACCATGAACATACATGTGAATTTATCCTTATGATAGAACAATTTATATTTCTTTGGGTATGTACCCAGTAATGGGACTGCTGAGTTGAATAGTAGTTATATTTTAAGCTATTTGAGAAATCTCCAAAATGCTTTTCACAGTGGCTAAACTAATTTACATTCCCACCCCCAGTGTATAAGCATTCCCTTTCCTTTTCAGCCTTGCCAGAATCTGTTATTTTTTGACTTTTTAGTAATAGCCATTCTGAGTGGTGTGAGATAGTATCTCATTGTTGTTTTGAATTGCATTTGTCTAATGATTAGTGATGCCAAGAATTTTTTCACATTCTTGTTGGCTGAGTGTATGACTTCTGAGAAGCGTCTGTTCGTGTCTTTTGCCCATTTTTAAATAGGGTTGTTTGACTACAGTCAATAATAGTTTATGGTACATTTAAAAATATGTAAGAGTATAAGAATAATTGGATTCTTTGCAACACAAAGAAAGGGTACGTGCTTGAGGTGATGGATACCCCATTCTCCCTGATGTGATTATTATGCATTGTGGGTCTGTATCAAAATATCTCATGTACCTCATCAATATTCACATCTACTATATACCCCCCAGAATTTAAAAAAGAAACACATATAATATACATATAAAGTACACATATATATCTTTTATAACTTTGGGAGAAAAACAATACTTAAAAAAAGTTTCTAAAAGTTATAAATTTCTGAAATTGTAAATATAATGTTTGATATTTGAAAAATAAATGTATTGAATTACCTGAACTAATAATATATCATTATGACTTGAAGTGGGCAAAGGCTAGCAACCATAAAAGGAGAAAATAGAAAACAGCTTGTTAACTTTAGTTAAGGACAATTTTATATTTTTATTCAAACAATCCTATGTAGGGTTCAACTTCTTTCTTAGGAAGTTTTGGTTGAACAGTTTTGTCCTCTATACTGTGCTATCATATTCCATAAAGTGTTTCTGTGGAAGCAATTTTCAACTCCTTACTGAGTGAGTCAAAAGCTGAATGTCATACTGTCTTTCTTTAAAATTGACCCAAACCAGTTCTCTGTCATGAATTAAGACTAAAACTTTCAACACTCTATCCTATCCTTTGGTTTAATAGATGAATGGGTGATGAATAATATAGCGTGGTTACCATGGCAAATCTTTAAAAAAAATTATCTAATTATCAAGGTCAAATCAGATTTTTAAAAGTAACAATGTCTTTTACATCTGTAAGACACAAAGTACATGTATATTGTTATTGTTCTTAACTAGCTAGAGATTAGATATTATATTATCTTAAATTTATTGTAATAAATAAATGGAGAGTTGCATTCATTTTAATTTACAAACATTTTAGTGCGTTCAATGGTGGTCCCCCCTAAAAGATATGTCCATATCATAACACCAAGGATCTATGAATGTGAACTTATTTGAAAAAAGGGTCTTTGCAGAAATAATTGAGCCTCTAAGTGAGAACATCCTGGATTTTCTGGGTGGCTCCTCAGTCCAATAACGAGTTCCTTATAGCAGAAGAGGAGACCCAGAGACCCAGAAGAGAAAGCTATGTGATGACAGAGGCAGAGCTTGGAGTCATGCAGCCACAAACCAAAGACCACTTGGAGCCACCAGAAACTGGAAGAGGCAAGGAAGAGCTCTTTTCTAGAGGGAGTGCAGCCCTGGGCATATTGCCCTAGTAGCACCTTGATTTTGGACTTCTGGTCTCTAAAATTGTGACAGAATAAATTTCTGTTGTTTTCAGGTACTAAGTTTTTGGTAATTAGTTGCAGCAGCCTTCGGAAACTAATACGTATATCAAATAGGCAGAGGGCCAGTATGCCAAAGAAAACAAATGCTTTGTTGGCTCTTCATGCTGAGTAGGGAGGAAGAAAACAAGCTATCCAGTATGTTCATCTCCAGTGCTCTCCCCTAAAAGGAGATAAGTCTCTACCAGTCTCTGCTATCCAGATATAAAATCTTTAATTGTTAATTTTTTATTGAGATATAACATCTATCATATAAAGTACCAAAATCTCAGGTGATAATTTTTATGTATGTATTTATGTATTTATATGTTCAAGTTTCTACACACACATACAATTGTGTAACAGTAACCACTTCAGATGGACACAGAACATTTCCAGCATAAAAGAAAGTTCCCTAGAGTCCATATCCTGTCAAAACCTACATATCCACAATAGTCTCCGAAAACAAATACTTCGATTTTAATACAAAAATTAGCCAGGTGTAATGATGTATGCCCCTAGTCCCAGCTACTTGGGAGACTGAGGTGAGAGGATTGCTTCAGCCCAGGAGGTAGAGGCTACAGTGAGCTGTGATCACATCACTGCACTCCAGCCTAGATGACACAGTATTTGTGACAGGGTCACCTGTCTCAAAAACAAAACAAAACAAAACAAAAACTCATTCTATTATTAACAGAAATGGGATCATACAGTTTGTATTTCTTTGTGTTGTTATTTGTCCGTAATGTGTTATTTGTCTGTATATGCTCATTATTATGTCTGTAAAAATCATCCAAGTTAATTGTATTAATCAATAGGTCTTTTTCTGTTGAATTAGGGAGGTGAATATTCCACAAAATATTTATTCTACTCTTAACAAACAGTTGGGTTGTTCCTAGTTTTAAGCAATTGTAAAAAAATTGCTAAGAATATTCTGGTCTTATATCTTAGTGGGCATATGTGTTTATTTTTCTTAGGTATATATGTAAGAGTGAAATTATTTGGCCATAGGGTAGGCATATATTTAGTTTTTATAGTTATTATTAAGAACTGTTCCAAAATTATTGTATCAATTCACACTTCCATCAACATTGTATGAGAGTTCCAGTTGCTCCACATTCTTGCCGACACAATTGTTTGCCATTTAAATTTTAGCCACTGGTGGGTGTTTAGTGGTATCTTATTTTGTGTTTTAATTTGCACTTCCTTATTGAATAATTATGTTGCGCGTCTTCCCTTATGCTTGGGCTATTTTAATAACCTCTTTTATCAAATGCCTGTTCGAGCCTTTTGCCCATGAAACAATTTTTTTGTCCTTTATATTATTGAAAATTCCTTTCTGCTTTAGTGAATCAAGGACATAAATAGTCAGTCTTTCATGGGTAGAATTTAATTTTTCTGTGCATTGGTCTATTCCTAGAGAGCTTTAAATCTTGCTTAATTGTGCTCACCTTTTTATACATCATGGATTTTGATTCTGGTTCTTTAGTTTTCCCATTTCATTTTAGTCACCAAAATGCTTACAACTAGAGATCAACTTTCTTAGCTGCAAAAGCTTCTAGCCTTTCAAGAAGTTCATACTTTATGAAATTGCACATTAAGCATTTATTTTTCAGACCATTTTTGAACATTACTCCTAAATTAATAAAGTATTCTAATACTGCTTTAGTATTGATTACAGTAAAAAGGGTTTGAAATATAGCTGTTCTTTATGCATAAAATACCCAGCTTAGGACCACTACTGCCAGACAAAAACATCATATTGAATGGCCATTTCCCTACCTAAAAGGTGTCTCAATCTGAATTTATTTGGCTACATTAAAGAATGCAGTATATTTAGTTTTCCATTTGCATAATGTGTTTGTGCTATAGATAATATTTTAAATTGAAAAGTTTGTTTTAAATTATTTTTACAACGAAGACTGTTTTCAGCTCTTTTTATATTGTGCATAGTTTTTTAATGTAATCTACTAGGATGTGTTTTGTAGACTGTTTAATGACTGGATATCTTCCTTCAACTTTTGAAGTACAAAACCAGTGTATTTTACTTGTACACTGTTTTAAAATCTATTAGAATTGTCATTTGAATTTTTTTCTGTTAAAATATACTTTCTGAATACAAAGCTATTATTACATTGTCTGATAGCAGAATGTATAATCCTTTGGATGAATATATGTTATACATTTCTGCAGATTGATCAATTAAATATTAATTTATAGTGATATAATAACTGTAATATTATTATAGTGACGGTATTGCTAATAATAGTAATTGATGAGAGAATAAAAGATGTATATCTTTTATTGTTACAGTTGGACACCCAAAATTAGTGTTAGACAGCTGCCCCACCCTACACCAACTGCTCAGAATTTCCATTCTTCATCCAGTGGGATTTTGTAAACTCTATCGAGACTCTTCCATATTTTTTTCTACTTTTAAGTTGTTTATTTATTTCCTTAACATGTCATATATGTTATTAGAGAATAAAGCAATCGTAAGTAATTAAGAGAATAAACTGTTTCTTGGTTGTTAGAATAGCATGGTATGTATTTATATCGCCAAGAGACTCATCTCCTATTTAAAATAATGTATTGTGAACATTCAGTATTATATATTATAGAAAAATAAATCCCTGAGGAATAAATAATTTGCTTTTAATATTAAAAAGCTTTATCTTCCTAATTAAAAAGGTTGATACTAAAAAGCCAGAACTGAGATTTTTTCCCCTTCTAGCTTTTTTTTTGGTGTTTTTTTGTTGTTTTAATGGGGAGAAAGAGAGAAATTGCCTAATACTGATTTAAGCATATGGCCTTATCTTAGGAGCAGTCCCAAGGTTTTGACAAAACAATATAAAACATTAAAAGTAGGACTTTATGTGCTACTTTTTTGGGCTTGGCTAGAGGACAGGACAATTACACAGTGGTTTTATGAGCCCCCCTGGTGTACAATATTTATCTTTATTTGCTCTTCATTTATATTTAGTGCATGTTGTAAAACTGTGTAAAGCTATGAAGTAACTTTAGAAGTTATAATGGGCAACAGCTCTTAATGGAGACTTAAAAAAATTTTTTTTTTACAGATTCACTTTGAAGAGTATTAAAGACAAATTCAGCTGAATAAAGCAGACTCTATGTATCATAGGCTTAATCCATACACATAATAAAATCTTTCCATGTGCTTGCAGAAATAACACAAAGATCAATAACCAGAAGGAAGCCAGAGGGATGAAAATGCATGGTAGATGAAGATTGTTTTGCACAAGACAAGAGAAAGAATATTTAAAGCTTGCTGACAGATTAATATGGTCTGCTTTCCATTTTGTCTGTATATTACAAAATAGTTGCATCTATTCTCAGAATTTTAATCAAAGCCACTGAAGGGAAAAGTGAGCATTTAGAAAAATGAACCTACTGTTTGGCTAAGGATTTTCAGCAAAGTAGTACATTCTCAATAGCATGTTATCGTTCTCTATTTCACAAAGACCTCATCTTCAAGTTTTGTTGGGCAACTAGATGTGTAGCCTGTGAGGTTCTGATAAATAATGATGATACATGATGATACCAATTTCTTTAATTCTTGCCTTCAAAAGATGTTGCAAGATAAAACAATACGATAACTGGTTCTTGATATATTTGGCATTTAAAAAATACACACTTAGTGGAAATCACTCTAGACATTTAAAAGTAACATTGACCTTATGAATATTTGCATATGAAAAGTGAAAAGAAAAGGATCATCTTAAGTGTAATAGTGCCCCACTGATAGCATGAGTTAGGACAGTTTGTCTGGACGGCCTTGTGAGTATCTCCTGCCTTCATCACAGCTCCACCTGTTCTTCCCAAAGCTTTGCAAGAGATATCAAGAGATATGAGAAAATATTTGCAAGATAAGGCAGAATCTTTCTTTGGTCAAGGACATGGAGATTGGGCAGGCTGAGTTTAGCAACTCAACTTTAGTGATCAATGGCAAATAACACCAGGCCTCTCCATGTTAAGAAGTGATTGTGAATTTGAGATGCCAGAGAGCTCATGCTTGGTTAAAGGAGCAACTATTGCTCAATTCCAATGTATGATTTCAATCAATTTCCAAGAATTTCCTTGTGTTTAGGTTCTAAACAGTCTACTGTTAAAATCATGGGTACACATTGGATGTTATGGTAATACAAAGGAAATGGTTAGACAATACACCCATTTATGGAAGTTCCTGTGGTCCACCTACAAAACACAAGTTGACAATCACAGTGGCTGCTGTTGTCAATCCTAAGCTGTTGTGTGCTGCAGTATTTTCACCCTGGCCATTCAACACAGTTCATAGACATCATGTCTTTCCACTGATACTATTTTAAAGATAGTTTTTATATAACCAAATCCTTATTCCATTTACAATGAGGTGCTATAAATGAATCACCTGAAATTATATGTTTGTCTGTTATCTTTCACTATTTCTACTTCACATTAATTTTTAGCTATAAAATTGATAAACTGATGCTTACTAATATTCTTTCCCTCTTTTACTCCTTGGTTTTCAAATTTTATTTCAATGTCAGAGAATTTCCTTTACTAGGTACAATGTATTACAACACAACATTTAAAAATAAACTACTTAAATTTGGATGCCAATAATAATAATACAACTCAATGGAACTTGAGTTGTTAAACTCAGCCTTCCTGCAGTTTGATAATTGTATTTCAGAACTACCTCACCATGACTTCCTTGCAACTTTTTTGCCTGTAGACAAAATTAAAACTGAATTCAGGAAGTTCCAGGGGGCTTTGTACTTGTTGTTAATAATGTTATTGCTTTATTGATCAACCGTGTGGGTAGAATAGGCATAATTTTTAGCACACTTAACCTATTGTCGAAGTCAAGATCATAAAGCCTTCCAGCAACATCATAAACTTGGTTTTAAAATATCCCTTTTGAAAACATTCATTGAAAGAGCACCCACTGAGAGTCAGGTAACAGGAAGAGTTATAAAGATGTGTAATATGCATTCTCCACCTTCACAGTCTAGTGAAGGTGATGGTGGATACAATTTAAATACAGTCAGAAAATAAAGGTCATGTAATATAGCATATTTCATACATTAATAAAGGATTTTATACTTTGAACAAGCTCATTTCAATATTTATTTTAGTTTCTAACTATGTAACAATTTCAAACAACTGAGTATTTTCTCTTAACACTGAAATTTCTAATGTCTTATGTATTGTCAATGTAAAAGTCATAATACTGACTCCACTTATCCCCCGCGCTGGAATGCTTATATATTGAATAGTATTTGGATTTGACAATTACATTGGTAATTGTCTTGATTCCAAGGAAAGCATAGAAACATTTTTAAAAATGTAAGAGAAAAAAATTTGGGAGATAAATTTAATCATTTCTTTTGTTTTTACAGTCATTGTCTTTCACTGGCTCTGAAGTGAATAGCAACAAACATCCTTTACTCCTGGTCTTGATACTAGTTCTGACTAGGATGGGGAGGAAATTGGGAGTTTTTAAAAATAGTTTCTCTAGGAAGCAGAATGTAATTATAACAGGTACTGTCCTGGCAATCTTTGTGCTTGAGAAACCTGTGCATACCTGTGTTGAGGTAGCCCAGATCATGGGGTTGGCTTTGTGCCACCCCCATGTGGCTTTGTGCCACTCTGTCTTTGGCACTCCAGTGTCCTGTAGTGCCAGAAACCCAATCCTGAATTCCAATCTGTGGGACCAAGACCCTGATATTTTCCTCATGGTACATATCATCCTTCCCATATGACCAGCAACCTGTTACCCCTCTCTGAGCATCATCAGGAACCTGTCTTGTCATGTATCCTCCTCTTGGCCCATCCCATCTCTTTTTCTTCTTTTTCTTTTTCGAGACAGAGTCTTACTCTGTTGCCCAAGCTGGAGTGCAGTGGTATGATCATGGCTCTCTGCAACCTTCACATCCCAGGTTCAAAGGATCCTTCCACCTCAGCCTCCCGAGTAGCTGGGACTACAGGTGTGTGCCACCACACCTGGCTAATTTTTGTATTTTTTTGTAGAGCTGGGGTTTCATCATGTTGCCCAGGCTGTTCTTGAACTTGATCAGCCTGCCTTGGCCTCCCAGAGCATCTCATCTTTTGGATTGGAACTTCTTGAGTAGTTGGACCTATGTGAACCAGGCTGACTCCCCTATCTGACTTCGAAAAAAAAATACATTAATTTTTTGGCTACTCCTACAACAGGGTTGAGTATCCAGTACTCTTTAATGTGGAATTCTCCTCCCTTCTCTGGGTGTTAGTGAGGCCATCGTGTTCTGTGTTGTAACCTGTCTGAGACTCAATAATATTTGCATAAAAGTCCACAGTATTTTAGAGCTTTTTAGAACAGAATTAGAACCCCGGAACTACCAGCTGAGTGGATCTCCCAGGATATCATGCAGTCTCACTGCCACAGGACCGCATTAAGGAAATGAGCAAAATCGCAAGGTCAAAATCATTTGGCAAGGAATTCTTTTCCTTTGCTTACATCTAATTGGTCTCTAGCCATGAGATATGCTCATATGGAATTAACTTCAGATTTTAAAAATATGGGAAATGTGAGTTCTGGTTTTAATTGCTTCCTTGGCAATTAAATGTCTCTATTGGGAAAATATAGAGTTAAATACATAGTTACTGCAGGTATCATCATTTTGGAACTTGCCAATATTGTGCACACTGAAGTGATCACAGTTGAACTCACATTTCTTATTTACGTTTTGGTACCTTTTCACACAACTTTTTGTCTCATAAAAAGGTGGTCGTTGACAATTTTGAAGCATGACTTGAAAGCTTTACAAATTATTATTGTGACTTTGAGAAGGAAAAAAAGTGGAAAATATTTTGAAATTAGGAAACCCATGGCTTTAAATTAAAATTTTGGGATTCTCGTCCTTATAGCACTGCTCTTGACTAATCTAAATACCTATACTAATACTGGGTTTAAATGTGAGCCCTTCTCTGGTGCACAGAGGGAATTGATTAGAGTGATTAACTAGTGGCATTTTCCTTGGATTTTATTTTTGGCTCCAACATAGATTTTATTGGATCCTCTTCCTAAGCCACCATCCATTGTGTTAGAAACATATATCACTCACTGTAGCTAGGCAGCTGTGAAATGAAGCATAGGATCAACTCTGTTTTTCACTCTGTTGAGGAAAAAAAAATCATTTTTAAACCTCTTATTTCACATTCTTATAACTTTTGGGGAAAAACATTCTACCCGCCGTGGAAGTTATAGTTTCTCAGTGTCATTTTCAGACCTGGGTGATCCCCTTTTCTGACACACATATAATTATGTTCCACATTCTAAGGATTTATTGAGTGTATTGCCAACTGGTCTTTAAAATACATTCTTCAAATCCTGCTTTTGCTTGAATAATGTCATCTCTATCTTCAGCATATATTAATAACTGGAATATTAAAAGAAATTTGCCTGAGAAGTAAGTTATGTTTAAAAGCTATTTGATGCTATATATATGATATTACCTGGTGATATGGTTTGGCTCTGTGTCCCCACCAAAATCTCATCTTGTAGCTCCCATAATTCCCATGTGTTGTGGGAGGAACCTGGTGGGAGATGATTGAATTATGGGGGCTGATCTTTCCCATGCTGTTCTCATGATAGTGAATGGGTCTTATGCGATCTGGTGGTTTTAAAAGCGGAGTTGCCCTGCACAAGCTCTTTTTTTGCCTGCTGCTATCCATGTAAGATGTGACTTGCTCCTCCTTGCCTTCCACCATGATTGTGAGGCCTTCCCAGCCATGTGGAACTGTAAGTCCAATAATCCTCTTCCTTTTGTAAATTGCCCAGTCTCAGATGTGTCTTTATCAGCAGTGTGAAAATGGAGTAATACATCTGGCATTTAAAAAAAGTACTATATTTATTGCATATAAGTGAAAATTTATAAAATTAACTATATTAGTAAGGATAGAATAGGTTAGGCTTCTACGAAAAATTAGCCCTGAAATCTGGTTTAAGACATACAATGAAGGTTAAAGACAAAAACAGATTTATGTAATGATCATATAAATTCTGTTAAGGCTCAGAGAGCTTTTCAGAGTAGCTCCTCTCTCTATGTGATGACCTCTCTCTCTGTGATGAGAGGTTAGGTCACTTGCTTCTTGTGGTATTTCCATTTCAACACATGGTTTCTACAGTTGCCTGGTATAGAGAAGATAGGTTCTTGAATGTCTCAGCCTGGAGCTGACCTGAATTACTTCTACTTAGTTTTCACTGCCTAGAACCAGGTTTCTCAACTATGGCTGGGGTGAATAATTTGTTTTGGGGGACTCTCCTTGCACTGCAGGATGCATGCCAGCATACCTGGTGTCTATACACCAGATACCAGAGGTGTCCCCTCTGGCTGTGATAACCAAAGATATCTCTAGAGGTTGGGGTGGGGGCGGCAGTGAATGGAAAAATTGCTTTTGGTTGAAAACCACTGAACCAGAGGTAGTCATTTAGCTCTAACTGCAAGGTTGTTGGGAAGAATGATCTTCTTGTGTTTACAGGAAGGTGAGGAAAATCAGACATGGATATGCTCTAGTAGACTGCAACATATTAGCTAATGGAAATACAGACTTTTCATCATTTCACTATGTATCTAAACATATGAAAAATGTTACTGTGTTTCAATTTTAACATAAAACAAATAATACTGCATGTCCAAAGTAAATTTAACAACTCTGAGCAATGAACTAAATTTTATTAAATTGTAGAAAGAAACATTTGTAGTAAAAATACATTAAAAGAAACATTTAAAGAAGTTGAAATAATAATTATTGTATCTGACTATAGGAGGCTTAGGAAAAACACTAGCAAATAATGTAAATATGAGCATTAGAAGGAACAAACTAGTGTGACTATGAAAACTTGTTTAGCATCTCTGAACATATGTTTAATATTGAATAGAATTTGTTATTCGTCATTAAAACAACCTCTTCTGGGATAGCCTAGTTCAGTGTATACTTGTTTACACATGTTGACCTTGGTAATATGCTTTGTAAATGTGTTGCCAAGTTGTATTTATTAGTCATGGACTAAAGAATATGTATTAGTCACAGGATAATTAGTCAGAATGCTTTCAGTTATAAGGCTAGAAACCTAGTGGAACCATCTTCTGGCAGACACAGAGAGGGAGAGAGAGAGAGAGAGTGAGAGAAAGAGAGAAAGGAATTTTTCAGAAAGAGCTTTTGTTTTACAATAACAAAGCTTTGTTTATTGTTCATGTTACATTTTGGCTATAGCTCTCCTCCACATATCTTCTCATTCTGGGGCACAGTTTGAAGGAGCAGCTCCTGTCTCAGACTTGTGGAAGAGGAAAAAAATAATCATAGAACAAGCTGATGGATCTTATGGTCTCTACTTGGGTGTATCATATATTCCTTCTGCCCATATTCTATCAATTAAAGCAAACCATATGGCCACGCATGCTGTCTGTCAATGGGTGAGAGAAGTATCTCCTTCCACAGGGAGGTGCTGCCAGTGACATGACCATAGGAGGGATATAGGCCCTCTTACAGAGAGGACAAGAGATCATTGTGAACAATAATATCATCCATTACAGATGTTGAGATGGCTCACTGAAGATAGGGACAGAACTAGAACTGGGCACAATTGCAGTCATCTCTGCTTCTCTTTGTTCTAGCTACATTCTTTCCAGCTATGAAGAGGAAGTCAACAGCAGTCCTAGATTTATACTTCCCCAATTAGCAAAATAAATAAATAAATAAATAAAATTAAATTAAAATGAAATGACTTCTCTTTGCTTTACAATAACATGACTGACTGGCCATTCCCGTGTGTCTAAAAGTAGGGTCGCTAAAAGTAGAGCAATGAGAATTCATCTGGTCCATAGTCATGTCTTGACTGGATGAGAAATATTTCCCTAAAGGAGAATATCTCCCTAAAGGAGGGCAAGCAGCATAACCTGCTGCTTATGAAGAAGGTTCTTGCTTCCCCTTCTACTTCTGCCATGACTGTAAGTTTCCTGAGGCCTCCCCAGCATGCAGAACTTTCTAGAGGCTGAAAAGTTCAATATCAATCAAGATCTTGCAGATTCGGTTCCTTGCCGAAGGCCTTCTTCCTGGCTTGCAGATGAGTGCCTTCTCACTGTGTCCTCACGTTGTGGTGAGAGAGAACTCTGCTTCCTCTTTTTCTTATAAGAACACCAATCCTATTGGATTAGGGCCTCATCCTTATGACCTTATTTAATCCTACCTCCTTAGTTCATTTGTCTTACTATAACAAAATACCATAGGTAATTAAAAAAAAAAAAGGTACTGGGAAGTCCAGAAGCTGTGTAAAGGGGTGACTTCACCGAAACACAGTAGGACAGGGTATAAACAGACAATATAAAAAGGTGAGATTTTTCATCTTTCTTTAAGTTTGTGCTTTCCTGTTTCCATTGTTATACAAAAAGCTTTGTCATAATCAAAGGGTAAAAGTTGCAGAACTCAAAAATCAATTATGGCGAAAAATGGTTTCCTGCATGTTGCTTGTAAACCTATGAATAGGGATCCAGAACAGTAACAGCTTGTTACTGCATTAAAGTAGTAATATTGTTAACTTGGCAAAGAAGAGAACTTTAAGTTGCTTTACTCTTGCTTCCAATTACTATTGATTTTTTTTTTCAAAAACTCTTCTGATGTATTGAGATTTTTTAATGTAGAGAGTTGAAAAAAGATCAGTGAACCAACAATTATTTATTGTAGCCATTTGTAGGTATGTCAGAGATAGAAAGAAGCTCAAATTATAATAATTGACTTCCTAGAGCACATTTGGTAATGTTCTAAAATGTTCTAAACATTTGGTAATGTTCTAAAAACATTTGGGTTTTTAGAATCAGAAGGGAGAATGCCATTGGTATCTAGAGGGTAGTCTTATAGATGCACACACATCCTACATTATACAGGATGGCCCCTCATAACAAAGAATGGTCAGCCCCAAAAATGTCAATAGTAGTATCCAGGTTGAGAAATCCTGCATTAGGGAGTTCTGTTGAGATCAAGAAGCTCTGGACTAGGGTAAAATGAAAATTAAAAAGGGTATAGATACCAGAAATGAGCCCATGGGGGTGTGTGCCTGATTGTGTAGAGCCCATAAAAGGCTTGTCCTGAAATTTTTCCGTCATCATCTTTTTTTGCTTTTAAATTTCAGTCCATAATTGGCCATGCTTTCTTTAATTGATTGAATCCTAAGAACACTATTAGAATTAGAAAGAATCTTAGAGGTAATCTAGATCTTGGGCAAGGAAAAGTCAAAATGTCTTCAATGGCCAGACTAGTGACCAAATATGTGATATGGTAAAGTTAAAGAGAGACTCTGTCAACTGAAATGGCCTAAAATAAACAATATTCTGACAGCAGTAAACATGCCTGCTACCCAGATCTTGGTTTCCAACCCTATTTTCCAATAAAAGGAACAAGGGCTCTTGGAGAAATGCCTGATTCTAGGACTGGGGTAGAACATATGAAATAAATATCAGTCTGGAGCATCTTAAGGTGCTGGAAGTAAAAAAGTCCTTAACAAACAAACCAATCTACATTGATAGGGTATGTCAAAGGAGAACAAGAGCCAATAGAAAGAGCTGCAAATAGCACTACAATAATTTGAGCACTAAAATAAAGAAGTATTGGATTATAACCCATGGATAAAATAAACATCCATGACTCTATACTGATATAAATAAGTGATTTTATAAATTAATAAATAGGGGAGAAGAGGCAACTCTCCCATGCGAAGAATTTCAAATATAACTCCCCACATCTTATGTGTGAGCTGCACAGAGCTATTTCTTTCTAATGTGTATGGTGTGGAAATATGAGGGAGAAAGTAACTTTACAGTGGAAAATCCTGACTACATTAGCCAGAATATCAAGGTCAGCATCAAAAGTCATAAATCGTGTGGATAGCATGTACCCTTGATATGATGTGATGAAACTGTTACTTCCTCTGCATACCCCTCAACTCTAGTCTACTTATGGGAAAAACATCGGATAAATTCCAATACATGAGCATCCTACAAAATACTTTGCCAATACTACTCAAAACTGTCAAGGTCATTAAAAAACAAGGAAAAGTCTGGGAAACTGTCACAGCTCTGAGGAGCTGAAGGAGACCTGATGACTAAATGTAATGGGGTATCATGGATAAGATCCTGGAATAGAAAAAGGATATTAGGTAACAAATGGGGAAATCCAAATAAACTATAAACTTTAGTTAATAATAATGTATCAATACTAGGTTATTACTTGTAACCAATGTATGAAGCTACTTGTATTAGTCTGTTTTCATGCTGCTGATACCAGACATACTGCTGATACCAGACATACTGCTGATACCAGACATACCAGAGACTGGGCAACTTACAAAAGAAAGAGGTTTAATTGAATTAAAGTTCCACGTGGCTAAGGAAGCCTCACAATCATGGTGGAAGGCAAGGAGGAGCAAGTCACGTCTTACATGGATGGCAGCAGGCAAAGAGAGGATGGGGAAGATGCAAAAGCCGAAACCTCTGATAAAACCATCAGATCTTGTGAGACTTATTTACTACCATGAGAACAGTATGGGGGTAACTGCCCCCATAATTTAATTATCTCCCACTTAGTTCCTCCTACACCCTGTGGGATTTATGGGAGTACAATTCAAGATGGGGTTTGGATGGGGACACAGAGACAAACCATATCACCACTATAAGATGATAATCATAGGGGAAACTGTGTGCAGGGGACATATGGGAACTCTGTCCTATTTGATCATTTTTTCTTTAAAACTATTCAAATGTCATCTATTAATTAAAACCAATTAAAGGGAGGGATAAGACCTAAGAGATCATAGAAAATGAATGCCCTGACTCTTTAACATTTTGCAGGTTGATTAAAAACAATGGAATTGACTTGCAATGAAAATCAATCCATAGATGCCCAATTTGTAATCTCTAATCTAGTCAATCTCCTTTATTTTGCAGATGATAGGGCAAGAGCCTCAACATTAGCAAAGTGTTTACAGAAGTTGCACAATGATCAATTGCAAAAATCAGAAACCTGAAAGCCAACTGAACTTCCTGGGCAGCACTCTTTTCTCTAAGTAGCCTCTGCTGTGGGTATGCTGCTTTGCTAGAAAAGGGTGGCAGTTATTAGTGACCAGAACAGTTACTTTTTGATCTTCATGTTTAGATATGTGTGACTAGACTGACACTGAAGCTTATTATACAAAACAAAAATAAGAAAACAGAATTCTACACACAGCAAAGTTCTTAGAAGAGCAATTTTAACAATTGTCAAATATTTTTAAGAAACAAAGGGATAGTACTTCTATAGCTTGTCATGAATTTTGCAGCAGCTAAAATTGGTGGAGCAGTAAGCTTACTTTTTTTGTTTTGTTTTGTTTTGTTGTTTACAATGGTGATGACATTAGGATAAGTGAGAATTCTGGGGATTTAAAAAAATCTGGTGTTGTTTGAACAATACAAGATAAACTATTTAAGTAGGAGTCATAAAATGCAGACTAATTCCTAACTTAGCCAAGCTATCACCTTCATGACTTTGGATATGAGCAGAGCCTAAGAAGTGAGAAAAATGATGCCAATTTAAATATTCTTATCTTGAATACCCTTATGTGGTTGAATACTCATATTATTAATGCACTTTAGATTAATTGATATTCTTATAAATGCGCAATGAGTATAGAATATAAACATACAATATATTCTTTAGTGTTATTCATCTTTTAACATGGGAATATTCTATATTAATCATCAGTTTGAAAATTTACTTTTAGTTTGAAAAATTGGTTCTAGTTTTATAGATTTTTTCCAAAGTTAATTATTTATTTCTTTTTAATGGCACAGTTAATGGAAAGAAAATGTATTTTTTTTTTAATCATCAGATCAAACACTTGGAATTTCCCAGACTGGTCTGAGTTCCCATTTTCTTTCTCTTGTTTTAAAATGGGTAGTAGTTTTAAGAACACCTGTTACAGATTATCTCACTTAATCCTTAATACAATCTTCAGAGGAGGAACCATTATTTTCCTGCTTTAAATATGTGGACACTGAAGATGACAGTGAGTGAATAGCTGTCTGACTCCAAGTAAGATCGTGTATTTACCCTCTATGTTCTATTGGCATATACTACAGCTGTTTACAAAAATTAAAAGCTGATTATGTCATATCTACTTCAAACCCTGCAACAACTCCCCAGTCCTATTAGGAGCAGGACTCAGGGAAGTCTGTGAACTCCCTGGCGCCCATCAACAGGCCCAAGAGGAGCCTGGATGGCCTTGATTTATGGCCTCGCTGTTCTTTTTACTTTATAGAATTGGTCATGCTTTCCATTATGTATTTGATTATTTGTGTAATATCTTTTATCATATAGTCTGTAAATTCTCTCAGGACAAGACCACATAATTCATTGTTGCCTCCCTGGTACCTAGAACACTCTCTGGGACATAGTAGACCATGAAGAATAGTCACTGAATGAATGAATGGGAAAGGGTAATTTATTTACATTATGACAATATAGCATTTAAATGGCATAGTTTAGACCCTTACCCTGCCTGTAGTCCATATAAGATACTGACATAGTAAGTTACCTTATTACTTTAGTAATAAATGTCCTTGGATAGAGCTCTGGATAGATTGTTCTAAACTGAAGTCTATTCTTCAGTCAATGACATGATAGTGGAGTGTATGTATATCAAAGTTTATTGACTATTAAATTATGGCAATTTGAAATGTGTATTTACTTTCTTAGAAATTCTGTTTGCCTTATTTTGTAAAAAATACAGTGGAGTTGATGATAATAAGAGGAATAAAAACTGATCGTGTCTGCTAGTTGTGTGCAGGGGGTGGGGAGAGGAAAGTTCAGAAAGAATTAATCTCCTTCCTTGGTAAAGTACATGTAGCGGGTTGAATAGTTGTATAGTATAGCCTCCAAAATTCATGTCTACCCATAACCTCAGAATGTGAACTTATTTTGGAATAGCATCTTTGTTGATGTAATAATTAAGATGAGGTCATATCAGATTGGCCATAATTCCAATGACTGGTGTCCTTATAAGAAGAGGTCAGAACACAGAGACACACACAGGGAAGATGGCCATGCGATGATGGAGGCAGAGATTGAAGTGATGCAGCCATCAGCCAAGGAACAACAAGGACTGCCGGTGGCCACTGAAGGCTAGGAGAGAGGAAGAGAATAGATTCTTCAGAAGGTATCAGCCCTGCTGACACCTTGACTTTGGAAGTCTAACCTCTAGAAGTGTGAGAGAATAAATTTCTGTTTTATACCATCCAGTTTATGATGGCTTAAACATCAGAAATTTGTTATGGCAGCCCTAATTCCAAGGATTCTCTACTAGGAAGCTAATGTAGTATTTTTGATCTCACTTAATTTAGAAACATCATTAACTATAGCCTGAGTAGAAGGCCCCCACATCCCAGCCACAGGACCTGATGCCCACTCCTCTCTTGCTTCACCACACTGCATGCTCTCACTCTGTCCCCACCTGAAACCAGAGTTCTCCTTTCCCATCTGCAGAACCAGCTGACGATGGGCAGGGATAGCCATGGACCTTCTGCACAAGTCCAGGGCTGCAGAATCTGCACGATATGAACAAGGGACCCAGGCAATTGAATTTCACTGTTTATCAGAGAATGGTGAAGTTTTTCAGGGAAAGGGACAGGATGTAAAGAGGTTTAAGAGAGAGGACTGCAAGGAGTGAGTGGGAGGACAGTCAGGGGATGGAGGGCTCTTCAAAGGTATCCTATTAGGGCCTACACTTGAAGACTTACTAATGTTTTGGCACATGGGTATGATATCATACACCCACCCTCCCCTTAACAGTTTTGGAATGAATCCTTGAAATTAAAACCTCTTATGTGGTTGGCACAAGGCTGGGGAAAGGCAGATGAGGGGTATTCTGTAGAGGCAGGGGGTTAACCACTCCTGGCAGCTATCCAGTGGGAAATAGCAATTCTTCAGGTTTAAACAATGGTAGAAAGTGGATCTACTATGATTGATAATAACCCATATGAAGAAAAAGTGTGGTCAAGGCCACAGATTTTCTCTCTAGAGTACGTGTCTCAGGTGATGCTCTGAGGGACAGAAAAGGGAGTATCTTCCCCCGTGGGTTTTACTTTTGGCAAACACAAAATAAAACACCCTTCCAAAGCATATGAATATTACCTAGAGTCAAATAAATCATTCCTACTTTAGAAAGACATAGTTTAGCCAATAAAAGAAATGCAAATCAAAACCACAATGAGATACCATCTAACACCAGTCAGAATGGCTATTATTAAAAAGTCAAAAAATAACATGCTAGTGAGGTTGTGGAGAAAAAGCAATGCTTATATACTATTGATGGGGGTGTAAATTAGTTCAGCCATTGTGGAAGACAGTGTGGTGATTCCTCAAAGACCTCAGGACAGAAATACCATTTGACCAAGTGATCCCATCATTGGGTATATGCCCAGAGGGATATAAATCATTCTATTATAAAGATGCATGCACGTGTATGTCTGCTGCAGCACTATTCACAATAGCAAAGACATGGAATCAAATGTCCATCAGTGATAGTCTGGATAAAGAAAATGTGGTACATCAGCACTGTGAAATACTATGCAGCTATATAAAAGAATGAGATCATGTCCTTTACAGGAACATGGATGGAGCTGGAGGCCATTATCCTTAGCAAATTAACACAGGAACAGAAAAACCAAATACCACATGTTCTCACTTATAAGTGGGAGCTAAATGGTGAGGACACATGGACACGTAGAGGGAAACAACACACACTGGAGCCTTTTGGAGTGTGGAGGGTGGGAAGAGTGAGAGGATTAGGAAAAATAACTAATGGGTACTAGGCTTAATATCTGGGGGATGAAACAATCTGTACAATGAAAACTCCATGGCACACATTTACCTATGTAACAAATCTGCTCATGTACTCTTGAACTTAAAATAAAAGTTAAAGTAAAAAATAAAAAAATTTAACCCTAAGTTAATTCCATGTTTGTATCCACTCTACTAACTAATGACTGTTCCTAGTAATTACTTGTAACACCTTCATGACTTGGAAATTGGTTGAAGTAATTTTTGTCAAAATCTATATTACCTGGCACCTGGCACTTGTGGCCAGGATGGAGGGAATAGAGTTTTGCAAAGAAAAGAAAAGGTTCCCCTCCAATAAGTTAAGTGAATCTTTTCAACCACTTGTTGTTTTCACTGTCCCATAGCTGATGGTAAAGACTAAAGAAATATGTGCCTTACCCAAAGGGAAAGTCATGGCTGTCTTTTACAGTGTCAGAACTTGATAGGATTTTTAATGTTTTCTCTATTACTGGTTGAAGCGGAGCATGAGTGGGTGATGGAATAACTTATAAAATACAGGAATAAATCCATCCAGCCCAAGAAAATCACTGAAGAGCAAGATATAATCAGCGTGAATATTTCCTCCTCTAATAACTGCATAAGGAGTTTATTGATTGAGAGAAGGCAGAGTAAAATAAATATTGTCAAGAATATTTTCAAAAGATTTCATGTGATGATGATTTTGAGTATTGTATATCTTGTTTGTCTGGATAGCTGACATGTCTCATTTTTCAAAAGCTGTGTATGGGTTGGTTTGTGCTAATCAATTCTCTTTTCACACCCATCCATTTGTCATGTACAGATTTATCTATCTTCAGATTTTCCAAGGATTCTGTTTACTCACTCTGGCTCCATAATGCACTGTCCTTAATGAACAAATAATCTGCTACTGACCCACCATGAGTAGCTTTTCCAGTGGCGGTAAAGAAATGATTAAATTAAAATCCATAATTTCCAAGACAGTTATTTAGGGTTAAAGCTGTAGCTTTGCACCAAGCAAAAGGGGCATTTTTTATGCGAAAGTCAGATACTGAGCAATGAGTGGTGAGTTCTAGTCAATTGTTCTTTGATTTATTCATCCACTTATTTACCATAATTATCGGTTATGTTCTAGGTCAGTGGTTCTCAAACTTGGCTGAAATTATAATTACTTGTTAGTCTTGAAAGAGGATGAAACAGTGAGGTTTGAGTACCTAGTTCCAGGGATACTGATTTAATTGTTCTGACTTGAGTCTGGGCATCTGTCACTTTAGAAGCTCTCTTGTGTTTTCAGTGTATAGCCAGGTTCAAACATAATTGTTCTGTGTGCTGGATACAGTGGTGAAACCTTCAGGTGGTGGTCTTGCTCACAAGAAATGTATGTTCTGGTGTGAAAATGAAGGGCCATAGACAGATGAGTAAGGTGAATTCATCTAACGCTAGGTTCAATGGAGAAAACAGAAATAGGTGAGAAGGATAGAGAGGACCAAAAGGGAGCTACTTTTTAAAAAGAGTGGTTCATAGGGGAGATGAGGAATGAGCAGAAACTTTAATGTGTTTATTGTGCTCAAGAGAGGATGAGCAGAGAAGAAACATTATTTCTTTAGAAATAAATCAAAACATATACACTTCATCCATTTTAGTGATAAGAGCTTCATTATGCTTACAAAACTAAGTCTCGGGACTTTCTATGTTAATAGGTCAATTGGGGGTACAAAGATGAATAAGGAACACAAAACTTTCAATCTAGTACATATGTAATTAACAAGTTTGATATAATTTGGAACATGCTAACGTGGTGGTACTGACATGAAGGAGCTTTTGATCCATCAGTGGGTTTTAGGCTTGTTTTAGCATATTCAAGGACTACTCACTCAGCTTGTTTTCTATTTAGCACTCCTTTCACCTTAATTTTGGCTTTGCCTTTTATATTTTAGAAGGGTGGTTTTAAATGGAATTTAGAACTGACGAGTATTAGGCAATTGTACTGATCTTTGGGTAGAATTGATGAAATGAGTAATTTAGGATAAGAACATTCACTTCTCTTTTACTGTAACTTTACTAGGCACTGTGGTGATTCAAAATGAGTTAGATGTAGTTAGTTACCTGGATAGATTTAAGGAAGAGTAAACAAAACAGAAAAGAATGTAATCACAATGCAAAATTAAAAGTGCAATTATAAGGAATGCAAACAGTGAGTGGGCAAGCGGAGGAGGGAGTGAAGAACTTCAACTGATAGTAAACCTGGTATTGACATCCAGGCTACCTCAGAGGGCCGGTGCTGGCTCTATTCATACTTATTCCACAAAATGGTATGACCAGGATGGTGTGGTTTTTGATGAAATCTGATTCTCAAGGAGCTAAATTAGGTCATTAGTTAACTAAAAAAAAAAATCTTGGGAGCCAGTTAAAGAAATGCTTATCTCTAAATAATAAGTATATTCATTCTGATTTTGTTTCTAGATGGTCTTTTCTTTTTGTTGCACTTGACTTTCACTTCAGAAGCAATTCTGGGTGATTTTTAGTTGTTCATTAACATCCCAACGTAACATTCTGTGTTTAGCTTTTGCAGAAACTAGGAAAAGGGCTTATAGAGAAGTAAATACAGATGAAAACAGGAGTTGGATAATAATAGTAATTTCACAGCACCTTTCCCCCTTGGCGTTTAAAACATCTTGCAAAATACAAACAAGGATACTGAGAACTCCCAGTGGGAAGGTGGCAAAAATCATAGCCTCCATTTATAGATGAGTCTTCCCAGAGAATCTCTGCGGAAAAGAAAAGTGAGGTGATATGATGATTTTATAGCTACCTTAAAAATATCCTTGACGGAAGAGTCTTCTTACGAGAAATCAAATTTTGTACACAGTGACTGTTGGTAATGGACACATTTATTACTGATTATAACAATAGCAAACCTTCCATATTAATATTGAAGGTTTAATATTAATAGCAATATTAATATTTGCTATTATCAGTGTCATTCAGTACTTGGTTAAATGATGAACTTCCAGATTGAATCTTAATTGTACATACTTCAAAGTTTAACCCTCTTACTTGGAGTTATTCTGTATTTAATACTTGATTCCACTGTTTTTTGAATTGAGTTTACCCTACCAAGCTGACTGTAAGATCAATGTGAGAAGGGGACTCTCCTAATACACAGATTGGTCTTAAGAATACAGTCCTTTTTTTTTTTTTTTGAGACAGAGTCTCACTCTGTCACCCAGGCTGGAGTGCAGTGGTTCAATCTTGGCTCCTTGCAACCTCTGCCTCCTGCGTTCAAGTGATTCTCATGCCTCAGCCTCCGAAGTAGCTGGGACTACAAGTGCCCGCCACCATGCCTGGCTAATTTTTTGTATTTTTAGTAGAGATGGGGTTTTACCATCTTGGCCAGGCTGGTCTCAAACTCCTGACCCACCTTGGCCTCCTAAAGTGCTGGGATTACAGGTGAGGGGCACTGCGCCCAGCCCAAGAACATAGTACTTTTTGAATAAAGCAAACTCTTTGGGAACAAAGTGTTGAACCAGTAAAAAACAAACAAACAAACAAACAAAAACAACATTCTTTTTCCTCTTATGAGACCACTTATAATTACTTATCACACCAATGGCTCTGGTCTATGTCCTTTTTGAGTTTACCTTTTAGGCTTTTAGAGATTATTTTCCAGCCAGTTAAATCACTCTCTAAAAAGAATTCCTTTGACATACAAACCCAAGGAGATCTTATGGTGGCCTGGTGATGGTTTTTAGTACCTGCCAGTTCCCTTCTCACTTCCTGTGATGGCCATTACAATCTTTTGTACTCTAGTTAGTATTCTATCTCATACTAAATCCCTTCACTCTCAATGGGCAGCCTTAAATTTTCCATGTAGACAATACTGAGACCCCAGCCTTGTACTCTTTAAACTTTCCTTCTTTTTTTTGAGACAGAGTCTCATTCTGTCGCCCAGGCTGGAGTGCAATTTTTGGGCGATTTTGTAGCTGTGTAAACATCACAGAGTGTACTTACATGAACCTAGATATCTTAGCCTACTACACACCTAGGCTACCTGGTATAGCCTACTGCTCCTAGGCCACAAACCTGTATAGCTTGTTACTGTATTGAATACCGTGGACTATTATAGCCCAATGTTAAGCATTTTTGTGTCTAAACATGACAAAAATAGAAAAGGTACAGTAAAAATATAATACAGTATTCTGGGACCACTGTTGTATAAATGCATTCCGTTCCTAAACAAAATGTTATGTGACACATAACTGTATATGCAAATATTTGAAAATCTGAGAAAAATCTGAAATCCAAAAGACTTTGGATCCCAAGCATTTCAGATAAGGGATACACAACCAATATAAGATTTTTTTTTTTTCTTTTCATTGTGTCTTGAATTAATCTTGGATTAACCAATCACCTGCCCCTGAAGCTAACTCCATTATCATTTACCCTCTTCTTAGCAATGATAACATCTTTCTTTCCTCTGGACTCTTTTCTAAGATCACAGCTTTCTACATTTTAACTCACCTGCTCAAGTACTTCTAACTTAGCCCACTGTAACCTCCCACAGATTGATGACACTTCCCTGAGTACTCATCAGTACCTCTGGTCTGTCTCCAATTCCACTGTTTTCCTGATCCATTTTGTTAATAATTCCCTTGCAAACAGTCCTCAACTTCTACGCCTCTTTACCTGTACTTCGGCTTCCTTATCTGTAAAATGGGGATAATAGAAGTGTCTATTTCATAGGGTAGGAGGGGTGAGGGTTTAATGAATTTATAGAAAATGCTTGAAACAATGTCTGGTACATAGTTAGCCTTGCATAGGTGATTATAATAATGAGGCTGATTATTGCTAGTACTTAGGAGCTTCAATTGCCTCTCAATTGCCTATAGTGATAAGACTTGAACTCCTCATCTTGGCATTCATGCTTTTTCTTTCCTACCCTCACCTTCTTTACTGCCACTCCACATACCCCATGCCACTGCATTTTGAGTCTCTTCTTTCTTAATAGACCGTTTCATATCTCTGTGCCTTTGAGTCTTCTGTTTCTTCTTCTTAGAATGACTTCTAGTACTCCTTTGTCTAGCTCATTTCAGTTGATCCACTAAGACCTGCATTAGTTATCTATTGCTGCATAACAAGTTAGCCCCAAAATTAGTGATGTAAAACAACGGTAAATATTTATCTCATGCAATGGTCCAGGAATTCAAAATTGGCTTGGCTTGTTGGTTTTGGCTGAGGGTGTCTTGTGCAGTTGTAGTTGATTTGAAGGTTTGGTGCTGGCTTTGAGGTTCTGCTTTGAGAAGGTGAGGTTCTGCTTTGAGGATTGCTCTCTCACATGGCTGGCAAGCTGGTTGGCTGTTGTCAGGAGGTCTCAGTTTCTCAATGAGTAGACTGCTTCTTAGGGCTGTTGAGTATTCTTACAACATGAAGGCTGGCTTTTCTTAGAGCAAGGGGAGAGCAAGTAGAAGTAGAAATCTCTTTTACGGCCTACTCTTGGATTCCACACACTGTCATTTCCTCAGTATTCTACTAGTCATCCAGGCAAGCCCTGACTCACTGTGGGAGGGGACTCTACAGAGGCTTGAAAGCCAGGAAGCCAGATTGCTGGGGTCCAACAACTTTTCTGAGATCTTCTCTCATTACCTGAGGCAGATTTATTTACATTTATCTTTTTGGTGCCTCCGTGAAAGCACTTGTAGTGTTCTGGAGTTTATTTGTGTGCTTGCTGTTTACATCTGCCTTCTTCACAAAATTAAGAATAATGGGAAGGCAGAGGCTATGCAGTTTCATGTCTGTTTCCCCTGGGCCTATTTGTAGCCCCAAAGTGGAGATCCAACAGGTGCAGATTTCATTGAATCAAATCATTACATATTTCTGTTCAGCATTGAAAATCTATCTTCTAGGCTGGGTGCAGTGTCTCACACCTGTAATCTCAGCACTTTGGGAGGCTGAGGTGGGCAAATCACCTGAGATCAGGAGTTCGAGACCAGCCTGGTCAACATGGCAAAACCCCGTCTCTACTAAAAATACAAAGATTAGCTGGGTGTGGCACCTGTAATCCTAGCTACTCAGGAGGCTGAGGCAGGAGAATCACCTGAGCCTGGGAAGCAGAGGCTGCAGTGAGCCAAGATTGTGCCATTGTACGCCAGCCTGGGTGACAGAGTGAGACTCCATCTCAAAAAAAAAGAAAAAAAAATCTATCTTTTAGGATAATAGTTTCCTAAAATGAAAAACACTGTGTAGTTACTGTTGCTTTTTTTCATTTTGAGACTAAATTATATTATGTACTCACAATTCCTCTTCATTTTTTTTAGAAAGAAAAGCTTCCATTATGTTCAGGTTATTACTTGAGCCAAAACCTATAATTTTATTTTCCTGTGAAAAAGAGCCAGTCTTCTAGTACATGATATTGTCTACCTTCATTTTGTTCAGCTCAAGTGAGATTAGTTGGGTGAGGTCTCTCCCACAAAACAACTGTTTTGTCCAGTTCACTGCAAAAGCTCAATCTTCCTTTTCTACTTGAGACTTTGTGAAATTACAGTTTCATTTATTTTTTAAAAAGATAAAAAGTAAACTTAAGAGTGATGGAAGTTTTGTGGTCAGGTATTTTCTAGAAATGTTTTATCAAAGAGTAGAACAAGCAAATAATGTGTTTCTCTTGAGCCTTCAAATGCTAAAACTAATCACCTGAATAAGAATAGGTTTGAGATTTTATTCTAGTGATCAGGATTGGAAGCGTACTCTCAAGCTTTTACCTTTCACTCTAGTGAGCTGAAGTGAATTCATTTTCAAACCTGAACACCTCTTTACATAACACAGCCTTAACTTAAAGACGTAATTTACTTTCGCAAAAGAAGAAGCAGGACTAGAATTCAACCATTCAGTTACTCAACAAATATTTATCAAACACCTAATATGCACTCAGATGGGTTTGTTAGTTTTCCCAAATTTCAATATTACATAGGTCCACTTTAACTTACATTTCACATTGGCAAAGAGAAAAACAAAATGCACCTTGCAGAATTTTCACTGTGTGCTTCTTTCTGTCTTGATTTTCTTTCTCTCATTGTATTCTAGACTTTTTTTTTCAGGATTAGTTTCAAAGCTCTTCCTATTAAGACGTACCTTGCAGTCCAACATTATGTAGGAGATATGATGGGTAGATTCATTCAAGAGTACCCTCTTCCGTGCCTTTCTGTACTATAGAAGCCTCTAAGAGAAGTACCTGAGTCATCAGCTTCTCTTATAGATAGAAGTGGCCATGTGGCAGAGTGTAGATTAATGAATTATAGGGGAAATTACTGCAAAAAGCAGCGATTTGCCTTCTTTTTCCTCTCTTTCTTCCTGCTTGCAATGTACAAATAATGCCAGGTAGGACAAAGAGCCTCTTTGTGACCCCAAGGACAATAGTCCCACACTAAAGATGGCAGAGCTGGCAAATAGAAGGACCCTGGTTCTTTGATAATATTATTAAAAAAATACACCAGCTCAGACCATCTCCTTGTTGATTTTTCTACGTTACAAAAATAAATTCTTTAAGCAACTATATATTGAGTTTTCTGTTACTTGTAGCTGAATGAATACATTTAACTGATATACTCTTTAATTATATTCACTCCAGACTTTGTTGAATTTAAAGTGCACTCTCTTTAAGTTTAGGGTGTTGGAAAAAGCCCAGTGGGTTGGATATCCTCCCAAACTCCTTCCTGTCCCTCCCCCCTTTCTTCCTTACCTCCTTCCGCTTTAAATTCTACTGTTAGACTACAACTAGAACTTAATGTAATAAATTCCTTTGAATTTTTCTCTTGAATATGTTATGTATTTAAAAAGATGTCTATAATTATGTATGATATTTTCCTAAAGCCTTATATAATCCTCTAAAAGAGTATGCTTGCCATCTGTATGGCTTCATGGTTGATTTTCTGTCATGTGGGAAAGATGAATCTCCAAGACTTAGTTAAAGGTTTCACAGAATAAATATGAATAAATATACAAACATATTTTCAAAATACTTTGTGTTCACACATACTTTGTGTGTACAGCATTGCCTATTGTTTTCTCTGGAGATAATAAGTTGATATTTGTTGACTATTTGTCCAAATAGTAGTGAATCTTGGTGGTGTACAATAAACATTTCAAGGACCAAGGCTCCAGTTTCTAGTTTTATTCTATTATGAACTTGAGAAGTTGTTTAAACTTGTGATTTTTTTTTTGAGACAAAGTTTCACGCTGTCGCCCAGGCTGGAGTGCAATGGTGTGATCTCAGCTCACTGCAACCTCTGCCTCCCGGGTTCAAGTGACTCTCCTGCCTCAGCCTCCCGAGTAGCTGGGATTACAGGCATACACCACCACACCTGGCTAATTTTTTGTATTTTTAATAGAGACAGGGTTTCACCATGTTGGCCAGGCTGGTCTCAAACTCCTGACCTTGTGATTCGCCTGCCTTGGCCTCCCAAAGTGCTGGAATTACAGGCGTGAGCCATCATGCCCAGCCTAATCTTATGATTTCTAAATAGAAATAAAAATATTTGACTTAGTCTCCCTAGTAGGTTGTTGTGAGAATCAAAAAAGGAAATAGATTGGAATAATGTACTATATAAATGCAAAATATAATATTATTAATTGTTACTAAAAATTCCAGAGTATGAATGCCAGCATTACTTCAAATTAGGGTTATTTATGTGCTATGCATAGGCATAGATTTTAATGTTTTCCTATACTTTCCATTTGGAGGGTTATATCAGTGAGGACATTAAAGATTGAAGGGAAAACATACTTGTTTCCCCCACCCTATGTCCAGCTCCATTTCGGAGGTGAATTTCTTGCTGAAATTAGTCTGTGGGGCAGACGAAGCATGGTGAAAACATTAGCATACTCCTTTCCAGGCTGTGATTAGTCTAAGAAGATCTACCTCTTGTGAAGTGTCCAGGCTCCAGGAATTACCAGGAGAGAAAAATGTTCTGGGGGAGAGATGGTCTCTCACAAAATGAATGCATTGAACATATTCACCTCTTAGGAAATAGAGAAGCAAGGATACCAGTTCAAAGGGAATGGAACCAGCCATAATCGCATAAGAAGCCAAAACATCAAAAGAGAAAACTTTCTTGCTAATTTTTCACTGCCTCAATGATTCATTCTAGCAAGGTATGTGGGGAAGAAAAAACAAGTCTGGAGTTGGCACTCCCCGTGGGTGAAGTTTCTCTAAGTAGACTGTGATGGTTAATTTTATGTGTCAACTTGACTGGGTTAAGGGATACCCTGATAGCTGGTAAAACATTATTTCTGATTGTGTCTAAGCGCCCTCATAGACACAATCTATGAGACACAAATCTTATATCTGAAAGATATAAGCATTTAAATTAGTAGACTGAATAAAGAAGAGCTGGCCTCACCAATGTGGGCAGACATCATCCAATCTATTGAGGTCCCAGCCAAACAGAGGCCTTCGACTTCGAGTTACATCAACTCCCCTGGCACTTAGCCCTTCGAACTGGCCTTTCTTGTTTCTCCAGCTTATGGACAGCAGATCATGGGACCTTTCAGCCTCCCTAATTATGTTAGTCAGTTCTCATCATAAATCTCTTATAAATCTATATATCTTATTGATTTTGTCTTTCTGGAGAATGCTGACTAATACGTAGGCTATAAAAAAGAAGTATATTCAAGATAGAAGTCTTAAATGTTGACCCCAAAAGCATATAGATACAAGTGCTTCCTGGATGACTGGGAAATCCAGCATGTGTCCTGACTTACAACACTGTTAAGTCTGGAGAAGAATAGAATTTCCTCTTTTAGAATGTGTATTCCAAGCCTCATGACCTCTGCCTGAAAAATCTGCTTTTATATAGAGTCTCTCTGGTCTATGAATAAATGATTATTCATATCATTTATTCAGATAATTTTACACTGGGTTGCCAGTGGATAAAGTAAGTTTTTTGTTATTAGTCATGCTTATTTTTGTGTTAAGTGTATGTATATGGACTTAGAATGTGGTATACTAAGAAATCTAGCTGGGCTTTATAGGAGAATATATTTAACTGGATCATCCCTTCAGATAGTTCCTATAGTTTATCTTATTTAAAAATAAAATATTAAATTATATATTTTTCATAGGTTACATTTTAAAAACATGTCTATTGAAAGATTACTTTAAATCACTATATGTCAATTGAATAAGTGATTTTTAATGAAATTAAGCTCCATTCATTTCAAGCTCTAATATATTTACATTTAAATTGCATTTCAGAAACAATGAAAAAAACTGTCTGAACAATAATTATGAAAGGACATAATTTTAAAATATCAATATATTTTACTTAATTTCGTCTTCCAAATTCCATTCTTACAGCTGATCTCTTCCCTGGTTTGGAGCACTATAAAGATTTGCTTTTTCATGTAGACCTCTTACAAGAGTGTATTAGTCTGTTTTCATGCTGCTGATAAAGACATACCTGAGACCGGATAATTTATAAAGAAAAAGAGGTTTAATGGACCCACAGTTCCAAGTGACTGAGAAGGCCTCACAATCATGGTGAAAGGCACGTCTTCCATGGCAAGCAAGAGACAATGAGAGCCAAGTGAAATGGGAAACCCCTTATAAAACCATCAGATCTTGTGAGACTTATTCATGAGAACTGTATGGGGGACATCACACCCATGATTCAGTTTTCTCTCACTGGGTGTCTCCCACAACATGTGGGAATTATTAGAGCTACAATTCAAGATGATATTTGGGTGGGGACACAGCCAAACCATGTCACAGAGTATGCATGTTCTTGCTCAAAGGAAAGAACCTAAACATTCTTTACTCATAATATGATATTTGGAGCAGCTTCATAGCAGATTTTTGTACTTTAGCATCGGGATGTCTCAGTGTTTGTTAACAACTAATAAATGCTCCATATAGGTTAACAGGCATGCTTAGACTATAAAAATTGAAGAGAACCAACCTCACTTCAGTTATTATTGTTTTTTACATGTAAGAGATTGTGTCTTTAGTATATATCTTTTCTATAAGTCACTATAAAGTTTATATATTTTCTTGTGAGTCCTCAATTCTCTCAGACAGTGGTGGCTGGTGAATACACAATAGTCCACAGGAAAGAATCAGTTATGATTTTGGGGGGCTGAATCCAACTCTTCCCAGATAACCTACACAAAATAAAATTATAATGACTGAATACATCTAAACAATTTATCATAATTGATAACTGGTTTTTAAGAAATTGACTAGATTCAGTTGACTTTTAACATAGAATGTTATTTGACTAATAGAATCAATTATTTTTCTTCCCAAAGTGACTTGGGATATTTGGGTATAATTTTTGTGACTGGCATAAAAGCTAGACTTGGAATTAGGAGAATCTATATATGTATTTTTTATTTTATTATTATTATACTTGAAGTTTTAGGGTACATGTGCACAATGTGCAGATTAGTTACATATGTATACATGTGCCATGCTGGTGTGCTGCACCCATTAACTCATCATTTAGCATTAGGTATATCTCCTAATGCTATCCCTCCCCACTCCCCCCACCCCGTAACAGTCCCCAGAGTATGATGTTCCTCTTCCTGTGTCCATGTGTTCTCATTGTTCAATTCCCATCTATGAGTGAGAACATGCGGTGTTTGGTTTTTTGTCCTTGCGATAGTTTACTGAGAATGATGATTTCCAATTTCATCCATGTCCCTACAAAGGACATGAACTCATCATTTTTTATGGCTGCATAGTATTCCATGGTGTATATGTGCCACATTTTCTTAATCCAGTCTATCATTGTTGGACATTTGGGTTGGTTCCAAGTCTTTGCTATTGTGAATAGTGCTGCAATAAACATACGTGTGCATGTGTCTTTATAGCAGCATGATTTATAGTCTTTTGGGTATATACCCAGTAATGGGATGGCTGGGTCAAATGGTATTGCTAGTTCTAGATCCCTGAGGAATCGCCACACTGACTTCCACAATGGTTGAACTCGTTTAGGAGAATCTGTATTAAACTAGAAGAGAAAGTTTTGACCCCAAGAATAGTGATAATATTTGAATCATGCATGCTTCTTTTTAATTTTTAATTATTTATGCATTAATTGAGTATGCAATTCACCGCATATTCCAGTATTTTTTTTTAATTATACTTTAAGTTCTAGGGTACATGTGCAGAACGTGCAGTTTTGTTACATAGGTATACACGTGCCATGGTGGTTTGCTGCATCCATCAACGCGTTATTTACATTAGGTATTTCTCATAATGCTATCCCTCCCCTAGCTCCCCAGCCCCTGCAGGCCCTGGTGTGTGATGTTCCCTTTCCAGTGTCCATGTGTTCTCATTGTTCAACTCCCACTTATAAGTGAGAACATGTGGTGTTTGGTTTTCTGATCTTGTGATAGTTTGCTGAGAATGATGGTTTCCAGCTTCATCCATGTCCCTGCAAAGGATGTGAACTCATCCTTTTTCATGGCTGCATAGTATTCCATGGTGTATATGTGCCACATTTTCTTAATCCAGTCTATCATTGATGAACATTTGGGTTGGTTCCAAGTCTTTGCTATTGTGAATAGTGCTGCAATAAACATATGTGTGCATGTGTCTTTATTGTAGAATGATTTATAATCCTTTGGGTATATACCCAGTAATGGGATTGCTGGGGCAAATGGTATTTCTAGTTCTAGATCCTTGAAGAATTGCCACACTGTCTTCCACAATGGTTGAACTAATTTATATTCCCATCAACAGTGTAAAAGTGTTCCTATTTTTCCACAACCTCTCCAGCATCTGTTGTTTCCTGACTTTTTAATGATCACCAATCTAACTGGTGTGAGATGGTATCTCATTATGGTTTTGATTTGCATTTCTCTAATGACCAGTGATGATGAGCATTTTTTCATGTGTCTGTTGGCTGCATAAATGTCTTCTTTTGAGAAGTGTCTGTTCATATCCTTTGCCCATTTTTTGATGGGGTTTTTGCTTTTTTCTTGTAAATTTGTTTAAGTTCTTTATAGATTCTGGATATTAGCCCTTTGTCAGATGGATAGATTGCAAAAATTTTCTCCCATTCTGTAGGTTTCCTGTTCACTCTGATGATAGTTTCTTTTGCTGTGTGGAAGCTCTTTAGTTTAATTAGATCCCATTTGTCAATTCTGGCTTTTGTTGCCATTGCTTTTGGTGTTTTAGTCATGAAGTCTTTGCCCATGCCTGTATCCTGAATGATATTGCCCAGGTTTTCTTCTAGGATTTTTATGGTCCTAGGTCTTAGGTTTAAGTCTTTGATCTATCTTGAGTTGATTTTTGTATAAGGTGTAAGGAAGGGGTCCAGTTTCAGTTTTCTGCATATGGCTAGCCAGTTTTCCCAACACCATTTATTAAATAGGGAATCTTTTCCCCATTGCCTGTGTGTGTCAGGTTTGTCAAAGATCAGATGGTGGTAGATCACACATGCTTCTTTTGTCAACTTCAGATCTCTTGTTCTATTCTCGGCGATGATGATGTCAGTTTTACTAATGACGTCAAATCTGAGGTTCCAAAGCAACTTTAAGAGTGACTGATATCTATGTGTGACTGCTTCTCTACTTCTGCAATGCAACATTTTGGGTTGTTGTTTTAAGAAATTCCTAAAATAGAATTTTACCCTACTAATTTATTTACCTCATTGAAGGTAGAACTCAATGGCTAGTTTTTTTCCCTGCATAAACATGCACACACAGTTAGATAATTTTATGACACTTTTTTTTCCACTCAACAAATAGTTACTGAACTCATGCTAGGCCCTTGGCCCTTGGCAAGATTCTGGGAATATAAATACAAATAAGACCTGCTGCTTGCCCTTGAATAACTCATTGTTTAGCGGAGGAAACAGACACTTAAATGGTTGACCATAATATGCAATAATAAGTGTTGTAAAGCATGAACAAAGTGCTAGTCATTAAAAGTAACAGCCATAAAGCCATATGTAGTTTTAGCTATATATAGATAACAGCTCTGAGACATGAATACACGTTAAATTCTTTCAAAAAAAAAAAAAATCCCAGGAGGCTGAACAATGTTATACGATGATGCTTAACATTTTTTTTGGAACACATGCCCTCCACAAGGCACATATTAATTGTCTACACTTGAGAGAATTCAAAGTAAAATAGTTATAAAAATAGAACAATGAGAAAAAGAACAGAGAAGTCTGACAATTTTGCAATAGGTGGAGGTAAGATGAGGGTAACTAAAGAGACAGTGTTTTAGGTAGCCATATGGGTAGAAACCTAGACAAAGGCAAGTGAAAGAGACTATTGATCTTGGCAGGGAAGGTACAGTCATCATGATGTCTGATAGTCTTGCCAAAAGCTACAGTTTCATGGCTCAGTAGGATTAGTTGGGCAGGAGAGTTTGAAGATACATATATAAAGCTTTAGAAGAGAGGGAGTTATATATTTTTGAAGACAGTAGATAAGTAACCTTAGGACATCTGAGCAGATTGTAACATTTTCTGTGGACTATTGAATTTTTCACTGTCTGCATTTAGTGGATTTTTGGAGGGCAGCAACAAATTATGCTATCACATCTAATCCATAAATAAGATATGGACAATCCTTTGCAGAATATCAACCATTGCTTCACATTGTCCTTGAAGACAACTGCATGAATACTTGTATTTGTTGCTAGTTGTGATGAATAATAGCTAAGAAAAATATGGGATCCCCAAAACATAGTATCTGTGTTTCTTGACATCCATGATGAGGAGCATGAGAAAAGCTGGCATGAATGGCTGCTATAAGGGCTTCCTAGCTCTCATGCTATGTCCCACAAACTATTATTTTAAATTAAAGATTAATTTCCTTGGTTTTTGTGTAGCGGGAAAGTCACATTTTCCTCAGTACACAAATAGCCCTGTCCTAATCCTGTAAGTTTGGGAAAAAGAAAAGTTAAATGGGGAGGTGGGAATGTGATAAGAATATTCATCCATTCATTCATTTATTCAACAAATATTCATTTTGGAAGGTTCAATGGCATGTAGGTCTCAATGGAGTCAAATATTTCTGGATGTAAATAACTAGAGAAGGGAGTTGGTAATGATGGGAGATGGTGATTGGAAGAAAAGTGATTGTTGAAGTGAGGTTGTGAGTAGAGTGTTGTTATTGGTAATCATAAGACCTAGGGCAGTGCCTTCTAGTATTTTTTTTTTCTGTTGTGGTGCATATAGAAAGTGAAAATATTTATACAGCATATCTTGCTGGGGGCTTTAGGTGCTCCCATCCTGCTCAGCATCTGTGATGGGCCAAAGAGCTCAACATCTCATGGACATGAGTTGGAGAGTTTGCTTGGTGCTATGATCATGGGAGTGGATGGCTGGACCAGAATGATGAACCAGGAACTGAGAGGCCAAGGTGTTGGAAAGCTTACACACATAGAAATCAATCACCAAGGATTATGACAGAGGTCCTGTAGGAGACAGCAACAGGACTCAATCAAAAAATAAGATCTTCAAAGAGGGCTGCAGATAACAGCAACAAGGAAGGATTGCTGTCTGATTGTATTAGTCTGCTGGGGCTGCCTTAACAAATACCATAGGCTAGGTGGCTTAAACAACAGACATTTATTTTCTCACAGTTCTGGAGTCTAGAAGTCCAAGATCTAGGTGTTGGCAGGGTTGGTTCCTTCTGGGACCTTTCTCCTTGACTTGTAGATGGCTGTCTTCTCCCCTTGTCTTCCCAGGGTCTTTCCTCTGTGTAGGTTTGTGTCCTAATCTCCTCTTCTTACAAGGACATGAGTAATATTGGAGTAAGGCCCACTCTAATCATCTCATTTAACCTTAACCACCTCTTTAAATATCCCATATCCAAATCACATTCTATGGTACGGGAGTTAGGACTTCAACATATGAATTTGAGGGGTGGGACATGATTTAGTTTATAACAGCAATGATATGAGCCTTAAGGTTGGGGAGGGTATAGGAAAGAGGGAGGAAGAATTCTCTGGAAGGGGCAATAAAGAGCAATGAGGCCACCTACTCTACCTCCAGACCTAGGAGGGAAAACAGCCATTGCTAAAGAAGGAAGCAAAGAAAACCATATCCTCAGGGGAACAAAAAGGTGAAGGGAAGGTTAGGAGAAGAGGGTGACATTCTAGGGGATTTTATGGCTGGGGATATGGTGACACATCTCACACTTTTCTGACTCATCCTTGTTGCATGTAGACACAAAATACACCTAGGAAGTGGGATGTCTTATATGTGCTTGTGAAAAGTCTTCTCCTGCTCCTCCACCCTGACTCATTCAGGGAGTCTCTTCCTTCCCAGAGCCCCTGAGAGTTACACTTTGCACCATCTCAATGGTGCAGTCCTCTATAAATATGCTGATATCTGCACTTTCTGAAGCTTTCAAGGTGTAAAAATAGTGTTGTTTCCTCCTTTTGTGCACAATGAGCCTGAATCACACAGGGCTTCTTAAAGAAATGGGGGTAGGCCCCTCCTCTACTTGGAAATGTGCTTTGTCCCCTGGACCTTGGTCTCAGGGGCCTCTTGTGAAAACAGTGCCTTCCTCTACCTTTGGCCTGTCGCAGCTCCATTCATTTCTTGCAGGAGTGGTCTCTGCACCCAGGCAGGATAACAGACACGGTATAGTCCTCCTCAGTGGTTCTCTTTTTCTCCAGGTCATTATCTCTGTCTCTTAGGTGAACATGAAGGCTTTAGGGCAAATTAAATCATAAAGACTGAGATATCTTGGGCCCAAAACCAGTTCATCAAGCGTATGCAGTGCTTGATCCCTAACAGCAGATCCAGCTTGCTCCTCTGCTTGGTCTCTGTTCCCCTGCTACCCTCTTTCCACCACTCAGGTCTCAGTGAAACACTACCCCTTCTCCAAAAGACCTTTCCTGACCACTTTACTGAAAGAAGTACCCCACTTCCCCTCCACAGTCATTCTCTATCACAGGAACCCACATTATTATCTCCCTGTGACAGTCATTCTCTGGAATTATTTTGCATTTTTCTTGCTCACGTTCCATGACCCTCGCCCCATTAGGATAGCTCTTGTGTCTGGTTTATCAGTGCCTAGAACAGTGCTTATCACATGTTATTTGTTCAACAAATATTTATCAGATGAATAAATTGATGGTTCATTCATCGGAAAGCAGTGAGTAGCACTGGCATGGCTTTTGGTTTTATCATCCAATTTTTTAGTGAAAAAATGTTTTTTATTCTGATCTGTTTTGAGCTCGTTTTAGTTTTATTGAAAGCCAATTTGCATTTGAACACTTGGTCTTGCTAGAGTGAAGCATACTCTAAAACTGACCTGATTTACTCATAATACACAAAAATCAGTAAGTCCTGAGACTGTATTATTTCCGTTTCATCCGTGGCTTTCATTCTGCTTTCCAACTAACTTATCATAAGTATCTTTTGGTTGTCTGCCAGTCAGTAGGCCAGGGGATCTGGAAATATTCTTCGGGTTGCCATTCTTGATGTTCCAGTACCCAGAGGCAAATGGACACTGATGTGCTTGACAAGAGCCTCCTTTTGTAACCCTATCAGTAATTGCCCTTCCTATGTGACCCAATGGGGCTTTAGGTAGGATGTGGGCTGCAGCGCTGACTCTGATATCTCCTTGGGTTGGGGAGCCTACCATTGCCACTTCATTCTAATTCATGCCCCTGGTTTTTCCATACAAGCCTAACTCAGAGATACTGCAAATTCATTTCCAGCCCACCACAATAAAGCGGGTGTTGCAATGAAGCAAGTCGTAGAAATTTTTTGGTCTCCCAATGCAAATAAAAGTTGTGTTTACACTATGCTATTGTCTATAAGTGTGCAATAGCATTATGTCTAAAAAATATGCATACTCAGCTGGGCATGGTTGCTCATGCCTGTAATCCCAGCACTTCAAGAGGCCGAGGTGGGTGGATCACCTAAGGTCAGGAGTTTGAGACTAGCCTCGCCAACATGGCAAAACCCCATCTCTACTAAAAATGCAAAAAAAATTAGCTGAGCATGATGGTGTGCACCTGTAATTTACCCCAGCTACTTGGAAGGCCAAAGCAGGAGAATCACTTGAACCCGGAAGTGGAGGTTGCAGTAAGCCAAGATTGTACCACTGCACTCCAGCCTGGGTGACAGAGTGAGACTCCGTCTCAAAAAAAAAAAAAAAAAAAAGCACATCTCAATTAAAAATACTTTATTGGTGAACAATGCTAACAATTATCTGGGCCTTCAGCAAGTTGGAATTTTTTTTTGCTCAAAGAGAGTCGAATCTTGATGTTGCGAGCTTTGAGCTGGATTAGGCTTTGATTTATGGAACTATTGTGGTGGTTTGAGCTTCTATCCATACCACTCAGACTTTCTACATATAAATAATAGGCTGCTTCACTTTTTATTAAATCATTCATGTATTCACCATTAAAGTAGCACTTTTAATTTCCTTCAAGAGCTTTTCCTTTGCATTCACAACTTGGCTGTTTGATGCAAGAGGCCAAGATTTTAGCCTGTCTCTGTTTTCCACATGACTTTCTCACTAAGCTTAATCATGTCTAACTTTTGATTTTAAGTGAGAGACATGTGACTCTTTCTTTCACTTGAACACGTAGAGGCCATTGTAGGGTTATTAACTGGCCTAGTTTCAGTATTGTTATGTGTCAGAGAAGAGGGAGGCCTGAGGAGAGGGTGAGAGATTGAGGAATGACTGGTTGGTGAAGGAGTCAGAACACACACAACATTTACCAATGAAGTTCATTGTTTTACTGGGTGTCATTTATGGTGCCCCCAAACAATTACAATAATAACTCAATGATCACTGAGGATAGATCACCATAAAAGAGAGAATAATAATGAAAAAGTTTGAAATATTGTGAGAATTGCAAAATGTGACACAGAGACACACAGCGAGAAAAATGGTGCTGATAGACTTGCTCAATGCAGGGTTGCCACAAACCTTTAATTTGTAAAAAATGCAGAGGCTATGACATGCAATAAAGCAAAATGCAACCAAACAAGGTATACCTGTATTTACTTTTGGCCTTCTTTGCCTTGCCTCCAATTGAAAATTTGGAGAATGACCTTGTCTTTCATGACTAGTTGACAGCTGGTATTGTAGACAACTCCCAGTGACTCATTCCATCCTGATTAATTTAGACTTTGTTAACAATGGAACTGGGTAGGACTGGGCTTGAGTTTATTCTCCATACTTTGGATTTGATGTTTTTTTCATCCTCAGGGAGCCAGTTATCCTTCTGTGAGTAACTCTTAACTTCACTTACTTTGGTGCGATCTAGGCCCTTCATCGAGGTTTCATCTCTTCAAAAGAGTTCCCAGCATGTTTTCCTGCTTATGAGTTATTCCAGTCACAAATTCACCCAGCCATCTCCTATAGAAACAGGTGTTCATAAAAATCAAATGCAGAGAGATGTCAAAGATAGAATACATTAAAAGAATATAAACTTACAGCTTATTTTCAGAAGATTTACCTTAATGGGATGTTAAGCTTTGTTTAGGTATTTAAATAACTCGAGTAAAATTCAATGTTCTGCAGACATTTATCATAAGAATACCAATAATCAAATTAAATCCCTGAATAAAAAGAGCTATATGCTCTTATTAAGTTAAATTATGGTCGCTCGTTCAATCTGTTTCCCGTCACTAACATGAAAATTGGCTTTTCCTGTTTCACAGAAAACTGAACAATTTGTTTCAGTCATTGATGGAGTAGGTCAGTGTTTATCTTCATGAGTTGATAATAAATATTCACTAATTATAAAAATTATTAATGCTACTGTAGCAAAGAAGCATTCCAAGATAAAGAGAGGGAAAATCCCTCAGCCAGATTGGAGTTAAAGTAGTGGGATACAGATAGCATCATGTGCCCAAAGTCAAGATATTCATTCATTCTGTGGATGTATCATTTGAAAAAAGTCCAGGAAGGTGGTCCTGAAAGTTAGGGTCTTAGCCAAGGGGCAACGGTGTTTCTTTTGTTTCTGACACTATATGCATATGAGAGCACCTTTGGGTGAATATTTCACTATAATAAGTGTAATAATTATTAATTCTCAAGACTGATTACAATGCAAGTATCATATTGAATCATTGTATGAATATCAAATATTTAAACCAAATAAAATATATTAGTCATACGTTTAAAAATGTTAATCAAATTTATTTGCCTAGATTCTTTCAAATTGGAAAATTTTTATAATTAATAAACCACTTTAAGATTGTAAAATACTGAAGCAGATGCTCATCACTCACTATGGGTCCTGTCTGTGCAATGAAATGCAGTTCTTTCTGCTTTATTCCTGTTGATGGTTTGTTTAGCTCTCTTCAAGAGGGAGACATGAAAAATAAGTGAACCACTGACATATTGGAGTTACGACAGTTGCCTGTTTTGACCTTGACTTCCACTATAATGTTAGGTAATTAGACTAAGAGGAGTCTTTTAAAATAACGTATATCAAGCAACAGGTGACTTGATATTGACAGGAAATGTTATCTCTTGTACCTATGAATAGGAAGTTATTTATAAGGAATAGGGTAAAAGGAAAGTCTTCATGTCCCCAAACATCCTTCTGCAGTAGCCAACCATGGGATCTGAGTTGCCGCTGTTGTAGATGCTTCCCCTGGGTGCTGATTTCACAGGTCTTGGTAACATCATGAAATGAAATAGCACCAAGGTTTAACTTGGAGGCACAGGTATTTCCAAATACCGGGAACTCAGAAATCTCATCTTATACTGTTATTCCTTATAACACCTAACAACACGGCAGACTTGCAGTATATGCAATATTGAAAAAAATGTAAGAATGAAACTCTTTACAGTCTTTGCAATTATCAAGACACTAAAAAGTTGACTATGTTATAAAAGAGAAAATCTTTTGACAAATTGTAAGAAAAAATAAAAGGGGTGTCTGCATTAGGTAAAATTCATTCACTTATCCATTTATCAGGCATTCATTGAGCACATAACAGGTCCTCAAATAGCAAATATACAGTTGCACTACAAGGAGGATAGGTACTACCTTAGCAGTAGGCTTGTGCAATGCTGACATTCAGGTGGTACTCACAAGAAAGCCTGTACTAAATGTTAAAATTAAAGTACCTCTTTACTGGTTGATAGTCACTGTTCCACATCCTTTAAATGACTCTTTGTTGCCCTGGCTTCCCTGATCCCTTCCTGATATGGTTTGACTGTGTCCCCACCCAATCTCATCTTGAATTGTAGTTCCCATAATCCCCACGTGTCACAGGAGGGACCAGGTGGAAATAATTAAATCATAGGGGCAGCTTTCCCCATCTTGTTCTTGTGATAGTAAGTGAGTTCTCACAAAATCTGATGGTTTTATAAGTGACTTTTCTTCCTTTTGCTTGGCACTTCTCCTTGCTGCTGTCATGTGAAGAAGAATGTGTTTGCTTCCCCTTCTGCCAGATTGTAAGTTTCCTGAGGCCTTCCCAGTCCTGTGAAACTGTGAGTCAATTAAACCTCTTTCCTTTATAAATTACCCAGTCTCCAGTGTGTATTTATTAGCAGCATGAGAATGGACTAATACAGTAAATTGGTACTGCAGAGAGTGGAGTGCTGCTATAAAGATACCCAAAAATGTGGAAGTGAGTTTGAAACTGGGTATCAAGCAGGGGTTGGAACCATTTGGAGGGCTTGGAATAAGACAAGAAAATGTGGGAAAGTTTGGAACTTTCTAGAGATTTAGAGGGCTCAGAAGACAGGAAGATTTGGGAAAGTTTAGAACTTCCTAGAGACTTGTTGAATGGCTTTGACCAAAATGCTGATAGTGATATGAACAATAAAGTCCAGGCTGAGGTTGTCTCAGATGGAGATGAGGAAATCGTTTGAAACTAGAGCAAAGGTGACTCTTATTATGCTTTAGCAAAGGGATTGGTGGCATTTTGCCCCTGACCTAGAGATGTATGGAACTTTGAACTTGAGAGAGATAATTTAGGGTGTCTGGTGGAAGATATTTATAAGCAGTAAAGCATTCAAGAGGTGATCGAGCATAAAAGTTTAGAAAATTTGCAGCCTGATGATGCAGTAGAAAAGAAAAACCCATTTTCTGGGGATAAATTCAAGCTGACTGCAGAAATTTGCATAAGTTACAAGAAGCCAAATGCTAACCACCAAGGCAATAAGGAAAATGTCTCCAGGGCATGTCAGAGACCTTTGGGGAAGCCCCTCCATCACAGGCTGGAGGTCTAGGAGGGAAAAATGGTTTCCTGGGCTGGGCCCAGGACCCCCAAGTTCTGTGCAGCCTTGGGACATGGTGCCTGGCATCACAGCTGCTTCAGTTCCAGCCCTGGCTAAAAGGTGCCAATGTACAGCTCAGGCTGAGGTTTCAGAGGATGCAGACCCCGAGGCTTGATGACTTACATGTGGTATTGAGCCTGTGGGTGCACAGAAGTCAGGAACTGAGGTTTGGGAACCTCTGCCTAGATTTCAGAGGATATACGGAAATGCCCAGATGTCCAGGCAGAAGTCTGCTACAGGGGCAAAGCCTTCATGGAGAATCTGCCAGGGCACTGCAGAAGGGAAATGTGGGATAGGAACCTCCACACAGAGTCCCCACTGGGCCACTTCCTAGTGGAGATATGAGAAGATGCCATTGTCCTCCAGACCCCAGAATGGGAGATCCACTGACCGCTTGCACCATGCATGTGGAAAAGCTGCAGACACTCAAAGCCAGCCCATGAAAGCAGCCAGGATGTGGTTTGTACCTTGCAAAGCCACAGGAGTGGCACTGCCCAAGGCCATGGGAGCCCACCTCTTGTATCTGCATGACTTGGATGTGAGACATGGATTCAAACAAGATCATTTTGAAACTTTAAGATTTATTGACTGCCCTATTGGATTTTGGACTTGCAAGGGGCCTGTAAGCCCCTTTGTTTTGGCCAATTTCTCCATTTTGAACAGGTATATTTACCCAATGCCTGTACCTAGGAAGTAACTAACTTGTTTTTGATTTTACAGGCTCTTAGGTGGAAGGGACTTGCCTTGTCTCAGATGAGACTTTTGACTTGGACTTTTGGGTTAATGCTTCAATGAGTTAAGACTTTAGGGGACTGTTGAGAAGGCATGGTTGTGTTTTGAAATGTGAGGACATGAGATTTATGAGGGGCCAGGGGTGGAATGATATGATTTGGGTATGTCCCCACACAAATCTCATTTTGAACTGTAGTTTCCATAATCCCCACATGTTATAGGAGGGACCAGGTGGAAATAATTAAATTATGGGGGTGGCTTCCTTCATTCTGTTCTCATGACAGTGAGTTCTCACTAGATCTGATGGTGTTATAAGGAGCTTTGCCTCCTTTCCTTGGCACTTCTCCTTGCTGCCACCATGTGAAGAAGGATGTGTTTGCTTCCCCTTCTGCCATGATTGTAAGTTTTCTGAGGCCTCCCTAGCTCTGTGGAACTGTGAGTCAAGTAAACCTCTTTCCTTTGTAAATTACGTAGTCTCAGGTATGTCTTTATTAGCAGCATGAGAATGGACTAATACACTTCCTTAGGATTCCCTGTGCTTTATTTTGGTCCAGTAATTACGATTTGACATCTAGTACACTACTCCAACCCCAGCACAATTCTGATTGGTTGGTACCAACCTGTTCTTAATTATTTTAAATATTATTACCCCTTTGTACCTGCTGGAAGAGCAGTGGTTCTCAAGCTTCTGTTACTCTTTGGATCAAAACAGCTGACTGAGTTCACCCAAGAACTCTCAAATTATAACTTTCCAGGTGGGGTCTGCAGGCTGGTTAAGAATAGTTGTGTTAGAGGAACATAGCTGAAGGGTATGGCCTGTTATTTGGAAAGGGACTCACCAGTTACATAATGAGACCTTTGTCTGGGGAAGGAGCAACTCTAAGCCAGTGGGTCTCAATCTTGGCTGCCCATTGGAATGAATAATAAGGAAAAAACCCCCAATACCAGGATGTTATTCCAGAGATTCCAATTTAATTGGACTGGAGTGTGGTCTGGGCACTGAGTTGTTCTTTTTTTTTTTTTTAAATGCTTCCCATCCATTTTTATGTGCAGCCAAAGTCGAGACCCACTGCTTTAAGCAGAGAATAAAGCAAGTTAGAACATCTAGCCTTGAGAGTATGTATAAGTGGCTTGAAAATAGAAAAAAAAAAGGATATATTGATAACATATATGTGTGCGTGAGACAGAGAGCAAGAGACAGAGAGAAAAAGAGCGTGTAAACTAAATTAACTAAATAAAGGTATATAGTATAAAAGGACTCAAAGATAGATTTTCTTAAGATTTTCCTAGATCCTAGTAATTGTATTATTATCATTCAGTTTTCTTTAATGTGTCTCCCAGTGATTGACAGATTGGGCAATTCTGATCATAAGGATTCTGGTCTCTAAGAGTTCAGAATGTATAGAGCATTATAAAAACAGCTCAGCTTACTAATTGCAGCTTCCTTCCCTCTTTGCAGCTTCTTTTCCTAACTCTGCACTGCAGGCCCAGTATATTTTGTAACCCCCCAAATCTCACTTGCAGCCAGAATTGTGACATCAGCTCTTTTTTTTTCTGGTGTGGTTTGGAATTAAATCATGGTGAGAACTAATTTCAGAACCCTCGGGCGAGTCTTGGCTGTTTGAGTAACTCTTAACTTTGCAGCTTTAATAAGTGCTCATTGTCTAAATGTATGCCCACTTCTTGGAACTGAGCTTCTATTTTGAATCTAACTTTGTATTGTCAATATCCTCCAAGCAAATACCACCAGGAACACACCTATAATCAAACAAATTGAGTTTATAATTTGTTGCAGAAGGAGAACATATACCATAGGAAACTATGGGGTGTCTCAGAGACAGGGTGTTAGAAAGACCTTCTTACAGGATTTGGGCTTTGGCTGAGTGATGTCAGAAAGGGTCCACAAAGCAGGTGTTCACTCTAGATTGAACGCTGTCAGAAAGTGGGGGCAATTCTATAATTGGGTATCTTAATAAATCTTATTTATAGAGATGGTAGATTAATTATAAAGTAGCAGTCACACATTTTGGCTAAGAGAGGAAATATCTGGCATTTTGTGGTAGCACAGTGACTTTGGTTTTATCTTTCCTTGGATAAAATTATGAAGTGGACTTGTTTTACCTCACTTTATCATGGTCTCAGAGTAACCTCGTTTGACGTTGGTATTCTGTGAGATTGTTTAACAGGAGAATAACTTGACATAACTGTGTGTGCTATACCAGCTTCTGGGGGCCAGGGCTGCCTTTCCCCTACTACTTCTCAGTAGTGTGCATGTTTTTGGTTTTTTTGACAAGGTTTCACTGTCATCCAGGCTGGAGTGCAGTGGTGCGATTACAGCTCACTGCAGCCTCGACTTCTTGGGTTCAGGTGATTCTGCCACCTCAGCCTCCTGAGTAGCTGGGATTACAGGCATGCACCACCATACTCAGTTAATTTTTTTGTAGTTTTTGTAGAGATGGAGTTTTGCCATGTTGCCCAGGGCTAGTTTCAAACCCCTGGGCTCAAGTGATCTGCCCACTTTGGCTTCCCAAAATGTTGGGATTACATGCCTGAACCATTGTCCCCAGCCCTGCATGGTTATACTGCCCAAAATCCCAGTTTCTTTCTAAAACTAGTGTTTCAGCTCTTTTACTCCCATGGTTAGACAAGCTCTGAGTTCTTGTCCCATGACTGAGAAGAATGAGGTACACAGACATCGGAAAGTGAGTAAGGCAGAATAGAATTTATTGAGCAACAGAAACGCTCTTGACAGTGAGAGGGGACCTGAAGGTGTGTTGCTAGCCATGAGGCTAAGTCTAGGGATTTTTATGGGCTTGAAATGGGGAAGTGCATGCTGGTTGGTCTATGAGTATGTTTGAAAAAGCACCACTCAGAAATAGGCACAATAGTGTAGAGGACCTTTTGGGGAAGGGTATGTATACATAAAATAGGTGAAGGAAAAGGACCAGTTTGGAGAGAGCATGCCAAATGGAAATAGGAGCTCTCAATCTGGTTCGTGGATTTACACTTTGGTTTTCAGGCTAAAGCTTGTCCTTGGCTTGAAGGTTGAGTTTCACTGGGGACCCATCCCTTTCTGCCTAGGAATTTACCTGCCATGGTGATGGTGGTTCTGTAGCCGCTGCAGAGGATGGGATAAAGTTCTGAAAGCCTAAAAGCTGACCTCACACTGCAGCCTGCCACTTTGGTTCTATCTTGTCAAGCTTCCTTCCCAATAACTGAATGGGGCCCACTGTTACCAACTCTTGCTTCCATTAAACTTGTTCTGACAACCTTACTGAACAAGCCAATGATTCTGCTGGCCCAGTCTGTGCAACTCTGGTAGTTGCATGAAGCTAGTTGTGGTGACCAGAATTCCTCTTCTTTTCACCACATCCACCACCTTCTGCTAGTGGTGCAATGCTCTCCATCCTACAGGACTCACATTCAGGTGAGTTTATGTGAGAAGAAACACTTATTTTATTTTATTTTATTTTATTTTTTGGGACAGAGTTTTACTCTTGTCACCCAGGCTGTAATGCAATGGTGCAATCTCGGCTCACTGCAACCTCTGCCTCCCAGGTTCAAGTGATTCTCCTGCCTCAGTTTCCTGAGTAGCTGGGATTACAGGCATGTACCACCATACCTGGCTGATTTTTGTATTTTTAGTAGAGACGAGGTTTGACCATGTTGGCCGGGTTGGTTTCAAATTCCTGACTTCAGGTGATGTGCCCAACTTGGCCTCCCAAAGTGCTGGGATTACAGGCATGAGCCACTGTGCCTAGCCCGAAACACTTACACTGAGTCAAAATTTGTCTCTTTAAACTTCTCTTCTAACTTTGTTCTGTTTCTGCATGACAGCCCTTTAGACTTTTTATTGATTACGTGTTTGCTGAATGAATACGTCATCTCCAAAATACCAGCATTTAGTAATATGTAGCCTTTTCTTTTGTTTAGGAAGCTTGGAATATTAAAAACAAATGTGAAATATATGAAAAAGGAATAAGGAGGAGGCATGGGGCAGATGTGAAAGAAAGAAGGCAATTTTAGAAAATGGAGTTCATGGTGGACAAACTTTCTTTCTTTTTTTTTTTTAATTTGAGACGGAGTCTTGCTCTGTCACTCAGACTGGAGTGCAGTGGCACCATCTCGGCTCACTGCAACCTCCACCTCCCAGGTTCATGCCATTCTCCTGCCTCAGCCTCCCAAGTAGCTGGGACTACAGGTGCCTGCCACCACGCCCGGCTAATTTTTTATATTTTCAGTAGAGACAGGATTTCACTGTGTTAGCCAGGATGGTCTCCATCTCCTGACCTCATGATCCACCCGCCTCAGCCTCCCAAAGTGCTGGGATTAAAGGTGTGAGCCACCGTGCCCGGCCCATGGTAGACAAACTTTCAGTGAAGAATGAGAAACAAAGGGAATCATAGGCATTTATAGTTGCCTAATCTTTCTAACCCAACTTCCTGCTTGAAAAAAATATTTCCTGTGACTCTCTGACATAATTACACAGTCATCTAGGAATGCTGGATGGTCACATCATAAGGAATATTAAACAGAAAAACAATAATAAAAAGAATGTGTATAACAGGAAGAAAGAAGGCAATATTAGAAGCATCCCTGCAAAGAACAGATGCAAAGATTTTTCCATTGTTGTGGAAAGGAACTTGAAATGCAAAGACAAGGCCAAGTGACTCGCTCAAGGTCACCTGGGACCTCAGGGCAGAATGAGAGAGTAGATTATTGTCATGCTCTATCCACCAGACCATGATGTCTCAGTAGCAGTGTACCTGCAGGCTAAAGTCACATGTCACATAGTTAGCACACTGCTGCCTGCCAGACTTGAAGATAGCAGAATCGCTGTTTTAGAAGAAAGATTTAAAGCTGTCATTAATGAATCCAAGTAGCTGTTTTTGTAAGTACATAAATATCTCTAGTATGGAGAGGCAGAATTAAGTCTTGATAGCCACCTCACAAATGTTGACTATAAATGTTTGGTTAGCGACAAGTCTAGCTAAAAAGGAAATAGAATATTTATGAACTGTCATGAAAAAGAATCTCTGCAAGGTTCACATTTAGACAACAGTGCAATGAAGGCAATCTTATGAGTTATTCAAGAGAATCGTCTTGGGAACTGGCTCTATGGTGATTCTGAGAATTACCTATATAAATAAAGTCAAATTGGGAAGGTGGGCCATTCTGTTTTTACATGGAAAAAATCATTTGGGTTTCTAGGACACTATCTAAGATGTACTAAAATGGAGACTATCACTTGCTTATTTTCTTGAAAACCATTAACATAGTACAATACAACAGAAGAGTAGTGGCCAATAGATTCCAAACCAGAAGGAACGTTTATAGAAGCACACACACACAGAAAGACTCCACAACTTACTTACATTACTTTTATAATATTCCTAATTATTATAGTGGTTTGAAAGAGGTCAAATGTAACATCTAAATACAAAAGATTAGACTTATAAATGACAAGGTTGTACTGACCCCAATATTCTATGGGGTTGAAAACAAAATACAATTGACCTTCATGATACACCTGATATAATGCAGGTCTTTGTTGTACTTTCTATCAGATTACATTCTGCCTGTCTTGAAATAATAATAGCATGCTTTATGAAGCCATTTGATTAACTAGAATCATGAGCTTTGCAGGAGGAAATGAATAGTGGCAAGAATGACTTGCTTTCTGAGTAAACATAGCCTAGGGAAATGTTTTCCTGGGAGAGCGCTCTCCATTCTCCACCTCCCCTGGTGTGTCCTCTGACTAAGTAGTTCTTCCCGTACTGCATCGCTGCCCAGAATATTCTTAAGACAGCCTCCCACCCCACCCCACCTCATCATGCTCTTCCAGGACAGCTACAGGAAGAAAAGGAGATAACAGAATCTAATGATGTCCCATAAGATCTCCAGTCAAGGTGTGAACATGAAGATCCAGTGAGTAATGTGGTGTCTCACATCTATAAATGCCTTATGTGTGACTAATGCATTCTTGAGACACGTCCAGGACAAGTAGAATTAAGTCTTGATGGCTGCCTCTGATGATCACACCCTCATCAGCAGTCTGATCTATGCTTTGTTTGCAAACCCGGACCTTGTTGTGGCCTGCAACTCCCAACAGGCTCTCTTCCCAGCTGTCAAGCCTCTTCTAAAACACACTTCCCCTTTAGAGAGGGCCATCTTCACTCATGTTAGAACCTGACACCCCGAGAGACTTTCATCTCACCAGCTGGTTTTGACTGTGGCAGAAATGTTGTTGACATAGCAGATGGTCTTGATATTTCTGAAAACCGGCAACATCTTTGCCATGGCCACCCCCACATTCTTGGCTACTGTTTCTCCTTCAAGTAGTTTGGGTCATTTTTAGCAAACCTGTATGTTCCAATATTTTTTCTTAAATATCAGAACGGGGACAGTGTAAGACAAAAGTCTCCTAAAATATAGACCAAGGCAGAATATGAGGGCTGTTTCACAGAAAACCCAAAAGCTGAAATAAATTCTATTTTTAATCATAGATTCTTTGATGAATTAGAATGAGCAAAAAGTGAGCAGATTTTAAATATTTGTGGTCTGAAGTATCAGGCAGTAAGGTATAGCTAGTGGATTGTGCTATAAGAAGTAGAGTCTGATATTCATGATGTTTGAAAGCCTCTTAAAACAATATACCAGTGAGTAACGTTTATCCTTATTGAACACAAGATGACTTGAGAGAAGGGTAAGTGCAACTGGATTAGAGATTATTCCCTAGTAGTAACTCTAGAGCCAAAGCAAATTTAAGACACTGTAACAATGTGATGACCTGGGACCCAATCCAGTCATCCTGAAATATTAAAAGCACACTGATTTATTATTTCCTTGCTTGCTCTATGCAGGCAGGCACTCTGAACAGTCTCTTAAACTCACTAGATAATGGTATAAACAGCTCTGCTTCATTTCGGAGATATCTGTACAATTTTAGAAAATGCTTATTCTCCTGGAAAGGACTTTCACACAGATGGGAAGTAGGCATGAGCAGTGCAGGCCCTGCCAGGTTCAGTCAGCTTCTTGAGTCAACATCACTATCCAGGCCTGTAGCACTCATGATTGAGAGTGTCATTTGGATTGGCTAACAAAGAACAGGTGAGAACTCTGCCTCCAAAATGTCACAGTTAAAACACAGCTTACTAGATACAAATCCTGCCTTCTCATGGTAATATCAATGATCCGTACAGCAGTGAAATTGAAATGTGGAGCTAATTGATTCCTTTGAATGCCAAAAGCAGGGTCCTAAGGATAAGAACCCAGTGGAGTCACATGGATGGATGGGGTATATAAAAAGCATGGGAGGAATTTGTGGAAGTGTAAACATGGCATGTCCCATGTAAGGCAAGCTGAATGAGGAAAACCAATTTGGGTGTCAGGTGTATGGTGGGGTGGGATGGCAAGAGGACTCACGCATGGCACAAGAGAGCAGAGAGGGTAATGCAGGGATTGTCATGAGAAGCTAGGGGCGGAGAAGCACTGGGTATATGATGTGTTATAATTTCTAGTTCCTTCCTGCTTTGTTGATTACATTAGTAGGGTCTCCAAAGGAACACACTGCTTGAAATAAAAGGTTCTTTTCATAATGGAAAATGACTTACTTATAAAAAATATTCTGTAAACCCTACCATCAATCTGGCTTATCTCCAAGCACAGAAAAGCAAGATAATTAAGAGAACTGAGACAATGTGAAAAACAGTTAACGACTAGATGAAATGGACACCAAACCAATCAGAAGACACCTGGAGCTAGATTCTTTGCCAGATCATGGGGAGGTCAGGAGGACCCAGCAGTGGTGTGGGAGGGAATTTGGGATAATTCTAAGGGTACCAAAGAATTTCAGTATTTTAAAACACAGTCACACCAGCTAAATACAAGCCCTGAAGATAACCAACATTTCTTATAAGTCATGTCTTATAATAGAAATATTTAATAAAGTTTTTAGAGCCAAGGAAAGAGCCATATCTGGGACCCTTCTCACTTGTTAAAGGCTCCTTACTCATTATCAACCTACATCTGTCAACCAAGTGAAACAAAGTATAAAATAAGAATCCTCCTACATCTTTTCTCGTTAATGGAAGACAGTAGCTTCAAGGAAAAAGTATAAAGATTCAGCAAAGGGTTTAAATACAGGCCACATTTAACATAGGTCCCGTTGATTTGATCCTTTCAGATCAGCCTCTGAATTCTTGTTGTTCACCAGTAAATACATATTTTGTATTAGTCCATTTTCATACTATTATAAAGAAATACCTGAGACTGGGTAATTTATAAAGGAAAGAGGTTTGATTGCCTCACAGTTCCACATGGCTGGGGAGGTCTCAGGAAACTCACAATCACGGCAGAAGGAAAACGAGAAACAGACATCTTCTGCACAGGGCAGCAAAATGGAGGTAGTACAAGCAAGGGAAATGCCACACACTTATAAAACCATCAGATCTCCTGAAACTCACTCATTATCACAAGAACAGCATGGGGGAAACTACCCCCATAATCCAATTACCTCCACCTGGTCCCACCCTTGGCACATGGGGATTATGAGATTTACAGTTCAAGTTGAGATTTGGGTGGGGACACAGAGCCAAACCATATTATATTCGGAACAGATGTTGAGCCCAGCTGTGGGAGCAGTAATGGCCTGTGAGCCAGATTGTTACTGGGAACTTTAGGACCCTTGACAGGTTTGAGAATAGTGCCAATTCTTCTAGGATGTGTTTGGGGTTCAAAGCATTTTGAAAACATTTGGTAGACATGTGCAAACATACCAAATGTGTAATTGTCCCTGAAAGCAGGCATCTAATTGACTATTTAGTGACAACATAACATGGGCCTCATTTCTCAAGAAACAGTAGGTGGTCAAAATTTTAGGAGAATATACTCCACAGAAACTCATGTAGCATAGTTCAGTGATATGCCTATGAATCTTGAATATTAATTTTTCTTTCCTCATGAAAAATGCATCTATCCATATACTTATAAATATTTTTTCCTTTTTAAGAAAAATACTTAGTCAACTTGTAAAAGAATAAAGAATTCTATACAAAAGTTTTAAAAATTGCTTTTAGAACAACTTGTCAGTTGGAAAAAAATTCATAATTTTTCACAAATACATTTTCTTTGTATTTAAAGCAAAATATTTAACAAACTATGCCACATATGAAAAATGTGTATGAAGAGGTTGGGTTAGTCTCAAAGAAATCTGATGGTAAATCATGCCTATCAGAGGTAGATTCCAATATCAGAAAAAACTGTTTTCTAGGCTTTTTGTGCTTCTATTTCACAGACATCCCACCTGAGTTCTAAATTTATTTCTCAAAGAAGCCAAGCTCCTGAGAGAGAAATGATACTGTGAGGTAAGAGTTCAGAAGGAAACACACACAGTGTTACACCCTCACAAATCACACTGGCTGTCATCCCACCACCATGTAGTCTACTAGGATTTCAGGTGGGATGAGTAAAAATGTAGAATTAAAGTGATTCTTTCAAGATCATAATGATTAATTAATAATTCCTAAAATAGAATTTTAAAATTCATCTTTTATGGGCCTGTATTTTTTGCCTACTTTGGTATTACAGATATCCGCTTATACCCCTCTTGCATTTCACCAAAAACACTTTGATTTTGTACTGTGGCAGACAATCTAAGGAAATAAATTTTATCTCTTCTACCTGTTTTTTCCTTGCTCTATTTCAAGGCAGTATTCACGCTTTGAAATTCCTTGCCACATGGATGTTAGTCTGGCAGAAAACATAAGCAATCTTAAATCCAAAGCTTTTTTTGGCTTTATATAAAAATCTCAGTCCTTTAGAAGAAATGGAATTCCAAAGTTGGTGAGAAGGGGAGTGGTTCTGAATGCAGGGAAAGAGTTGAGTCAGAATGGGAAATGGAGGAAGGACCTCAAGCCCCGCAGTCTGGCAGTTCCAGGGAGAGTGACCAGGCCTTAGAAAGGAATAGTTCTGTGGTTCCCAGCCTTACCCAAATCCCCATCCCTAAGTGAGACCCAGAGGCTGTGTCGCTAGACATAAAGAGACCATAATAGATATATTCAGTAGTAGAGCAAAAAATTAAAGGATCTTAGAAGGATCTTTCTGCTGTTTTATTCTTTTCTTTGCCTTCTCAGTGCCTTATCTGGGAGCGTGTGTCTATATGTGTGGGTGTATGCACCTTATGTGTGTGTGTGCATGGTGGTGGGATTTAGAGGATGGGGCCAAGCATGAGTAGGAATTCCAATGGAGTGAGTCACAAAGTTGAACTAAGTTTATTTAAAGAAATAAAGACATATAGTCTTTCCATATCAAATTGTATGGACTAAATTGATCTTGGCCATAGTTGACCATTAACGATTATACATAAAGAACCAAACTTCCTGGTTTGAATATAAATGGAAACCATTGATTTTTCTAGGAAGTTGAATACATTATGCTTATCATGTATACCTTCCAAAAAGTTACCTCATGTCAAATTGTGCACAAAATAGATCTGTTTCCTAACTTGCCGAATGAAGTTGTTTATGGTTTTGAAACCTTTCCCCTTGGAAAGGTGCAGTGGATGTTACTCTGCTAAATCTCACAATGCACTGATTCATTCCACAGATGTTTACAGCCAGTGTTTACATGTGTTTACCAGTGTTTACATGTCTTCCATCTACCAAGCACTGACCTTGGCTTTGGAATATGACACTAAATGGCATACAGTCCAGCTCCCAAGGCACTCAGAAGCCTGGGACAGGGAATCTACCTCACTCTCAAATTTCTTATCCTATGGAGGAATCCTTGTATTTAACAGAGACCAGCCAACGAACAGTGCCCCATACTGGAATGTCAGAATGGGAAGGAGAGAGAAGATCACAAGTGTCTTGTGTTGTGAACCTCAAACCCTGAAATCTGGGATCACCAGGGAAGAGTCCTCAGAAAGAATGGCTCTGTGGTTCCCAAACTCTCTCAAATCCCTATTCCCTAAGTGTAACCAAGTGAGCCAAGGAAATGGTCATCCCTCTCACTTCACCTGGAGATAAATTTGTGCCTGGGGCAGATACTGCTTCCTGTCCCCATCATGATGTCAAAATGCAAATGGCAGGTATGATGAAGATGAGCATATGATAGAAATAAGACTGTATTTCACAAAAATATAATAAAATCTTTATATTTCAAAATAAGCTTACAGATCTCCACCTAATATGACTTCAAGTAAATTTACATTATGTGGACCTACCATTTCCTTATTTACTATTTCCTAATATACTATTTGCTATACTGCTCTATGGCTTTGTCAAATGTCTCTTCAATCTCTTAGATGGGATTATTGCCATCTACAAATAACTACTGCTTTTTTAAAAAAGTCGTTCAACAAATTTATGAAACTACCAGGAACTGGATCAGGTGGTGGGGATTAAGGATGAAGGCCACTCTCTCTGCTTATCTTAAACTCGATAGCTTTTCTTGATTATATCAACGTTTTTTCAACTCCTTTCATTTAAAGAATACATGTTTTTTTGAAAAAGCATTTAGTTATGATTCAGAAATATAGCAATATAATGAGATAAAGCTTATATATGTACATATATATACATATATATATATATATTTTTTTTTGAGACAGAGTCTCACTCTGTCGCCCAGCCTGGAGTGCAACGGCACGATCTGGGCTCACTGCAAACTCCACCTCCTGGGTTCAAGCGATTCCCCTGCCTCAGCTTCCTGAATAGCTGGGATTAGAAGTACGCGCCATCACAGCCAGCTAATTTTTGTATTTTTCCTGGAGATGGGGTTTCACCATATTGGCCAGGATGGTCTCAGTCTCTTGACCTCGTGATCCACCTGCCTTAGTCTCCCAAACTGCCGGGATTACAGGCGTGAGCCACTGCACCTGGCCACTTACAGATATTTTTTAGGAGGTACCCTAAGCCAGACTTTTGCCCTGAAGACTTTTCTACTCTGCGGTGTTTATTTTTCTGTTTTGAGATGTCTGCAGCAGAAAGAATAATGCAAAATTTCAATATCAGTGTTATTCTAAAAACAATCATATGAAAAATTCAGATTCCTTCAATGATGACTACCTTGAAAAATAAAAAATTCAGTCATGCAGTTGGTTTTTTTAGTCTTGAGAATATCAAATGGTGTGTGACTGACTTTCACTAAATTGACTAGTCACTGTTGAATGACATGCCCCTTAGCTAGGACAGCCTGGAAAATTGTTTTCAAAGCTTTTGGGACTCTTTCACTCCAAAGTTTAGCACAGATTCAAGAATATCTACTTAGCTACCAGGCATCTTCTAGGGTATAGACATTTCTGTACAAAGGACTGATCACCCTCTTCACTGAGCCCTCTCCAGAGTGGGACTTCAGTTGCTTATTGTAAGAAAACTAGTCTTTTAGGTCACTTTTCATTTCCTTATAATTCATGGGTTTTCCCACTTCAGTCCCTGTCAGAGGTCAGAATGTTTTCCCTCCATTCTTTAGCATCTTCATTTGCCTACAGTTATTGTTCAAAGGTAAGTTGGAAGCTGTCCATAGGAAGAAATGTATGCTGTAGTACATGACACTATAGTCATGTACCTCATATGGTTACTGTAGCTCACAGAGCATCAGTCTTAGTAGGTGATCAATAACTGGTTGTGGAATAAATAAATAAAGCAATGATTGAATGACAATATAACTGAAGAATCAATGGGCAATGTGTATAGGAGTTACTAAGTGTATTCGTCCGTTCTCATATTGCTATAAAGATACTACCTGACACTGGGTAATTTTTAAACAAAAGAAGTTTAATTGACTCCCAGTTCCACATGGCTAGGAGGCTTCAGGAAACTTGCAATTATGGAGGAAGGTGAAGGGGAAGCAAGGCACATCTTCACAAGGTGGCAGGAGAGAGAAAGAAGGGAAAGTGCCACACTTTAAAACCATCAGATCTCTTGAGAACTCCCTCACTATTATGAGAACAGCATGGGGAAACTGCCCCCATAATCCAATCTCCTCCCACTAAGTCCCTCCCACAATAGGTGGGGATTACATTTCGAGATGAGATTTGGGTGGGGATACAGAGCCAAACCATATCACTAAGTAATCCGATACCATAAGAATTACTTCAATATTTTTTACCACATTACGTTTTTTTCAAGTAAGAAATGTTTTCAATTCTGACGTTAGCCAACTTAGGATGTCGTATTGTTTTCCCCAGTGACCAAGCAGAAAACAAAATGCTCAAAAAGGATCAGAGAAGAGAGTTCAACAAAATCTTCAAAAAAGGATTGTTTGCAATCGTGGGTGGGATTAAGTGCAGTATTACATCAAAGAATAGTGCAGTACTTTGGAATCAGCAAAAGCTGGAGTGCTGAGGGTCAGCGGGAGGAGGAAGCAGTTAGTGACTGGAACATAGAGTAGCTGCATGAAGAGGGCCATCCAATAAGAAGAGTGTCCTTGGGTGGAAGGCCAGAGCCAGCTTGTGATGACTTGCCAGGAAGGTTGCTGTTGGAATAAAAGTGCTTACAACATTCTGCACTAAACTTTTAATTTCCTGGCAAGTGTCTTCCATTTGCCAAACTGAAAGCTGGAGGGCAAGGAAGCTTGTTGGTACAGTCCCTACAAGTTAAAGTCTTGGATTTCAAAGGAGGGTAGTGAAGGTTGGAAAGCGAATCTGGTGGGGCGGTGGGGTGGGGCAAACCTCAAATATCCAGGTGCCTTCTCTATTAGCTGAGGTGGTTAACTGGTGGTCTTCAAAGTATTGACAGTTTCCTTCTAATCTTTATTTGTGCAGGATAATACCTCTTTCAGAGGTAGGGAAAGCATGATGGAAAGCATAAGTTTCAACCATGAAATTCCATGCCTCCTCCCTCACAAAAGGTATTGTGACAGAAAAGAGATGTAGAACTTCAATTCACTTTGTTAAGTACCACGTGCTTACTGATTGTGCCACTGGAACCACAGCACTCAATTTATTTTAGATTCCTAGTTAGCATAATTTGCAGACAATCAAAGCTAGACAGTAGCCATGTCTCTCAAAATTGTTTGATAAGAAGTCTAAAAATTGTCCATATGTGTATTAGGCTGCTCTTGCATTGCTAAAACAGCACTTATGAATATCCCACACATGGATATCCCAAGTTTTAACTTCAGAGGCTGAATATGTCTGATCGTATTGCAGAACACAATAAATCATCTTGTCTCAGAGAAAATCCTATAATTAGGTAATTGGCATTGATATGGTTGACCTAAAAGGGAATTGTGGAGTAGAGATTTACTTGCAATTTCTTTAAAATACCTGAGTCTGGGTAATTTATAAAGAAAGAAGGTTTAATTATCTTAGGGTTCTGCAGGTTGTACAGGAGGCATGATACTGGCATCTGCTTGGCTTCTGGGGAGGCCTCAGGGAGCTTTTACTCATGGTGGAAGTCAAAATGGGAGCTTGCACAACACATAGCAAAAGCAGGAGCAAGAAAGAGTGTGGTGGAGGGAGGTGCCACAGACTTTTAAACGACAAGATCCCAGAAAAACTTATTCACTATGGCGAGGACAGCATCAAGGGGATGGTGCTAAGCCATTCATGAGAAATCTGCCTCCATGATCCAGAGAAATCTGGATCCATGATCCAATCACCTCCCACTAGGCCCCACCTCCAACACTGGGGATTACAAATTGGCATGAGATTTAGAGGGGACATATATCCAAACTATATTAATACAATTTTTTGCCATGTATATTTAGAAAGAAAAATGTCTTCAATTTCTGTGTTTTGAAAAAATGCATTAGGTTCCCTAAAAGTGCAGCCTGATACATAGATTTTTACGTACATCTCTAAGGACAAGAAGCAAGCAGGATGACACAGGGGAACAAACTAAGGAAAGGTGTGGTTACAGCTGACCTGTGGCCTCAGCCTGATGCCATAGGGAACTCTGGAGTGTGAGTGGTGCAAAAAATTATCCTGCAAGGAGGCTGGCCACATAATCAGTCCTTAGCTGCAGCTATTCCAACCATGGTGGAAGCTTGGGCCTCAGCTATGTCCAGGAAAAGGGGCTCTACTTGGCCAAGGCCAATTATGCAGAAGACAGTTTATCCATGAGCCACCGAAAACCCACACTTATGACAGCTTGGAGATGGGTGCACAGATGCACTAAAGGAGATCTGGGCGGGGCACAACATCTACTAGATATATGTAAGTTTGTAGGCAGAATCCTTCTCACCCGTGAATATCACCAGGTTTTAACTTCAGAGGCTGAATATGTCTGATCATGTTGCAGAACACAGTAAATCACCTTGTCTCAGAGAAAATCCTATACAGCAATTAGGTAATTGGCATTGATAAGGTTGACCTGAAAGGAAATTGTGAAGTAGAGGTCTTGCAATACAACAGTCTTTTGAAGCCTCCCATTAAAAGCCCCCTACCATCCGTCATATTTTTCCCCCTCCTCATGGCTTACTCTACTTCCTTTTTATGCCTTTCCACTCATTCAGAGGTTGTTCTGAGACCCAGTCCTACCTGGCTTTACTATCACAAGGGTACTGATTGATATGGTTTGGATTTGTGTCCCTGCCCAAATCTCATGCTGAATTGTAATCCCCAGTGTTGGAGGAGGGGCCTGGTGAGAGGTGATTGGATCATGGGGGTGGACTTCTCCCTTGCTACTCTCGTGATAGTGAGTGAGTTATCATGAGATCTGGTTGTTTAAAAGTGTGTAGCACCTCCCCCCACCCCCGCTTCCTCCTGCTCCAGCCATGTAAGATGTGACTTCTTCCTCTTCACCTTCCACCATGATTGAAAGTTTCTTAAGGACTTCCCCGCCATGTTTTCTATATAACCTGCAGAACTGTGGGCCAGTTAAACCTCTTTTGTTCATAAATTACCCGGTCTCAGGTAGTTCTTTACAGCAATGCGAGAAGGAACCAATACACTGATACTAAGATGTTAGCTGAGATGGTAACGATAAGATTTAATCAGGAGGATGTTAAAATGTTTACGACATATATACTAACCAATCAGTAGTAGCCAATCAGACCATTCTATGGTTAGAGTTTCCTTACTGAGCCACATATTAACCATTCTTTCATTGCCAAGTCATTAAGAGATAGAGTCACTGGAGGAGGTACTGAGACAGCCCAGGTAGAGTGGAAGGGCACTGGGTTTGGGGAGGCTTACGGCATAAGCTGATTAACCTGCTGGAAAGTATTTCATTATGGCTATACCAGTACCTACTGACTAAATATCAGCCCAGAAGAGTTGCTTCTGATATAATATGTTTTTATTGTTATTGTTGTTGCTTTAAGTAAGTCCTAAGTAACTGTGACTTTGAATCTTGGCAGTTCCTGGAATCACAGAAGTCAGAAACTCATAAGACCAGTCTCAGATACAATTATAATCATAGCTGTAACTTAACACTAAATCAAGATTATCATGAAGCTTTTGCATCTAGTTTAAAACAGTAAATTAAATAGGAACATAGAAACATACTTAGTGTTGGAGGTCATTATTTTTTAAAATTGTATTTTTTCTTCAACCTTTAAGTTCCAGGGTACATGTGCAGGATGTGCAGGTTTGTTACATAGACGAATGTGTGCCATGGTGATTTGTTGTACAGATCAACCCATCACCTAGGTATTAAGCCCAGCATCAATTAGCTATTCTTCCTGACGCTCTCCCTTCCCCTGTTCCCCCTCACAGGCTCCAGTGTGTGTTGTTTCCCTCTATGTGTTCATGTGTTCTCATTGTTCAGCTCTCACTTATGAGTGATAATATGCAGGGTTTGGTTTTCTTTTCCTGTGTTAGTTAGCTGAGGGTAATGGCTTCCAAGTCCATCCATGTCTCTACAAAGGACATGATCTCATTCTTTTTTATGCTGCATAGTATTCCATGGTGTATGTGTACCATATTTTCTTTATCCAGTCTATCATTGATGGGCATTTGTGTTGATTCTATGTCTTTGCTATTGTGAATAGTGCTGCAGTGAACATGTGAGTGCATGTATCTTTAAAATAGAATGACTTATATTCCTTTGGGTATATACCTGGGAATGGGATTGCTGGGTCAAATGGTATTTCTTCCTCTAGGTCTTTGAGGAATTGCTATACTGTCTTCCACAATGGTTGAACTCATTTATATTGCCATCAACAATGTAAAGGCATTTCTTTTTCTTCACAACATCAGCAGCATCAGTTTTTTTTTTACATTTTAATAATTGCCATTCTGACTGGCATGAGATGGTATCTCATTGTGGTTTTGATTTACACTTCTCTAATGATCAGTAATGTTGCGCTTTTTTGAATATGTTTGTTGGCTGTATGAATGTCTTCTTTTGAGAAGTGTTGTGTTCATGTCCTTTGCCCACTTTTTAATGTGGTTATTTGTTTTTTTTTTTTTTGTAAACTTGTTTAAGTTCCTTGTAGACTCTGGATATTAGGCCTTTGTCAGATGGATAGATTGCAAAAGTTTTCTCCCATTCTGTAGGTCGTCTGTTGACTCTGATGATAGTTTCATTGGCTGTGCAGAAGCTCTTTAGTTTATATACTTGCATTTTGATAGAAAGGTAGATATAAGCTTTCTAACAAGCTGTAACCTTGAAGAAAATGGACGGTAGGCAACCTTAGTTGGTATGTAAGTAGTCAATGCTTTTTCTGATCATAACTTTCATGCACAGTAATTTAATGGACAGTACTGCTAATTTATTTTTTTCTAGCATCATTTGTACAAAGTCTCCTAAAATTCATCACAGTTGAGAACAGTCTAGACCGTTATTATGATACAATCAAAAGGAAAGCTGGCAAATAAAAAAAGGAAAGTGAATAGAAGAGCTGATTAAAATAACAGTATAGTTTATAGGAGGCTTCTCCTAAATTTGTGTTTTCCAAATTTCAATTTTTGGAAGACTCAAATCACATTAAAATATTTTACTACTACGAGTCAACTTTCTTTTATAGGTCTAAAGAGGAAAGAGGGAGGGGTTGCATTTACTTCTCCATATAAAGATTTCAGCAATCTAATTAAATAAATATTATGGCAGTGCATTTGAATAGCTTTCTCATCAGTGAGGAAAGAAAATGCTCTATTTCCCTGAAGTCAGGCATTTATGTCACAGTTGAAGAAGGGCAAGTCAACCATCACAGAATGAATAGTTTTGTCAAGTCGATATCTGATTTGATGGAGTCGAGTTTTCTTAATGGGAACTAAAACTGTGAAATGCACATTAATCCACTCTCTGCACACCATCTTTCCCTTTAAGGTTCCAGAAGAACTCCTATTTCCGTTTTAAAGCCATCTGCTAATGCTTTTTGCCAGTGAGTATGTGGATAGATAATTTCTCAGGGTGCAATTAGAGGAACATGAAGAAACTACTTCATGCTATAAAGGGAGCTGAAAAAGCTAAAGCATAAATGGCAACATCTGCATGAGGTATGGTGCTAGGGAGGAGACAGAAGCATGCAAATCAGTCGCGCACTCTCAACAGAATTCCAAGGTCCAAAAAACAATCTGGGAAGATGTTTACAGAACACAAACTCATCCACGTCAAAGGAGTAGAAAAGATGAATAATTGGTCAGGCGCATTCCTGTGGCAAGGAAAGGCAAAAGCAACGCAATCAATTCTGAAAAACAAAACCAAACCAACCGAGGATAAATGAAAAGACTAGTTGAAATGTTCTCATCTTGGATTTGAAATGACTCAATTCATTAACATGTAATTTCATTAAGTCCCAAATCAAGGAGATTGTCTTTTCTTCATTAGGATCATGGTTTCGTTCCTTTTAGTCTCCATGTCACGTCACCCTCTTGTAAGACCTTGGCAAGTGAGTGTTGCAGCAATTTTTTTCCGGAAGGTGGGCTCCACTCCTTCATATGGGAAAGTCACAAGTTTGGCTAGCCATGATGAGATTTAATTTCACTAAAAGCTTATAGCTGAGGTTGTGTTCTCATATTCAATACAAAGGCTGCCTTCTTGACAATTAATGTAACTCTTACATCCTCTTTAATTTGGCTGTAAAATATCTCTTTCAATTACTATAATTCTCTGACTGATAACTTCTAACTTCTGGATGGACTGCTTGAAGCATTTTTCACTACTTCAGAATAATGTTGGGAAAGTTCCTCATTAAGTCTTCGTTTTAGTTGAAAATCCTGAATAATGCACCCTTGCTCTTATCTTACATATTTTTGTCATTCTGACCTCAGTGCACTGCAATCTTTGGATTTCAAGTCCCAAGCTAAGAATTAAGCCAGAGGCAGGAGCATCTGCTCATGTTATTTTTGTATCTATGGCAGCCTCTCCTCCTCCTCCTCACACCTACCTACTTTTCCACCTCTTGAAAGGCCCAATTCAACACCCATTTCCCCCTTAAAGCCTTTCCTAATCACACGAGTATTTATTAGCTGCACTGAGCTGCTCATAGCTGCACTTGTGAGCCTTCTCACCTACTTCATGGCTGGAGTTCTCACTCTAGCCTGATCGGCATCACTGGGAAGGCTTGTAAACCACAGATGGCTGGGCATCATCCCCAGGGTTTCTGACTTAGTAGGTGAGGGATGAAGACCAAGAATCTGCATTTCTAAGAAGTCCACAGGTGATGCAGATGATGCTTGTCTGCGGCCATACTTTGATGATCTCTGCTGTAGTGAATGCTTGCTATATTCTTACTCATCCATTAAGACTCCCCTCTGTATCATCTTTCCCTGTCAGAATTAGGCCTCTCTCAACCTATACCTCTTAACTCACAAATTATCCTACCTCAATGAAGGCAGGCTAGCAAGCTCAGAGAGCTAATGCAGCTAGGAAGTTTGCAGATGTATGCATTTGGTGAGACATCAGACATCAAAAATGATCCATGATTTTCCCAATGGATCATAAACATGCTCACAGAGTAGACACCCTGGTGAGACAGGGCTACACGGTGACCAGGCTTGGGACAAGACAGAGATAAGTCCACACTGCTAACAGAAAAAAGGCTAAAGATCCCTCCTTCTGTCTGCTCCTTTGCCCGTGACAACTCAAACCTCAATTTCACCTTCCTGCCTGCCTCCTAGATAAAAATTAGTAAGCTAATCAGTCACAAAAAGAAACCCCGCCCTTTGATGGCCTCCAATCCAGGCCTGTTTCCAGCTTTCTTAAACCCTCCTACACAGATGCATATCCTTGTAGGAAGCTCCTCCCGACTTCCTTGAGAGGACCTGTAGTTCCTCTGCTGTGTGTTTCTCCTGGGCTGCAGCAGGTTCAAGAACATAAACTCTTTTACCCCAAGCTCTGTTCCTGCTGCTCTCTGCTCACTGGGCTGTGCAGACAGGCAGTAGGGATGATGTTCCCCTCCTGAAGGAATTCAAAGTAAACACAAATTTAACATTGGGCAGGACAGGCCACAGGGACTATGAGCATGTTGGGTAGGCAGAACATTGCCAGCTTGTAGGCCTTGCTGAAAGGCTTAAGACCCCAAGGCCTTACCGAAAGACCCCTACCCTAAAATCTCTGACTTCTCCAACTCTCATCAGTTTTTCTGTCTCTTCTCTGACACACTGAGAGTTGGGTATAAAGAAAGCAGCAAACATATGCATTGTTCCTTAAGATGTACAATGCATGTTTACAACCCTTGCCTCGTTTAATTTTCATATCTGTAAGCTAGGTATAGTAGATCCATTTTAAAGATGAGGGAACTGATCCTCAGAGACGTAGGTGTCTTGAACAACCTCACATCAATAAAGTGACCAACTTCACACAGTAATTAAGTAAAAAAATCAGGGTCTGAACTGAGTTTCCTGTGCTCTTTTTGCTAGACCATGATACCTAAACCTCCTGGGAGCATGCAATTGAGCAAAAAGATGCTCTCCTATGCTCTCGGGTGTTTTATTTTCCTTCCCATCTAGACAATACCATCCTTAGTTAGAGACCACGTTAAGTATTTCTCTGGCATTGTGCCTAGCTGGATCTAGTGGAATGCTGAGCACATAGCAGGCCCTCAGCAAGGAGTCACTGACTGATTGAAACTCATAAACCTTTCTCACAAGGAGACAGAGGGGAGAGGCTGTTTTAAAACAGAGGAAATTTTCTATCTTTGTTCCAGCATTGTAATACTGGAGGCTGTTGTTACTTTAATTCTTCAGGGTGCTCGGTATCAAAGCATTTTTCACACTTAGAAATGTTTATTTTCCTGTTATGGTTTCTGCATTGAAAAAGGTTGGGAGGTTCAAACTTCAATTCTACGTACGTTTTTCTGAAGTTTCATGAATATTTAGAAAATGCATGTAGAACATGTGGCAGACACTGTGCTGTGTGGTCCATATCCCCCTTTAAGGAAAGACTTGTTGTCCCAGCTGTTGAGAGTGTTGTTGGCACCAGCCTTCAGCCATCAGCTTCTCAGGGACTGCCTGAGCTACAGTGAGCTGCCTTGCCCAAGGGTGCACCCATTTCTGGAGTGGTCCAGATCCAGGGACTGCTCAGTGAAGGTATAAAATCCTGGCCATCCTGGCCCAACTCAGGACAACACTGAAGGGGCAGGACTTCAGAGCTGGCCCTGGAGTTGGTTGAAGCTGTCGTTGAGTCAGCATCATGACTCAGCATTTTTCTGCTAAATCCTGCTCCCTTTTTCTCCCCCACTTAGGTGTTGAAACCAAGGGCTCTTCTCAGCAGAGTGTCTGCATGCCACACTCTGCTTTAGAGTCTGTTCCCTGGGGAACACAACCAGAGACTGAAATAATTGGTGGGCAGTGGGGAGCACAAAGGGCTGTTTTTGTTCATGTGAAGACGATGAGCATGCTATGAACCCCGAAGAGCTGTTGTATAAGCAAGTAGAATGTGTTTGGCTGTGGTGTGTTAAAGCTGACTGTGTTACACAGAGAGTGGGTGGGTGTGTCTGTGGCTTTGCTTGGCATTATTCATGCCTCTGTGCCCTTAGGGTGATAAACGGGTGGCTGCACAGGCTGGAGAAGGGCTCCTGAAGGACCCTCAGGCATTCTCAGCATTTGGCCAGCGGCTGAATGTCTTTCCACGCCTTCTTCCCTTACAGCTAAGTAGACAGCTTGCTTGCTTTTGTAATATTTGTGTAATCTTGATCATTTGCAATACGATGAATAGGGCAGGTGTGCAACCTTACAGCTCTCATAGTTTCTCCTAACATTGCTGGAAATCTCTGAACTTCTGATTGTGTTCATGACAAGACATTTTCTTTCATTTTCACCTAAGTTCAAGCCTGGTTTATAAGGATTTTAGGTGGTCATTGGTTAACCCTGGGGATCCTTTATTCTTCCCTGGAACTAAGGTAGAGACCTTCCTCTAATTAGCATAGTTTTGGCTGTGATGTCCACAGGGGTAAGCAGGTACTCCATTTGCTGCTTTGAGTGTCCTGTCACTTAGATAAATTTCAGGGCAATTCTTGGCCCCAGGCCTCCCCCTGGAGTTTTCTCAGCAAGACTAATTTGATATATTACCTCCACAAATCCTATCAGCCCTACCTGGTTTAGGGCTGAGGGAGAAGACAGTTTATAGGGGCAATAACAACAGAAATGTCCTCTCTGAGACAGGCAAATAATTTCCTCTCTGCTTCAGTCCAGTACTATTTCCCTTAATCTTTTTAATGCCTGGGAAGCTGTTGCTTCCTTCCTCTGTCCTCAGAGCCACTTTTCCCTCCTCAAGGTTAATACCCTGAAAAGCGAGCAAGCCTATTGTTTCTGCTTCTCTGGGCAGGCAGCACATTTTCTATAGTTTCATCTGTCTCTATATTAAAATGGCTTAAGGCTGAAACAAATGACTCATATTCACTGGTGGTCCAGGTTAAGTGAAGGCCCTAGGTTATCTCATCAAAGGGTTCGTTTTTTGTTTTTTAATTTTATTACTATTATACTTTAAGTTTTAGGGTACATGTGCACAACATGCAGGTTTGTTACATATGTATACATGCACACACATGTTTATTGCGGCACTATTCACAATAGCAAAGACCTGGAACCAACACAAATGTCCAACAATGATAGACTGGATTAAGAAAATGTGGCACATATACACCATGGAATACTATGCAGCCATAAAAAGTGATGAGTTCATGTCCTTTGTAGGGACATGGATGAAGCTGGAAACCATCATTCTCAGCAAACTATTGCAGTGACAAAAAACCAAACAAACGGTTCTTTAAGACAGAATCAAGCTGCTTATCCAAGCCTTACTGGCTTCTCTGCTCCCTGGGCAGGGATGCTAATTACCACTGGCCTACTCATCTGATTTGTGTCCTGGAACAGCCCAGTCCTCAGTATCTGTTGGTACCTGACTCAGCTGGGTTTCTGCTGGATTCTCCCTTCTCCCACAGGCCTGCAGGCTTCATATCTTACCCTTCTTCCTACACTGAGTAGCTTGTCTTTCCACCTTCCCTTCCCTGCCATGAAAGAGACTTCACCTGAATTTCTGGACCTCATAGCAGTCAGTGGATGTCTTCTCTTCCCTAGTACTGCATCATCTACAGGAAGGAGGTGCTAGATCTGGACAGGGCAAGCCACTTCCTGAACCTTGGGAGACTTAAATGAAACCTATTTTGGCCAGGCATGGTTGCTCATGCCAGTAATCCCAGCACTTTGGGAGGCCGAGGCAGGCAGATCACTTGAGGTCAGGAGTTTGAGACCAGCCTGGCCAACATGGCAAAAATCCATCTCTACTAAAAGTACAAAAATTAGCCAGGCATAGTGGCGGAGACCTGTAATCCTAGCTACTCAGGAGGCTGAGGCAGGAGAATCACTCAAACACGGGAGGCAGGGGTTGCCGTGAGCTGAGATCGCGCCACTGCATTCCAGCCTGGGGGACAAGAGCAAGACTCCTTCTCAAAAACAAAAACAAAAACAAAAATTAGCTGGTCGTGGTTGTGGGTGCCTGTAGTCCCAGCTATTCAGGAGGCTGAGGCAGGAGAATCACTGGAACGCAGAAGGCGGAAGTTGCAGCGAGCCAAGATGGTGCCACTGCACTCTAGCCTAGGTGACAGAGCGAGATCTTGTCTCAGAAAAAAAGAAAAAAAATTCTGTTTCATTTCACTGTGTAATCAGTGCTTCCATTCTCATACTGTAAGAAACCTCCTTTTCGGCTTAGAACAGTTTTTGAATTTAATATAGAACATTCACCATTCTGCCCTACCTGTCCAACCAGCCTTATGGGTTTTTTGTTTGTTTATTTTTGGATGAAGACATGTTTGTGTTCTGCTGCCAGTACTTACACTGAAAAAGGACCAGGACACCCTCAATTACTTACCCTCTGCCTGTAACCAATCCCTCCAGGATTCTACTAATTTTTTTTCCAGAGTTATTTTTGGTGAATGTATAATGAATGGAATGTTTTGATAACTTTATGGTAATCATCCATGTGGTACATAGATAACTAGAACATAAAACTTTAATTATAGAGTATTCTTTTACTATTTACAATTTTCCCTCCCCTTCCAACTTTCATTGAATTGCTAATAGTTTCTGTGAGAAAAAATGGTATGTGTGGTTGAGATTCTTGACTTAATTCACTGCCTTTTTAGTAGTCCCCTTTATTTTAGCTATTCATGTCTAGATTCAAATGCTGTCAGGAATTTATATAAGTTTTTAAAAAGTCCAAGAAGGTATATTTTAAAGGAAGTTGGAGCTGGGAGTGGAACACCTTTGATCTCTTTCCAGCTGTGTGATCTGTTCAGTGTGGCCTTGGTCCAGTCTCTGGTCTGTCTGGGTGTTAATTTATTTGTGAACATAATGAACATTTTGTACCAGATGATGCCCAGATTCCTTCCAGGTTTAGTATTCTTTTTGTATCTGTGATAAGGGTCAACATTTTAAAGTGTTCAAGTCACATTTGAACCTGCCATTTTTAAAAGCATTACAATTTCTTTCATTCAGAAATAGTCTTTCCATACACACACGTTGATTAGAGAATTGCTTGAGGGACAACTCTCAAATGAGACTCAGATGGGAAAGTACAAGTGGGAGGGGAGATTTGAGCTTCAAAAAATGGAATGAACATTTCATAGGTTGTTAGCAGATATCACAGATAGTAAGCAGACAGGACCCTGAATGCTGGGAAAGGAAAAATGGTAGAACAAAAGACTAAAACAAAGTATTGGGTAGATTTCCTGTTTCCAAAAGTGGTATGATTGTAAAGGTTGTACATTGATTCTTCCCACTGCAATGAACTCTGCTAAGAATTTCTTTGCACCAAATAGCAACCTTGTCACCTTGACCTTAAATCCTTCCCATAATCCTTTCTTAATAATATGCTTGGTAGAACATATTATATATGTAATGTATGTACTTTAGTTACCAAATCAGATATATATATACATACACACACACATACACAAACACACATTATATGCATTAGATACCTCGGTGTTTTGGTAGCTAAATTACAAGTATAACATCCTGTTATTTATACCGGCTAGAAATAGAAAGCTTTCCATGGAATAGAGAATTGGCTTTCACAGACATTTATTTTTCATGTCACATTCTTCTTCTACTCTTGCTTCTAATCTGAATCCAGGCAGATCCTCTTTTTTGAACTTGTGATAACTAAGGACATTTGTTCCTTTCTGTGTAATCTCTTCAAACCTTATAATCCAGTTGAGAATGCCTGTCTGACATTGAGCAATAATTAATTCCCTTAATAGGCATTTCCATGAGCAAGTCTTTCTCGTTTCCAGATGGTTTCTATTAGTCTGGTCATGTTTTTTTCAACAGCTGCCTACAGCTTTCATGCCTTTTCTTTTCATACCTGATTTACTTCTGCCTGCTATTGTCTTCTTTGTGGCTTTCACTTTACTCCTAGCCCTCTGTCCTCTGTCCCTAATCTTATTTCCAATGTCTTAGTCTCCAGTTTGATAATTCACCTTTCCTTGTCTCACTGATTTCTTCTCATTCAATTATAATTTTGACATTTCTAAATATTGTATTTGTATATTTTTTTTGGTAGAGATGTGGTCTTGCTACGCTGCCCAAGCTCGTCTTGAACTCCTGGTCCCAAGTCAGCTCGTCTTGAACTCCTGGTCCCAAGTGATCCTCCTGCTTTGGCCCTCCCAAAGCACTGGGATTACAGGCATAAACCACCATGCCCAACCTATTTATAATTAATATTGCTCCAGTATAACAGTGGAGCAAAGACATATACAATAATATTTTGAACCTACTTGTATAGAAGAGACATTTCTTCCATGGACTCTAGAAGAAGCAGCTTTTTCTCTAGTCCAAAGGGTTGATTATCTAAATTAGATAATATTTTGAAGGTACCTAGCTTAGGGTTAGACATCTGGAAAGTACTCTGTAAATGGTGATTCCATTTCATCCTCATTGTGGAACTTCATAAACAACAGCTGGCAGACCAGGGAAGATGTGTGCTCAAGAAGGTGCTCTTCCCTGAATCCCTTACGTCATATTGTTAGTGCCTCTTCTGCTTATTCACAAGACCGCTCATCGTAGAGGTTGGATTTGAATCTTGTATCTGTATATAATAGAAGGCACATTCAAACTATGTGAAGCAAAAGTGGGCATGGGAAGATATTAAGGAGTCTCTTGCAATCTGAGGTCTAGGATTCAGGGATGCCTGCAATTAGGGCTAGCGACACCCCGAAGACTTTCTCTCTCTGTTATTTCTGCACATCTATTTTATTCCTCTTTCCCTAAAGTCTTGCTTCTCATTCTCCCACAGCTTGAAACAAAGACTGACATTTCTGCAAACCAGGCCTTCCAAGAGCGATTGGCTTTCATTTCCAGGTTCAACATCGCCCTGGAAGAAATTGGTGCTTGCTCATCTTGTGTGAAGTCCTCACCCTTAGATTTATCTGGAAGGTTGAGGTTTTAGGGGAGACGATTTCACACATGAACTCTGAGACACCACATTCTGTTGGTTCTCCTTCTGTCCTCCCCGCGCTGCCATCCTTCTTAGCTCCTTTGCTGAATCTTCCCCATGTTACTGTGTCTAAACACTGGGAGCTTAACACATGAATCTCTCCTCCGCCTATATTCACTCTCTACATAACTTCATCTAGTCGTATGGCTTTAAATATTATTTAAATGCTGATGTTCCCCGTGGTGATATCTTTGACTTTTTCTGCATCCTTGAAGTCTGTACTCATTCATCTGCATACTTACGTATAGAACAGGGGGGTAGGAAAGAGCACAGACCCTGCAATCATGATGCCTGGGTTCAAGTCCTGTCTTCATCAGCCAACTTATGTAATCACTACAGATTACTTGCCTTCGATGTGCTTTGTATTTCTCATCTGTAAAATGGAGTTAACAGGGCCAGGCATGGTGGCTTATGCCTGTAATTCCAGCACTTCAGGAGGCCGAGGCGGGCAGATCACGAGGTCAGGAGATTGAGACCATCCCGGCTAACATGGTGAAACCCCATCTCCACTAAAAATACAAAAAATTAGCCAGGTGTGGTGGCAAGCGCCTGTAGTCCCAGCTACTCGGGAGGCTGAGGCAGGAGAATGGCATGAACCTGGGAGGTGGAGCTTGCAGTGAGCCGAGATTGTGCCACTACACTGCAGCCTGGACGACAGAATGAGACTCCATCTCAAACAAACAAACAACAACAAAAATGGAGTAAACAATAGACCCTACCTCAAAACGTTGTTGTGTGGATTAAATAAAATAATATATACGAGTCACTTAGAATGGGTCCTGGCACGTGGGAATTACTATATAAATGTTTGCTGTCATTATTTCTAGGAATCTTGAACATATAAAATCTAAAATCAAATAATTATCTTTCATCTTTCTCTCACCTTCAGACCACAAAGGAAATAACTAATGAAATGCTTTTCCAGACATTTAATTTTCTTCTCTCAACCTCTAGCATTTCCTCTCCATTCTTTACTCTCAGATTTTGATCTTGCTTCTTATTTCGTTGAAAAAAAGCCCACTTTTCCTACTGACTTTCTCAACTCAAACAAAAACAATGAACTCCCTTTCTCTAGGTATACACAGCAAAATCACTGGTGTCAGAATTGGCCCATTTTTGTGGGGCCTGGTGGCTAGTGCCTGTAATTCCAGCTACTCAGGAAGCTGAGGTGGGAGGATAACTGGAGGCCAGCAGTTCCAGACACCTGTGTAACAAAGTGATACTTCATCCCTTAAACAAATATAGAAAAAGTAAAAAAAAGTCAGCTGTTTTTTTTTTTAATATCTCACGTCTAATCTGTTAGCAGATCCAGTTGGCTCTACAGAACTCAATAATTTTCACCACCATTGCTACCCCACTCCAAGAAATGTCCAATCTCCTCTTGATAGAACAGTTTCAAGCAGGTAATTAATCTCCCAGTGGCCATACTTGCTCCTTTCCATTCTTTTATCCTTAGAGCAACCCAGCTTTCTTTACTAAAGTCTCACCTCCTTGAGAGCAGGAATTTTTTCTGTTTTGGCCCCTGTTATCTTCCCAGCACCTAGAAAAGTACCTGACGTGCAGTAGGTACTCACACACACATACACACACAAAAGTTAAATGAAAGAACCCACTAACCTGTAAGTTTATTGCCAACCCAGCTTCTTGGTTTATCAATTATTGTATTCCTTGACCGTAATGCTCTGTCAGGCAAGGAGCAGGTGCTCAAAATGTATTTGTTCAATCAATCCCCGAGTTACTACGGAGGAATAATACAAGCACAAATTCCTCCTTCTACTTCCTTTCACGTGTTGTCTTTTTGTTCTCCTCATTGTAAGGGCACCATAAAAACTCAAAGGAATAAATCTTTCTCAAACTAATAAAGGATTATTTGTAAGGGTGACGAGCTGCAGATCAAGGTGGATTAAACAGAGCTGGAGGCAGGGGTTCCATTGAAAAGAAACACAGAAGCAGAGCTGCCTGGGAGACTACATGCAGGGAAATGATGGCAGGAACTCTCTCCATGGGAGGTTATAGCAGCTCTTGATGGAGGAAAATGGGAATCTGTGAGTTCTTAGAAGCTGAAGAAAAAAGATCCTGAAACTTTACCATAGTAAGTAATAGCTTTGTTTTTTCTTCTTTCATTTATTCTTACCTTTCCACTTACTTCATTCCTTCTTTTTTTCCTTTCCTTTGTCATACTTGTACTGAAATTAAGAATTTCAAGGTTTTGAACTAGAGGTCTATGAATTCTGACCACACACTGGCCATTTTTTTTATGGGAAAGTTTTTTAAAGTTCAGTTTCCTTAACTCTAGAATGAACTTAAAAATACCTTTCTCAGAGCTTTATTGGAACAAGTAAATGAGATGATATATAAATAACTCTTAAAACATTGCCTGTGTTAAAATAAGTTTAAATATTTGTTTTAAAAATAAATCCTCAGTCAGTAAAGGAACCTTTCCTCTATTAATGTTCCTTTACTACAACACATATCTGATTAGTTATTGATATGGGTTGGCTGTGTTCCCACCCAAATCTCATCTTGAACTGTAGTTCCCATAATCTCCATATGTCATGGGAGGGACCTGGTGGGAGGTAATTAACTCGTGGGGGTGATTGCTTCCATGCTGTTCTCGTGATAGTGAGTTCTCATGAGATCTGATGGTTGTATAATGAACTTTTCCCCTTTTGCTTGGCACTTCTCCTTGCTGCTGCCATGTGAAGAAGAACATATTTGCTTCCCCTTCCACCATCATTGTAAGTTTCCTGAGGCCTGCTCAGCCCTGTGGAACTGTGAGTCAATTAAACCTCTTTTCTTTATAAATTATCCAGTCTCAGGCAGTTCTTTATAGCAGTGTGAGAATGGACTATTACAGTTATTTTACTTTGTTGATTATAATCCTAAAATTTCAGAGCACCCAAAATAAGCTTAGACTCCTCACTGCAGCTTCCATGAACTTCATAATCTGGCTTCTGGCTACTTTTGGTTTCATCTACTTAACCACCCTCACGTGCCATCTCTTCACCAGACACATGGGAAAACTGCGGTTTCCTAAATGCCCTGTTGTATCCTCAGCATACCCGCATTGTTGTCGGCTCTATCTAGAATGTCTTTCTCCTTTTTAGAAGATTCCTATTCATTCTTTAAAACTCAGATCAAACCTCAAAAGCTCCTAGATAATGATCACTTTCACCGCAGTCTCATTTAGATGCTCTTCCACGTGGATGGGAATAATACCTTCGGTGTACCCCCATCCACATAGTGCTACATCAAAGCTTTTTCAGATTGTTCTTTTAGTGTTTTTTGGCTTTACTGTATCCCCTTGCCCTACAATCTAGTGCCATAAACTCCATAGGTACAAGAACTTCATCTGTGTCTTCACCTCTTCAGATGCCTTCATCTGTGCTTCACCTCTTCACATGCATGCAATGTGGATATGCTGAGGATACAACAGGTTGTTCAGCAAACCACAATGTCTCATGTGTCTGGTGAAGAGAAGGCATGTGAGGGTGGTTAAGTAGATGAAACCAAAGGTAGGCAGAAGCCAGTTTATGAAGTTCATGGAAGCTACAATGAGGAATCCGAACCTATTTTGGGTGCTTTGAAAAGTAATTTTAGGATTATAATCAACAAAGTAAAATAATTAATACGATTGTGTCGTAGTAAGGTAACATTAATAGCGGAAGGGTTTCTTTATTTATTGAAGATTTATTTATTTTAAAAACAAATGGCAATGTTTTAAGAGTTACTTATATAGCATCTCATTTAATTCTTCTAACAAACCTTTAAGAAAAATATTATTAGGTTCATTCTAGAGTTAAGGAAATTGGAGTTTAGAGAACTTTGAAGTTTAGAGAACTTTCCCATAAAAATTATGGCCAGCATGTACTCAGAATTCACAGACCCCTAGTTTAAAATCTCAAAATTCTTAATCACTGTTCTGCTTGTGACTAGAATAGAGACCGAAAGGGGAGAGCAGCACAGTAGATGTGGGGAAATGAATTAGTATGCTATTTCACTAAACCTGGAGGAAAATGATGAGTACAAATAATGGCAGTGAAGAATTAAGGAAAAAATGACTTTGATACAAATAAAGGAGATAGAATTGATAGGATGGTGACTACTGGATGAGGAAGGGCAAGTGAGAGGAGAGTGTTTAGAGTGGCTGTGAGGTGTATGGCCATGGCCACTGAGTGGCAAGTAGGGCCATTCACAGAGATATAGGAGGATCAGGCTTGGGAGGGGCTCAGATGCATTGAGTTTGAGGGTCCTGTAGGACATGAGCAGTTGGATATACAGGGTTGAAGCCCAGTAGAGGATCATGAGTTATAGGAAAACCGTCTGCACATACACAGATAAGCTGGCTTAGGGATGGTTAGTGGACTGAGTAGAGCCAAGGGCTTAAGATAGAGGCTTGGAAACCTAAACATTGACAGGAAGGAAACCTATAAAAGGAGTCTGAAAGGGAACAGAAGGAGAAGTAGGAATAAAGGTAGAAGAGACTGATATCCTAGAAGCTAAGGAGGAAGGATTCTGAATCAAGGACATGTCCATCAATGGAAAATACCACGATGAGGACAAACAAGATAAAAACGGAAATATGTTCTCTTTATTTCATGATATCAGGGTCATTGTTCAACTTATCAAAAGAAATGTACTCAGTGTTAAGGAAGCTGGATCTATCTGGCAGATGAAGGAGTAGATAGAAAGTAAGGGATTGGCACAGCCAAGGTGTATGAAGGTATGGCAAGGTCACCGGAGCAGGATGGGGTCATGGGGGGATTATTGGGAGGGGACTGTGGAGGTGACGTGAGAGAGGATGGACTCTAAGGAAATAACGGAAAGATTATTCTTGGATAACAATTATGTTGAGAGACCTCAGAGATAGATTACTGACTTGTTTCAAACTGGTGTGTGAGGTGAGGGAGGAGAGATGCTATCTATACCTTTTTTGTCTTATTTAGGCTTGCAACCTGGACAAATACTGCTACATCTTTACATGTAAAATAGGTTTTCTTTCCTTTTCATTTATTCCCTCTTTATCTCCCTTTCTTTCTACCTACTAAAGCACAGGAGCTTGGAGAATAGCAGCTCTGATCTTAATTCCCCACCAACAAATTTTTTTTTCTTCACTGAAGTCGATTTCTTCTTCAGCACATTAGTATTAACATTCCCCATGGCAATGCTGCCAGGAGAAGATTTTGAGCAGGGTTAGGATGCTCATTTGATACTGTGCTGTATCCAGAGTTATCAACAGTGTCAAGTTGACTTTCTATTTCTGTAGCCTTGATCCTTCCTTTAGAAACAGGCTAGATCCTTTATACTGACTTTAGTTACACTTGATTGAAAGACTAAGCAATATAATATTTTGAGTATTTCAGTACAGGAATCACAAAACAGAGTCTCCCTTTCTTAACTAGAACAGGGACACAGGCATTCATAATCATATAGAGGGACCATGGTGAATATTCCCTTTGTGTTCAAAAGTGAGGCTTTAAATAAGTGGCAGCTTATTCATTTCAGATGCATTTTATTGCAGTGGAGGAAGGAGGAGTGGCAAGTGAAGACAATGAAGGTAAGATGGTCAGGAAGCTTCAGATAGAGTTGTTTCTTTATACTTCAGGGGCAGAGGATGCTGGAAGACGTAGGATCCTACGTTGGTTCTGCCCTTTGGGATTTGTATGTAGGCTTTAGCTTTTCTCAACAATAAGCAAGGCAATCTGCAATTTCTTCACATCTGAGTGGCAGTGACTTCACTCGTAGGTAGTATCAAATGGCCTGGAACCAGTGGCATTTGCTTATTCTGCCAAGGGATTATGCCAACACTGCCTGGAATCTATGCTCATTATGGTAAGCATAACTTAGACCAGTTGGTCACCAGCGAATGTGCAAGAACTCTAGAATCTCTTGCACTGGCTGCTGTGAATACTCAATGATAGTTAAAAAGTTGCTACTGACAGGGTGGAAGCTTGTAGCCAGTCAATCAATGAGTAGTATTTTGGAGTCTTACTTAGCTAAACTTAACAAATATGTGAATAGCTGTGGTGAGTTGTTTGTTACACGTTAGAATTGAGGTTTGACTGCTCTCCTGTTTTCCCCAGAAACCCAGGACAATGAAGTCACTGGTTATTTGCACATTTGCACCATTTCACTACTTATTGAAAGTAACAACTGAAATTTGTATTATTCCTTCTGTTCATAAGTTATTTTCCCATGTTATCTTATTTGAAGCTCAAAACAATTAAGGAGAATAGAATTATTCTTGCAAATTTAGAGATGAGGGAAAACAAGCCTCAGGATGCTCCAGTGCTGTAACTAAAATCACAGAACCAGTAACAGGCCAAGGAGAAACTTGGTGTCCTGTCTTCTATGCTTCGCTCTACCTGTAGTTGTTCTTAACCTGGAGTCAGGAATCTTTCAGAGTTTTGTGAGCCAGTGAAATCAGTAGGTTTCTGGGGTTAGGTGTTCCAGAACAAAGAGATCTTGGAGCTTGATGGAGAATGGGCTTCTTAGTATTGGTCATTGTTGAGGTCAAATGTAATAACAGTAGCAACAAATAGCTTTGCCATTCTAGGGAATCTTGTGCTTCAAGGAATTACAAAACCCTTCAGCCCTAACTAGGCTTGGTTAAAGTGTGTTCTTAGGTCTCATCTAGCAAATTCTATTTTATGTGGGGCATGGAAGCTTAAAATATTTGTTTTTGCATCTTTTACATAAGCAGGTAAAAGAAGATGAAAACAAGAACAATTGAAAGAATAATCAGTTTTCCTATAATTCAAGCATAGAATTTTTTTGTAAGTCAATCTTCTAAAAGAAATAGAATTTTTAAAATAAAATAATATTTTAATATGTGACCATTTAGGAGGAGGCAGAGCAAGATAGCCAGATAAAACCCTCCAGCGATCATCCCCCTGGAGGACATCAAATTGAACTATTCACCTAAGAAAGCACCTTCATAAGAATCTACAATATGGCCATTAAAAAAGCATTGGTTAAGTAAATATCGATACTTCCACATTATGAGACAATACAGAGGTTTTTTGTTTGTTTGTTTGTTTTGTTTTATTTTGTCTTTTGAGATAAGGTCTGGCTCTGCTGCTTAGGCTGGAGTGCAGTGGCACGATCTTGGATCACTGCAACCTCCACCTCCTAGGCTCAAGCCATCAAGTAGCTTAGACCACAGACATGCACCACCATGCCTGGCTGGGATCACAGGCATGTACCACCAAGCTTGGCTAATTTCTGTATTTTTTTTTTCTAGAGACAGGATTTTGCCACATTGCCCAGGCTGGTCTTGAAATCTGCTCACCTAAACCTCCTAAACTGCTGGGACTACAGGTGTGAGGCACCATGCCTGGCCTCACTGCAGAGTTTTAAAACTTGATAGTGCTGAAAATATCTAATGAAACAGAAACACATATACAATTAATTGTTATGTTAAAAAGCAGCATATACAACACTGTGTGTGTGCATGTGTGTGTGTGTGTGTGTGTGTGAATGACACAGATAAATACAAAATCTTAGTAGTAGCTACCTCTGGTTCAGAGATATACTGGTTGGGTTTTCTGAGAGGCAGACAGTGTGATAAATTGAGGAGTGCGATAGGATTATTGGGGATTCAACAAATGGTGTTGGGCAAATTGAGTATCCACATGTAAAATAATGAAGTTAAATGTTTATCTTACATTATATACAAAAATTAACTCAAAATGGATCAAAGACCTAAATGAAAGACCTAAAACTATAAAACTCTTATAAGAAAAAACATAAGAGAAAAACTTGATGACACTGGTTTTGACACTAATTTCTTGTTGTAGAAAGCACAGGCAACAAAATAAATATAAATAAATTGGACTACATCAAAATTAAAAACTTTTGTGCATGAAAGTATACAATCCACAGAGTAAAAAGGCAGCATATGGAATGGGAAAAATATTTGCAAATCATATGTATTAGTCTGTTCTCACACTGCTAATAAAGACATACCCAAGACTGGGTAATTTATAAAGGAAAGAGGTTTAATTGACTCACAGTTCTTCAGGGCTGGGGAGGCCTCAGAAAACTTTACAATCATGGTGGAAGGGGAAGTAAACATGTTCTTCTAATGGCAGCAGCAAGGAGAAGTGCCAAGCAAAAGGAGAAAACCCCTTATAAAACCATCAGATCTTGTGAGAACTTATTTTCATGAGAACAGCATGGAGGTAACCACCCCCATGATTCAATTACCTCCCACTGGGTCCCTCCCACAACACATGGGGATTATAAGAACTACAATTCAAGATGAGATTTGAGTGGGGACATAGCCAAATCATATCATTCCACCCTGACCTCTCCCAAATCTCATCTCCTCACATTTCAAAGCACAATCATGCTTTTTTAACAGTCCCCCAAAGTCCTAGCTCATTCCAGCATTAACTCAGAAGTCCAAGTCCAAAGTTTCATCTGAGACAAGGCAAGTCCCTTCTGCCTGTGGGCCTGTAAAATTAAAAGCAAGTTAGTTACTTCCTAGATACAATGAGGGCAAACGTATTTGTTCCAAATGGGAGAAACTGGCCAAAACGAACGAGCTACAGGCCTCATGCAAGTCCAAAACCCAATGGGCAGTCATTAAACCTTAAAGTTTAAAAATGATCTCCTTTGACTCCATGTCTCATGTCCAGGGCATCCTGATACAAGAGGTGGGTTTCCAGGGCTTTGAGCTCCATTCCTGTGGCTTTGCAGGGTACAGCCCCCTCCCAGCTGCTTTCATGGGCTAGCTTTGAGTGTCTGTGGCTTTTCCAGTTGCACAGTGCAAGCTGTTGTTGGATCTACCATTCTGGGGTCTGGAGAATGAAGGTCCTTTTCTCACAGCTCCAATAGGGAGTGCCCCAGTGGGGACTCTGTGTGAGGGCTCCAACCCCACATTTCCCTTCCACATTGCCCTAGATGAGGGTCTCCATAAGGGCTCTGCCTCTGCAGCAAACTTCTGCATGGACATCCGGGCCTTTTCATACATCCTCTGAAATCTAGGTGGAGGGTCCCAAACCTCAATTCTTGACTTCTGTGCACCTACAGGCTCAATACCACAAAGCTGCCAAGTCTTGGGGCTTGCACCCTTTGAAGCCATAGCCTGAGCTGTACCTTGGCCCCTTTTATCCACAGCTGGAGCAGCTGGGATGCAGGGCACCAAGTCTGGAGGGTGCACACAGCAGGGGGGCCCTGGACCTGGCCCAGGAGACCAGTTTTCCCGCCTAGACCTCTGGTCTGTGATAAAAGGGGCTGCCACAATACTCTCTGACATGCCCTGTGGACATTTTCCCCGTTGTCTTGGTGGTTAGCATTTGACTCCTCATTACTTATGCAAATTTCCGCAGCCAGTTTGAATTTTTCCTTAGAAAATGGGTTTTTCTTTCCTACTGCATCATCAGCCTGTGAATTTTTCAAATTTTATGCTCTGCTTTCTCTTGAATACTTTGACACTTGGAAGTTTCCTCCTCCAGATACACTAAATCATCTCTCTCAAGTTCAAAGTTCCACAGATCTCTAGGGCAGGGGGAAAAATGCCTCCAGTCTCTTTGCATAGCAAGAGTGACCTTTACTGCAGTTCCCAACAAGTTTCTCATCTTGATCTGAGACTACCTCAGCCTGGATGTTGTTGTCCATATTACTATCAGCATTTTGTTCAAAGTCATTCAACAAGCCTCTCAGAAGTTCCAAACTTTCCCACATTTTCCTATCCTCTCCTGAGCCCTCCAAACTGTTTCAGCCTCTGCCTGTCACCCAGTTCCCAAGTCACTTCCACATTTTCAGATATCTTTACAGCAGCACCCAATTCTATGAGTACCAATCTACTGTATTAGTCTCTTCTCACACTGCTAATAAAGACATAATCGAGACTGGGTAATTTATAAAGGAAAGAGGTTTAACTGATTCACAGTTCCACAAGGTTGAGGAGACCTCAGAAAACTTACAATCATGGTGGAAGGGTAAGCAAAAACATCCTTCTTCACATAGCAGCAGCAAGTAGGAGTGCCAAGCAAAAGGGAAAAAGCCCCTTATAAAACCATCAGATCACATGAGAACTCACTCACTATCATGAGAACAGCATGGAGATAACAACCTCCATGATTCAATGACCTCCAACTACGTCCCTCCCATGACATGGGGGGATTATCGGAACCAAAACTCAGGATGAGATTTGAGTGGGAACACAGCCAAATCATATCATCATATATCTGGTAAGAGATAATATTGAGAATATTAAAATATTCTGAATTCCTACAATTTAACAACAACAACAATAAAACCCTTAAATAATAAATAGGCAAATAAATTGAATAGACATTTTTCCAAAGATGTTATGCAAATGGCCAAAAAGCATATAAAAAGATACTCTACATCATTAATCATTAGAGAAATAAAAATAAAAACTATAAAGAAATACCACCTTACCCCATTAAGATGATTACTATGAAACAAAAAGAAAATAACAAGTGTTGACAAGGATGTAGAGAAATCAAAACCCTCATGCACTGTTGGTGGGAATGTAAAATGGTGCAGCTACTAGCTATTATCATAAACAGTATGGCAATTTCTCAAACAATCAAAAATTACTATATGATCCAACAATTCAATTTCTGAGTATGTTTGAAAGAATTAAAATCAGGGTCTTGAAGAGATTTGCACACCTATTTTTACAGCAGCATTCTTTATAATAACCAAAAGGGGAAAGCAACAAAAGTGCCCATGGACAGATGGATAGATTTTAAAAATATGGTGTAGACACAGGGTGGAACATTATTCAGCCTTAAAAAGAAAGGAAATTCTAACACATGCTACAACATGAATGAACCTTGAGGAGGTTATGCTAAGTGAAATAAGTTAGTCACAAAAAGACAAATGCTGTTTGATTCCACTTACATGATGTATATAGAGTAGTCAAATTCATAGAGACAGAAAGTAGAATAGTGGTTAACAGAGGCTGGCAGGATGGGAAATGGAGAATTGTTTAATGAATATAGAGTTTCAGTTTTGTGAAATGAAAAAGTTCTGGAGATTTGTGGCCCAACAATGAATAGACTTAACACTACCAAACTGTACACTTAAAAATGATTAAGATGGTAAGTTTTATATTAGGTGTATTTTTACCGCAATTTAAAAAAGAAAGATTATTGGGGAGTTATACCCATGAAAGGAAAGGGGAAGAAAGAGGAATTATCAGACTGTGTTGCAGGCTTGACAGTCTCTACTTGGCCCGTGGGAACTCAGGAGCAAAGGTTGTCTGTTAGAGGGGGCCACAGTGGACGGACATGGCTAGGCCTTTGCATCACTTCCTTGACTTTGGCCTTGCATGCTTATTGGCTGGGGCTGTTCTGAAATGAGCAGGACCTCAGCTTGAACACTGAGGCAGTTGCTGAAGGAGAGAACAGGTGGAGACCATCTGACAGTGACATTTCTCAAAGCTGGGCGGCACATTCTTCCTTGAAGGGGTCTGTCTGACACACCTCCATGTCTGCCACATGGGAATAGGGTGAGTTTTATTTTCCTTTAGTTTGTATTTCTGTGTATTCCACATTTCCAATAATGAATGAGTGGCTTTTTAACCACAAATGAAATAAAAGTTATTATTATAATATATAGCAACCAACAATCTTAACTATTGAACAGTTAGTTACTTATTAAATGTCTGTTTCAGAAAGTTATGTGCAGACCCCTTCCAAGTAAACACATTCCATCCCAATAAATCAAGGCATTATTAATCCTCCCATGCCATTGAAAGAAAATGATTCTTCTGCAGCATCAGTTGATATCTGTCATTTTGAAATATACATAGGCAGTGGACATCAACTTCAGATATTGCCAATGTTAATTTTATCCTGTATCTCTACCAGAGTGTAAAAGACTGGATCCTTCCAACAATATTGGTCACAATGTATAAACCTTGGAAAGCATTATTTTATCATCTTTTGGAAGAATGGAGTTCTCATAGCAGGCTTAAAGCAGTAGAGACTTCCAAAGCGGGTCATGGTGGAAAAAGGAAGAGAGTTGACTATCATCCTCCAATAATGCCGGTAAAAAATATGTCAGATCCTCACATGAAAGGGACCTTCTAAGAACAAGATGCAAGTAGAATCATCAGAGTGACAGCTTTTCAAACTTTAAATTATTTATGGGTTATGTAGTTGGATCCTGGGCAGGCTGGTGTCAAGAGAGCTTCATCCAGAAAAGAATAAAAATTTCCTAATTTTACTGATGGAAAGATGAACTGAGGGAGCAAGAAAATTATACAGAGAATTTTGCAGACCCAAAGGCTGAGAGAAATGTAGGGCTGCTGGGTTTCCTACATCAGTCTGGAATAACTGCACTGAGATGTTGGGAATTCATCCATGCAAAATTACTTGTGTAGAAAAATTATTTTCTACTACAAACCCACAAAATAGAGGATCAATAAACTGCCAGGAGTTAGAAAACACTGAGTAATCACATGTATCAAACTGAAGAGCTGCTGCTGCTGTATACTTCTGAGACTCTGTTGTATGTCTAATTAAGCAATTGAAATGATTTTTGGACTATGACATGTACTTTAAAAGTGGAATTTGAAGGGCGAATCTGTCTTTTCTAGGTTTAACCTGTGCAAGTATGAATCTTGAGTCACCAGTGGTGACACTCAGCAAAATCTCTAGGTAATGATTCAACTGGGTTAGGACAAGGCTGAACCGATCACAGATTCATTTAGCAAAACATGCAGAATCATCAAGCTCTCTTAACCTTGTTGGGGATTTAGGAGGTTTTTTTGTTTTTGTTTGTTTGTTCTCATTTTGTTTTTGTTTTGCATGCTACCACCTGCAGCTGTTAGAGCAGTGAATAGAACCAAAATTGCGGAGTTTAGCTTCTAGCGCTGGGTGTGCTGGTGGTAGATAAGCAACAGATAAAATGAATAAGTGAATTCGAATCAGTTGATATTTAGAGTGTGATTGGGTACCATAGATAAAAATCATGGTACGAAAGATGTATAGGGAAAAGGGAGAGAGGAGAAGGGAAATTTGAAGTCAGTAGAAGAGGGAAGGCCTTGATGTGAAGGGGACATTTGAACAAAGACTTGAAAGAGGCAGGAGCGTGCGGTGTGAGTATCTTGGAAATGATTGCTGCAGGCAGAGGAAACAGCAAATGCAAAGGCCCTGCATCACTCAGAGCAGAAGATTGATGACACAATCAAATTGGATATTGTGAAGAGAGTTTTCAAAAGTGTTAATTATAAACCTGTGAGCAGGTTATAGGGGAATGACAAGGGGCAGTATAGTATTTAGGAGACGAAGACAGTGGGGTGCTATCATCATCACTAAGCCTGCCTGAGTGGCAGGAAAGTAGCTATTAGAATTTAGAGTAAGAGACAGCTGTGTTGAGAGTCTGCCTGCCAGGAGCTGTGACCTTAGGCCGAGGATGTGGCATCTGCATAAACACTGCAGGAAAGAAGCACTGAAGTAAAGACCCACTGACCCCACTCTTGTCCCTTCCTTATATCTTCATCTGAGCTCCCTGTTGGACGAAATCGACCTGGAAGCAGAGGTCCAGGGAGAGAATTGGGATGGGTCATAGAGTTTATCCTTCCAGGGCATAAAACAGGCTTGAGAAGGGTGGAGAGTGTCTGTGCCTGGAAGGGCAAACCAAAGGCATCTGGCACAGCTCTAAGCTGAGATCATGGCTGATGTGAAGAGGAGTAGCAAGGATGTCACTGTGATTACAGAGGAGGGATTGAGGAGGGGAATATCAGGAGATGAGTTCAGACAAACAGCAGACTAGAGTTTCATGGGCATTGTCAGGCATTGAGAAGTCCTTAGCTATCACTGTGAGTCAAATAGAGAGCTGTGGAAGAGTTCTGTGTGAGGCGATGATGCGAGTGGACATCACTTAAAAGTATCTCCCTGGCTGCTGAATTAAGAACAGACTGACGTGGGGCAAGGGTGGAATCATGAGACCAAGGAGGGTGCTTTTGCCAAATTGGGGCAAGAGAGAGAGTGGTTTGAACAGGTGGATGCAGTGGAGGTTGTAAGAAAGGAGAGGTTTCTGAATACATTTTAAAAGTAGAGCCAATCAGATTTGCTGATAGCTTGAATTGGACGGAGGTGTGTGAGGGAAAGAGAGGATGACTCCAAATTGGAAGCATGGAGTTGCCATGGATTGATTTGAGAACACTGCGGAAGGAGTGCAGTTATTGAGGAAAGCTCAAGCATTGGTTTTGGACATGTTGAGCTTGAGATGTCTCTTGGGGTGTGAGGAATAGGCAGTTAGCTCTATGAGTCTTGACTTTAAGAGAGAGATTATAGTGAATTCTTATAATTTTACGATGCCTCAGCATCAATTTTGAGTGTAAGTTGGACCTTCACATACCAACAACAGGGCTTTGTCACCTGTGACACAGTTTACAGTTCTCTGCCTTCTCCTAGTCTCTCACTGTGATCAATACAGCCACCTCCTGGTAACCACCTCCCTATGGGACAGCTAGACACAACCTCCTTGACTCACCACACTATTTTCCTATTTATGAAACTGTGTGGATCTATTTTTCCTCTGTCTTCTCAAACATACACTCTTTCAAAACCCTCTGTGGCCTAACCTTTCTCTGGCGATACAAGTCATGCTTGATTTAACCCCCAAGCCCAGCATAGACAGTGTGGCTATGCCACAGTGATCACCTCTCAGTCACAGTGTACCTCCATGGAACTCATACCTGCTTGCTCAAACCCATCAATTAGAACTCCCCTTGGTAAACCTGCTTGGGGAATGCCTTGGACTTCGGTAAAGGCATTGGCTCACAGGTCCTTTTCTCTCTCTCTCTTGCCGCCCACTCACTGGTTGAGTGTGTATGTCCTGGATGACTACCCCCTTCCCATTGACCCTGAGAGGCATGCTGCCCTCTTCATTCTGGGATCTGTAATTAATAAACTGTTTCTGCATTTCATGAGTTTTGTTGTGTTGCGTCCTCTGTGTCTCACCTAACTAACACACTTGAATCTAACTTCTCTCCTAGTCAGGGGTCTCTTAGAGAGCAGTGATCTTGGTAGGAATAAACTGATATAGGTCAGACAAAAGCCGCAAGGGCATCTTGCAGTATAAACAGGTTTCCTGAGAAAGAGACACCTGGTAGCAAGTCAGACACTCAGGCATTAGGTCATACACTGGGATGAAGAAGTATCACGGGTGCGGTGGCTCACGCCTGCAATCCCCCCAGCACTTTTGGAGGCCAAAGCGGGTGGATCACCTGAGGTCAGGAGTTCACCACCAGCCTGGCCAACATGGCAAAACCCCATCTCTACCAAAAATACAAAAAGTAGCTGGGTGTGGTGGTGGGTGCATGTAGTCCCAGCTACTCAGGAGGCTGAGGCAGGAGAATGGCTTGAACTTGGCAGGTGGAGGTTGCAGTGAGCTGACATCACACCACTGCACTCCAGCCCAGGCAACTAAGACCCCGTCCCAAAAAACAAAACAAAACAAATGAAACAACAACAACAACAACAGCAAAGGAAGTATCACATGAAAGTCACATTGTAAACATCCATGACCCCCGTCCCTGAAGCCCTGTGAGGGCAGGGCTAGAATTTATAGACATTCTTCAGAGGGAGAGAGAGAGACCTCAAGAGCAAATCAGAGGAAATCACAACAACGTCTTCCTGGGAGATACAAATTTTGTACATGTCAGTGTATAGATGGTATTTATCATTTATAATCTTTAGATGAGATGAGATCCCTGAGAGAGAGAGTGTGGAAAGGAAATAGAAGAGGGTCAAGGACTAAAGCCTGGAGACTCCAACTCTAAGGAGGAATCAAGAAAGAACACTAAGAAGGAGCTGCCCGTATAGGAGGGAGGAAACATTAAAGAGAAGAGAAGGTGGCTTCCTGGAAACAATGTGGCAAAAGTATTTCTAGGAGAAGAGACTGATCAACAGTGACTACTGCTGCTGATTGGCCAAGTACAATAAGGACTGGGACTTATCCACTGGACTTGGCAGCATGAGGTCATCAGTGTCCTTGACACATCCAAACTTCATAGATTAATGGGGGCAAACCTGATTAAAGCAGGTTTAATGAGAATGGTAATGGAAAGATATGCATTGGAAATAATTAGTGTAGATTTTTTTTAAGAGCATTTTGCTAGAAAAGTGAGCAGAGAAATAGGGCAGTAACTGGACAGAGAAGTGGAGTCAAGGGATTTTCTATTTTCTTTTTTAACAAGAGCTAGAACATGTTTTAGGAAACTGGAAATGATCTAGTAGAGAAAAAAGACTGAGGATTCAAGAGAGAGAAAAAAAAATTGCTGCAGTAATGTCTTTGAGGAAGCCAAAGGGAGATGGGTCCTAGTGTTCAAATCAAGGGGCTGGCCTTAGATAGAAGTAGGTCCATTCATTCATAGCAGTGGACTTTAAACTTGCATATTGAAATCATCTAGAGAGGTTTAAAACTTCTTTAGCATGCGTCAGACTCACTCCGAGGACTTATTAAAATGCAAAGTGGGTGTGGTGGCTCACACCTGTAATTCTATCACTTTGGGAGGCCAGGGCTAGTGAATCGCTTCAGCTCAGGAGTTCTAGACCAGCCTGGGCAACATGGTGGAATCTCTACAAAAAGTGCAAAAATTAACCAGGTGTGGTGGTGCATGCCTGTACTCACAGCTACTCGAGATGCCAAGGTAGGAGAATCACCTGAGCCCAGGAGGCAGAGGTTGCAGTGAGATCACACCACCGCACTCCAACCAAGGTGACAGAGTGAGACCCTGTGTCAAAAACAAACTAATAAAACACAAAGTGCTGGGCCTCACCTCCAGAGTTTTTGATTCAGTAGGTCTGGGTGGATCTGAGAATTTGCATTTCCAACCTCCCAAGTGATGCTGCTGCTGATGACCTGGAGACCACACTTTATAGATCATGGAAATATGGTAATAGAAGGAAAATAATAGTGTATGGGGCCATGCTGGTAAGTGAGTCAATGTAGTGGTGGTGGGAACTTGAGAAAGTTTCCTTCTGATTGTTTAAATATTCTCAGTAAAGTTTTTTTTTTTTTTTTTTTTAAAGTAGTTAATTGGGAGAGAGAGAGATGGTGGGAAGGTTGAAGATTTGAGAAGAGAAGAGAGGTACCTTACAATCATTTAGTAAATGAGAATGTGAGTGGACTAAGAAAACATAACATAATTTTTGGGCCCATTGGAAGTTGGAAGTCATGAATTGACAGTCACAGCAACCAGCACTTTTGTACATTTTCCTCTAGCAGTATTTAGTTGCAGAGATGGAAGAGTAGTGATGGTGGAGAGACGAATTTGACCAGGGTTCAAATGCTATGAAGTGAGACAAGCAAGGGATTAAGAGTGTTTACCAGGGAGGATTTATAATGGTTGAAATGGAATTTAAGTTTCGATGAGGACCAAAAGGAAGAGTTTAGAACAGTGAGGGACAGTAAATGGGGTAAAGTTAATAGAATGAAGTTTTATTAGAGCCAAAAGATTGCTGTATTTTAGATAATTGAATCCTTGAAACTAAAATTTAGGAGAAGTTGCTTTTATTTATCATGGCAAGGTCCAGTTTATGACCATGGGAGTTTGTGATTGAGGAAGGGTTATCAAGATTATGGACAAGAGGAGTTTAATGAGCCGAGAGTCCAGGGACTTTGAAAAAATCGTTTATATGGGTATTGACATTACTAAGATTCAAGATTAGAAGCAGTTTGTGGAGAGCGGCAGTAAGCTGGATGCTAAGGTTTTTGAGAAACAAGGGCTTCAAAGCTGGAGTTTTCAGGAAAGATGGAAGAAGAATGGTCTGGAAGTGGCAAGGAGAAGCACAGAGGGAACTTCCGAATCTCCCATCTAGGGTCTGGGGATTGTGGGAGAAAACAACCACTGCTTGAGAGGGTTTCAGGGGCATCACACCCCTAGGGAGACCCAGGTTTCACTTAGAGGAAGAAGGCCAATAAAGCCCCTAAGGACATGTTTAGGTGGTTGGGTGTGCTGGAGATGTCTGACCTGAATTCCAGAGGGCATAATATAAATTTCAGGAGTGGAGGATGACCCAGGGACTGGGGCAGACACAGGGATACAGAGTTGTGGGGATTAGAGTAGATAACTGGTCACCTGGGAGTTGGAATTTCTTAGAACAACTGATTTAATTAGTGGGAAGAACCATAATTTGATGAATCCTGGTGGCCTCACAAAAGAGTGATGTTGAGTCTGAATGTTGAGAGGTAGTGAGGAGGGGGGCTTGGGACACCCCCTTAGTAGTACGTCTGAGTGAGATGTAGAGGCTAGGAAAGGGTGATCTTACGCTGAAGATATGAGATTCTCTCAAGTCTCCTGAAGATAGAATCTTGGATATATGGAGAAGGGATGTCTAATCTGGAGTGCATAGCATTAATTATTTTAATTAGAGGAAATAATCTTGTAAGTGTTGCCAGTCTCAGAGAAGAGAAACTCAATTACATGGAGAATGGATACGGTATCTTGGAGAAAGCTTGCTCTTTATTTCTGGTATATAAAACATAAAGAAGATGAAATACAAATGTAAGGGAATTATCATTGTCTACCTGTCTCTTAATTAGTTAATTCAGTTTCATTCTTCTGGCTTTTACAGAATGTCTTTTAAAGGTGTTTCTTGTCCAAATTGCACTACACTTTGTGAACATGACCATTGAGATTTCTTGGCAGAACCTTGATCTGTAGATAACCTCAGATATTTTATTTAAATATTATTTTATTTGTTTCTATAAGCCTTAATTTCTCTGGATTTGGTAGCAGAAAATTGAATCCAACTAATATTTATTGAGTGTTTCTGATGTGGGCAGTAATTGGTTATGTCCTCTGGGAGAGGAAGAAGAACTCTAAGATGCTTAGTAGCTTAAATGAAACTAAATTTTGCTTTGCACTTCTTAATATTTTTTCCTGATGAACATTTCCAGGGAGTATCAAAAGTACATCCTGAGGTCAAATTTTTATGGCCATTATTAAAATTAAAATTTATAATTTAAGAAAAAGCCTGTACATTTGGAAAGCCCCACCTATGCACATTACATTGGTTATAGGGCAGAACTAATTTTGTAGTTGTAACTAGAAAATATAGAATATATAAACATCTTTATTTTCCAGCTACTGCCACATAACTCTGCTGGAAAAATGGTTTTATACTTACTACCTACATTACCATCATCTGTTACTTTCTGTTGCACCTACTCTATGTGGGTACTGTCCCAAGCTATACTCTACATGGAGATCACTAGTGCCCTGGGTTGTCCATTTTTAGTTTCTATCTCAATCTCCACATGAACACTGTTTAGTCCTCATCTTGTCCCGTCACTATGTTTGAGTCAGCTGATAACTTTTACCATGTTGAAATATTTTCTCCTGTTGCATTCTTGCACCCCACATTCCCCAGGTTTTCCTGCTTCTCCACTGCCATTTGTTATTGGACTATTTTGCTGCTACTTCTCCTCTTTTAGATCCATAAAATGTTGCAAAAGACCCAGGCCTCAGTCTTTGGTCCTCCTGCCTTCTAATCCACACTCATCCTTTGAGTGCACTCATCCAGTCCTGTGGCTCTACAAATTATTACGGTGGTGTTTCCCAAATTTTTATTTCTAGTCTCAGGCTCTCCCTGAACTCTAGACTCACATATTTAACTATTTGACATCTCCGTTGAGACGCCTAGTGGGCATCTCAAACTTACCATGTTTCTAAACTAAACGCTGGTTTCTTCTTCTCTTCAATTTTCCATATTTTAATAAATGAAACCACCACTTATCAGAGTGCTCAGGCTCAACCTTGATGGTATTTTTCTTTTATACCCAAGACACATTCATAAATCCTTTGGCTCTACTTCTGAAATACACCCAAACTCCAACCACTTTTAAGCAGTGCCTCATCATTATCACCCTTGTCAAAACCATTGCCTTGACTGCCACCAAAATCCTTATGACTTATCTTCTGCACTTGTTCCCCTAGATCTAATTTACATACAGAAAACAAAGTGACCTTTTAGATATGTCAATCAGATTATGTCTCTTTTTATCTTAGAACACTACAGAAGACTTTCCATCCCATTAACTATAAAATACAAAGACAAGAACTTACATTTCCATCTTGTTTTCTATAATGTTACCCCTTTTCCATGCACCCCAGCCACACTGGTCTCCTCTCTGTTCCTTGAACATACTGAATATATTTTTACCTGGGTCTTTGCCCTTGCTATGCCCTTTGACTGTAATGCTTTCTCCCAACATATACACAGGCTTCCTTCATAATTCTATTCAGGTGTCTGTGCACATGTCGTCTACTTAGGACTTCCTGGACCATCTTATTTAGATAGCAAATCCCCATCCTTCATTACTTGCTACCTTTCTACCATGCTTTCTTGTTCTTCTTTCCTGGCTCGCATTATACTTTCTATGTATCTGTTTATTTTTGTTTCTCCCAATGGAATATAAGCTTCCTGGTATCAGGGTCTTTGTTTTATTTCTCTGCTGTGTCTGGGACACCTAGACCACCTAGAAGCCAGGACAAATTAAGTTATTGTCAGTGAGGTGAGTCAAAGTTGCATCTACTTCCAGAAAGAGTTTTGATGGTTATAGCAGTATTTGGCAGCTGGCCTGAAGTTGTTATTTTGTTCTAAGAATTGTTACAGACTAAATGAATATTTCTGATAAGGAAATGGAAAGGAAAATTTGAATACTCATATTTTCATGTTTTCAATCTTATGGTGGTGAGTCAGGCTTGTAACAAATGCTCAACACATTTTATTTAACAAATGAATTAAAAGAATGAATACAAGTATATATATATATATATATGATATACGCTGAGATCACATCACAAATTATTATATCTTCAGACAATTTCTTTTTTTGCAAGGACTATGCCATAGTGTCAGAAGTCCTATTTTATGAGGCAAATGAAACACATTTCACTTTGCATTATTTGACTGTTACAGAGACATAACAGTCTATTGCTATGGCTTCACTCTGTTTAAAGGCAAGAAACTTTTTATAACTGAAAGAAAAAAAACAAGTGCACTTTAATTAACCAAAGACATAAACTCTTACAAATATACTAAAATGTAATTTGAGAACCACTTAAGACAAAAATCATCCGCATTTTTCAAACTTTCACACACCACCACATGACAGGAACTTTTTGAAAAACTACTTATCCACAATAAAGATTGCTCCAAATATAAGCAATACAATTTATTCAATTTTACAATATTGCATTTTTTCATTCTCAGATTTTCATCCTACCAAGAAATTAGGGCTTGACGTTTTTGGACATGAAACTCTGTCCTCCTTTTCTGTGGTGATTATGTTAAGTTCTTCTTCCTCTCTGCATTTCACAGAGCATACAGGAGTGTGGACAGAGAAGGGGCTTGGAAAGAGCATATGTCAAGTTGTCAGAAAATGTGGTTTTCAGTTCCCATTTTGACGTCTTAGCCATGTGACCTCGAGACAAGCACTTAACCTCTGTATGTCTCTAACAAGAGGGTATCAACTGTTGGTCTTTGAGATGCCTTTTGCTGTGCAAGTCCCTGGATTTATGGAGGTCTCCTCCATTCATTCGAGGTTGGGAGTTCCTCTTCAACATTGCACTGATAAAATCAAAGTAAAGTGATTTAAAATCATGTAGCATCCTAGACTTGACTTCTCTTTTCATTACCTCATTATATTACTTAACTGTATTCCTATCCTTGCATTAAAAAAAAATAGTTCTTATCAGGAAATCACTCAATTTATGTAAGATATAAGTAGCATTCAACAAGAGTTGGTTAATTTAATAAATGAAGATGAATGGAAGAAATGATGTCTTTTGTTTGAATTTAATATGCTGGACTTAATATAGTTAAGAAGAGTGTAGGACAAAATAGGTTTTATTCTTATAGCGTGCTATTGTAGAGAGAGAGCATTTTAAGTTCTATCTGATAATAATATGCATTTACATGATAAAATTTTTATTCAAAATCAATTTTATTGAAGTATAATTTATATAAAATATAATGCACACATTTTAAGTGTACAGTTCTGTGAGTTGTGACAAATGCGTAACCATATGTTATGTGTTGAATCGTGTCCCCTCCAAAAAAATGATGTATTGAATTCCTAAACCCCAGTACCTCAGAATGTAACCTTACTTGAAAATAAGTTCTTTACAGAGATTATCAAGTTAAAATGAGGCCATTAGGGTGGGCCCTGATCCCATATGACTGATGTCCTTCTAAAAAGGGGAAATTTGGAGATGGAGACTTGCACTCAGGGAGAACACCATGTAAAGACTGGAGTTATGCTTCCATAAGCCAAGCAACTACTGGAAGCTAGGAGAAAGGCCTGGATCCGATTCTTCTTTAGCACCGTCAGAGGGAGCATGGCTCTACCAACACCTCAGTCTCAGGCTTTTGGCCTCTGGAACTATGACACAATATATTCCTGCTGTTTAAGCCACTCGGTTTGTGGTACTTTGCTATGGCAGCACTAGGAAATGGACATACCATGTAACTACCACTCTCTAAATAAGATATAAAATATTTCCATCACCCAGAAAGCCAATCTCCACCCCCTACTCCAGGCAATTACTGATCTGATTTCTATCACTATAGATTAGTTCTGACTGTCATAAAATTTTATATGGATAGGATCTTGCAGTGTGTTCTCTTTTGTGCCTGGTTTCCTTCATTCAGCATACTAGGTTTTGAAATTTATCCATGTTGTTGAGTGTGTCGATAGTTCATTCATTTTTATTGTCAAAATAGTATTCTCTACTTTCCCCAAGTTGTTGCAGCTCAATTGATCCTAAGTGGGTGGGTCTATTTCTGGATTGTCTATGCTGTTCCCCAACTATTTTGAAACACTATTTTATTCTGTTATTCTAAAAATAACACGAGAATAATTAGTATGCTATCCAAATAAATTATAACTGAAACTGAACTCCAATCCTAAAAGAGATGGTTTGACCCAGGAAGTCAGTAAATCACAACAAATTAATGTCAGCACATCAAGGAGGCCATTTGAAGGTATCGTTTTGCCTGTTTAATGAGATCTAAATATTTGAAAATGTTGACATATGCTCCAGTTCTGCGAAGCTCCTTCGTTTTATCTTCTCTCATTCCTGTGCTTTACCAAAATCCCTCATGCCCAGGTGCTGAAAGTGACACATTAGATATTTATTGTACAATGTGGAGCTTATCCTTAGCTTTCCTTGCACTTCCATGCAGATAATGACTCTTTCTTTTTTTTTTTTTGAGACGGAGTCTTGCACTGTTGCCCAGGCTGGAGTGCAGTGGCACGATCTTGGCTCACTGTAAGCTCCGCCTCCTGGGTTCACACCATTTTCCTGCCTCAGCCTCCCAAGTAGCTGGGACTACAGGTGCCTGCCACCATGCCCAGCTAATTTTTTGTACTTTTTTAGTAGATACGGGGTTTCACTGTGTTAGCCAGGATGGTCTCGATCTCCTGACCTCGTGATCCACCCGCCTCAGCCTCCCAAAGTGCTGGGATTACAGGCGTGAGCCACCGCGCCCGGCCAATAATGACTCTTATACCCAAAAGTTGCTGTAAAATTTTTTTAACAGGTGGCACCAGACCTTGGCATTACTTAAATCATTAATTTTATGTTCTCTAACATACTATGCTCATTATAATCATGTAATTCTAAAACTCATCCCCTGTATATATGTACACGTGTGACTTTTTCTGTGCTCTTTCAAATCATTTGGGATGTTCTTTGCCCTGTTGTCTAGAGGGCCTTACATGGATTTATACATGAAAAGCTAATCTTTAGGATGCAAAAGATAGGATCATTCTAATTTTTTTTTTTTTTTTTTGAGATAGAGTCTTGCTCTGTCACCCAGGCTGGAGTGCAGTGGTGTAATCTTGGCTCACCTCTGCCTGCCAGGTTCAAGTAATTCTACTGCCTCAGCCTCCCAAGTAGCTGGGATTACAGCCATGCGCCATCACTCCCAGCTAATTTTTGTATTTTTAGTAGAGACAGAGTTCCACCAAGTCGGCCGGGCTGGTCTCAAACTCCTGACCTCAAGTGATCCGCCTGCCTCAGTCTCCCCAAATGTTGGGATTACAGGCATGAGCCACCGCGCCCAGCCAGTGTTTTTTTAATGGGCTTCCATTTAAGAAAATCTCACCTGGCGAAAGTTACAAATAGTCCACTCTGATTCAAGAGGAGGATGCATGGTGAAAAGTGTTAAGATGTTGTCTCCTGTCTCCTGGAGGTGTGATCTAGGGTCAGTGTCTGTGGATGTGGTGTTAGTCTGTAAACAACAGAGAACAATTGGAGGGCTTTAAACAGAGACAGCTGATTGGAGTTGGAAGCTGGACTGGATGAATGAAGGACTGAAAGAAGGAACCAGTTAAAAGAATATTGTAAGAGTTTTGAGTATTTTTATCTAGAAGAGGGAATTGAGAATAAAAGAGAGAGAGGCCAGAATGAAAATATATCTAAAGATAAGTTTAGTGAGCAGTTGGTTGTAGGGGATGGGGGAGAGAGGATTCCAAGACAATTTAGAATTTCAAATCATAATCTTGCTAGTATTCCCAGTTCTTCTCCATCTCACTTTCCTCTGTCCCCTTTCCTTTTCGTAAGTGTAAAGAAAGCCATAAGGCCAGAACAGTGACTTCAGGATTTGTCTCCATTAGAAGGAGACTTCGACAAATAATAGACACTGTAACTGTATTATGCAGACATTTAAAATAAAGTATATTTATAATGTTTCAGTGTAGAATCAAGTGAGTTTAAATTCTATACACAAGGTCAAGTGGACTTACTGGTGGAAAATCAGGTAAATATCACAATTTTGGAGGAAGGACAAAGTAAAATGTACAATGTGAGAGGGATATGAAGAGAAACAAAGGGAAAAGGCTGTTGTAATGTCTTAGTGGATTGAGCCAGTTATGCTAATCTTCTGCTAATGATTAGTATGCAGACAATATTTAACAATTGCTCTTAATAAGCAGCATTTCTTTCTTTTTTTATTTTTATTATTTATTTATTTATTTATTTTTTGTGAGATGGAGTCTCACTCTGCTGCCCAGGCTGGAGTGCTATGGAGTGATCTCAGCTCACTGCAACCTCTGCCTCTCGGGTTCAAGCAATTCTCCTGCCTCAGCCTCCTGAGTAGCTGGGATTACAGGCATGCTCAACCATGCCTGGCTAATTTTTGTATTTTTAGTAGAGATGGGGTTTCCTCATGTCAGGATCAGGCTGGTCTCGAACTCCTGACCTAGTGATCCACTCACCTTGGCCTCCCAAATGCTGGGATTACAGGCGTGAGCCACTGCACCCAGCCAATAAGCAGCATTTCTGATGAGCTTGATGTTCCAAATTTTTTTTGGCTCCTCTGTACTTTGTCATATTTTACTAGGATTGAAAAAGATGTTCAATCTGGAAGTAGCATATTTCTGTAGGTTTAGGTAGAGAAATAAGGAAAAAATGAAATTAAATAAAAAAGCTTTCTCCTATTATCCTTATGTAGTCATAATGGTAGTGTACATTTCTAGCACTTTATACTCCTCACATTTTACTTTTTCATTTTGTATTTGTGATAAGACTGAAAGGCAACATTATTACCCTCATTTTTGCAGATAAAAAAATTAAGCCTGAACATTTACATAATGTCTAAGATTTTATAATTTATGAGTGGCTTATCTGTATCTTGACTTTTGGTTTCTTAACTCTTTGTTCAATCTTATTCCAGTGTGTGTGTGTGTGTGTGTGTGTGTTTGTTTTTCAGGGAGGGCGAGGTGGTGGGGATCATTGGAGGATTTATAGAAAGACTGTCCTTTCCTAATCCAGTTGCCTCTCCTGTACTCCATCTTACACATCTGGAATTTAATGGCAGTAGTGAGCACTGTTATTGAAAGTGAGTTTGGCTAAATTTCATAACCCTCAGACCCTGCAGAAATTTTTAGTAGGTTCCTCCATTGTTCCTTATTGGACAAGCCTTGGACGTGTATGGGTTTACTACTTAAATGTCTGGTTGGTCTCTGGGGTAATTTCACATACCTGATTCTTCTGGCACTTGGCAGTGAAATGCTGGAACAAGAACTTAGCAATGTGTGACTTTTGTCAGAAGTTTTAAGAATGAGGTCATAATGGAAAAGCAAACCCACTAGTTCCCCTTTCCATGGTTTCCTGCCTCAGCACTGGTGCATCAACTTCATGACACCTTTTTACGTCCCAGTGTGACCGTGTCTTGTCCAGACAGAGCTCAGTTTTTGCCCTGACTCAGCAGACTGCCACCCTGACATGGATGGTTCCCTTTGTCTCTCTCTTCTGCCCTGCTGTCCTATTCCACAGGAGGTGCCAATCCTGCCTCTTCAGCAGTTTCTAGCTCCAGCAGCTCTTGGCTTTTTGCCCCATGACTGCTCTCCTCTTTGTTGCTGCTACTTAATTTGCCTCTCTTCCTGTCCTCTGTTCTACTCCAAACTTCCCAATCTGCGTGACGTTCCCTATCCAGCATGTGGTGAGCATGGGTCTTTATGCTCTTTTTAATTTAAGAGTTGCCCAATTTTTGAAACACTTGAATCCTATCCTCTGATACTGCTCTTGGGGCAACAGCCACTGGACAATACTTGCTATCGGACTTTTCCTCTCCTCCCCACATTTGACTATACCTTTTGTGAGGTCCATGTCTTGGCTTAGAATGAGGATCTTACTTTCCTAAAGGCTGCAGCATGGCTACTTTTAACCTTCTGCCAGGAAGGGAGGGTCTTAGCTCCTCATAGAGCTTGTGTTTATTATTCCCAGCGCTTGGCACTAGGGATTGCAGAGCTCCAATAGAAAGTGTGAATTCAATTCAAACAATATTCTTGGTTTATCTATTGACTGACAGCTGTCAGGAGATCCAATTCTTACCCAATAGCCTCTGAAGACATCATGTGAGGCTGAAGATCCTGGTTTATTCTGTGAATGCTTTTTTCATGTTAAAATTATATAATCCATGTATGTTAAAAAAATTGCATGAAATTCTAGTTTGGTCATTAAGTATTTGAAGAGAGTCAGAAGTGTTAGCAATCTCATTCTCTTTCTGACTTAATCCTTTCTCTAGCCACAGTGTGTCACAGCTGATACCAATGTGAGGAGAGAAACCGAGCTACTGCATTAGCACCACTTGTTCCACAACAGGTTTCAGTAATAAATCAAAGCTAAAGGAATCGAAGATGAGAAATGCCATGTTTAGGATGATAGGGTCATATCCCAATGTTAGTGAGCATGGCCATAGTTTGGGCTAGAACTTCATACCTCATGCTGGAACCTCCAATAACAAGCTAGTGGGAGAATTGGGGAGCCAAGATTGAGAGGAACCAGGGATGGTGGCAAGGGTGGCTGTTAGCACAAATTATGGTGCTCAGAGGTATATGGCCATCTCAGCTTCATCTAGACTGGCCTAGATTCCCCGTCAGGAGTGGGTGGAGGGTTTGTAACAGGGAGAGAGAGCCCAGCCTGAGGGATGTTTCATAGAAGTTGAGAGAGTAGTAGAACTCACTATCAGGTGGGAAGCTCAACTGGATCAAAGGGAATTTTGACCCTCATCAAGGAATACAAACATAGGTTACAACCCCCATCTGAGAATAGGCGAAATGTTTGTCAAGTTGTCAAGGCCATTGTTAAGAGGTCAGAGGGTTATAGCAGGATTTCAGGCCCAGTATAGGAATACATTCTCAGTGAGGAAGCAGCTGGCCAAGGCTCTCCAGGCCCATTAGAAGGCAGCTGTTACAGTTCCTTATAGAAAGTCTATCTTGGTTGAAAATTGAATCAGTAACTGGGTGGAACTGAATTTTTTCGTTGAAGGAACTAATACCTGCAGGAGAAGGAGATATGAAAGGAGTGACTGGTATAATATTGTGGTGAGAAGGGTGATCAGCTGCCTTGGTTTGAGTGGACTGAGGGGGTTCCTGGGACAAAGGACTTAGAGTTTTAAAACTGGGACAGTCCTGGGCAGACCATAATATGATGGTCAGCCTATGAGGAAAGGTATTTGATAAGTCTTGGTCAAATGGCTGGGCAAGTGTTGCTTAAGGTTAAAGAAGAAAAACAAACAAAAACCGTTCACGTTGGTAAAAATGTGAAATGTAGAGTTGGTAGTAATCTTAGTGGGAAATGAATATTCACTTCCTACTGTACAGATACATTTTCAATTATAGAATCTTAAAATTTCTGAATTGAGAAGAAAGTTGGATATTATTTAATCTCTCATTGTGTGAATGATAAGGTTGAGAGTCAGGGAGATTCAATAAATACTGAAGTTGGCTTAGCTAATTACAGGCATACATTTTCTGACTCCAAATTCTTTGCTTGCCCTCATGGATTTTTTTGTGTATCACCTGAAGATTCATCCTCATTCCTCTTACCATGCATAGGCTAGTTCTTTTTTTTTTTTTTTTTTTTTTAATACTTTAAGTCCTAGGGTACATGTGCACAACGTGCAGGTTTGTTACATATGAATACATGTGCCGTGTTGGTGTGCTGCACCCATTAACTGGTCATTTACATTAGGTATTTCTCTTAATGCTATCCCTCCCCCCACCTCATGACAGGCCCTGGTGTGTGATATTCCTTGCCCTGTGTCCAAGTGTTCTCATTGTTCAATTCCCACCTATGAGTGGGAACATCTGGTGTTTGGTTTTCTGACCTTGCGATAGTTTGCTCAGAATGATGGTTTCCAGCTTCATCCATGTCCCTACAAAGGATATTAACTTATTCTTTTTTATGGCTGCATAGTATTCCATGGTGTATATGTGCCACATTTTCTTAATCCGATCTATCATTGGTGGACATTTGGGCTGGTTCCAAGTCTTTGCTACTGTGAATAGTGCCTCAATAAACATACGTGTGGATGTGTCTTTATAGTAGCATAATTTATAGTCCTTTGGGTATATACCTAGTAATGGGATCGCTGGGTCAAATGGTATTTCTAGTTCTAGATCCTTGAGGAATCACCACAGTGTCTTGCACAATGGTTGAACTAGTTTACACTCCCACCAACAGTGTAAAAGTGTTCCTATTTATATATTATTAGTTCTTTTCTGAGAGTCAGTAAGCCTTCTTCAAAGATTATAGTAAAATCTACTATAGAACTATAAGGATAGCAAATCATAATGCTTCTACAAGTATTACTGTTACTATTACCAGTAATAACATTGTCACAATCTTGCCAGTGTACCATAATGTAGCAGTCTCTCATTGTGAGGTATCACTTGGAGTTCTTTGTCTCAAAACCAAGAGAATTAAGGAGCATGGACACAAAGGGTGAGGCTGAGGTGAATGTTTTTTATTTTTATTTTTTGAGACAGAGTCTCTCTCTGTCACCCAGGCTGGAGTGCAGTGGCGTGATCTCAGCTCACTGCAACCTCTGCCTTCTGGGTTCAAGCAATTCTCCTGCCTCAGCCTCCCAAGTAGCTGGGACTAAAGGCATGTGCCACCATGCTGGGCTAATTTTTTTTTTTTTTTTTTGTATTTTTGATAGAGATGGGTTTTCACCATGTTAGCCAGGATGGTCTTGATCTCCTGACCTCGTGATCTGCCTGCCTCAGCCTCCAAAAGTGCTGGGATTCCAGGCATGAGCACTGTGCCCAGCCAAAAGTTTAATAATTGTAAA